>NW_006797892.1:485316-540193 GCF_000442215.2 Lipotes vexillifer | reverse complement strand
ACACTCCCGGGTTCTTTCTACTGGACTCTCCCACCCAGAAAACCTTACTGAATCCTGAGTGGGAATACAGCCACTGACGGCTTCTGTGCTGAACCGTATGCAGTCACAGTGAGAGCTGATGTACAACAGGGATTGAGAGCGTGGTCCCTGAGCCATGCTGTTAGGGCTTAATTCATCGCTTGCTCTGCTGCTTACTGGGTGTGTGACTTTAGCCTCTCTCTGCCTCACGTTACTCCTCCAGAAAATGAGAATGATAGCAATCACACCACCTGTCTTAGGGGGTTGCTGTGAGGAGGAAATAAACTTAGAACTGTGCCGGACACCTAGCAATCATTATGTAGCTGTCCTGGTCGTATAATCCTGAAATACCTAGACTGTGATTACACACTTTTTCTTTTTTTCTTTTCCTGGCTACGTTCGACTTGTCCTTCCATCTCAGCTGAAAAGACATCATCTCTTGGAAATACCCCTTCATGTTCACCGTCTGGCACAGCTGTTCATCCTTTGTGCCCATTTTGTGCTGGGATCAGACACACCAGTAGACAGTACAGCTTTGCTCTACATTATAAAGTCAGTTTGTTTATTTCTCCCACTGGACTTCTTAAGTCCTCTGAGTTTCTTAGGAGCAGACACTGAGAACTATACACTACTTTATCCCCATTATCAGGTCTCTCCACAGAGTGACCCTTCCTCTCTCTGGACAGCACAGGTGTGGCTTGGTGGGCAAGCAGAGGTTTTGGGGAAAGACAAGTGTGGGCTTCCCTCCCACCCTCACTGTATCAGCCATGTTGGTCCCATGTCCATATTATTTCCCACTGTTCACAATCACTGCTTTCATTTGAACTTCTCCAGTGCCTCATCGGACCCCTGCGGTTCATCACAGACTATTCCTGAGTTTCCTTGTGTCCAACGACTCCTTCCCATATGCCCTATGTACTCAAGATCAATCTTCCTAAAAGGCAAATTCAATGATTGCGTACCTCCCCGTCTATCCCACTAAACTAGACACGTATTATATCTTTCCTTCTGCCCGCAGTCCTAAAATAATACAAAACAGGTGCTCAAATTACTGAACTTTACTTTCCCCCTTTTATCCCCTATGTTTATACCCCTAACCCTTAGAAAAGAACAATCCATCTGTCAACCAGGAGGGTAACAGATAAATATACAGTGTGGTACTCATGGAATGGAATTGTGAACAGAAGATGAAATCAAAGAACTCGATCTCCTTGTGTTAGCCTGGATGGATCCCCAAACAGAATCTTGAGACAACCAAGTCAACTTCAGAATGATATGCATAGTATATGCAATTTCTCTAAGTTCATAACACTACAACTCTTTATATTTTGACGGTTAGTCAAAGTATATAAAATACGAATCATATATACAAAAATTTTTTATTACTACCTCTGGAGGAGAGGTAGAAAAGTGTTACTGAGAGAAGGCAGTATGTAGAATTTGGCTTTATTTACTATACTTTGTATATATAGGGAGAAAGAGAAAGAGATGACAGAGAGAGAGTGAGGGAGGGAAAAGACAAGAGGAAGAGGAAGGAGAAGGAGGGGGAGAAGTGGGGGCGAGAGGAGAAACCTAGAGATGCAAAGAAACCTAAACTAAAATCCAGAAAGAGCTAAGCTATTTATAGGAGACAAGAAACCCGTGGCTTCTTTCACCCCTGGGCAAGGCGGGAGGAGCAAACCTACCTTAAACTGGAAGGAGAAATCAGCCAAACTTTTACCAGACCTTGTGGGCTACCATGATGGATTAGAATCTGTTGGAGCTCCCATACAAAGGCCACATGGCGAGGGCAGGACAGGAGGGCTTAGAGGAGGATCCTTTTCAGAGTGCCTGGCAGGGGCCCACGAAGGTCTGATGAGCTGAGGGAAAGCCCGGAGGCACAGCCTAGTGTTAGGAGTGGCTGCAGAAAGGTGCGGGCAGGGCGGAGAGCTGAGACATATCCCTGGATACACAGGCCTTCACCAGGCTCAGGCAGCAACTCCACAGTGCTGGGGGAGGCCAGCTAGGTGGGGAGAAATCGCCAGAGGCACAGAAGATCACGGTGGGGCTGATGACAGAGAGAATTCCTCAGTGACCCTGAAAGCTGGTGGCTCTGTGAAGTGTAGTGAGATCTCTAGGGTCTGGCCAGTGCTCAGATACCAAACCCTGCTGAGGGAAAGCCCTGATCTGACTCTGAAAACATCTGAAGCCAGTAGTGAACCAGTAGTGAATATATTGGGTTGCCAAAAAGTTCGTTCAGGTTTTCTGTAACAGTAAGTGAAAACCCGAACGAACTTTTTGGCCATCCCAATAATTACAACTGTGGTCTCTCTATATACACAGTGGAATATTACTCAGCCATAAAAAGAATGAAATAATGCCATTTGCAGCAACATGGGGGGACCTAAAGATGATCCTGCTAAGTGAAGTAAGCCAGACAGAGAAAGACAAATATCACATGATACTGTTTATATGTGATGGAATCTTGACTGGTTCAACTCAGATTCTGTGGACTCAGCCCCAATTCTAGAAACTCGACAGAGAAAGGAAGAGATGTGCCCTTTCCTGGGACAAACAGTATCTTCCTCAGTCTCTGCTGCTCTTTCCACAGTGTCTTGTGTATATACACGGAGCTCAAGGGATACTGTTGAATGAATGAATGAGTGAGTGAATGCAAGTCTTTGATGTTTATCTATCTTCTGGGTCAGCTCACTGGGAGAAAATAAGTTATCAATTTGGAGCCAAAAGCTCTCTTTAGTAAGAATGATTTGGCTCTTTCTCTACCTGTCTTGGAAACCTACAATGGTGACAGACACGTTTTTAAGTAAAAGTAAGCAAAACGAAGTGGCTATTTTATAACTCTGAATTTATTCAGTTCAAAGGGCTGACATTAATCTAACAATGTCTCCGTATTTTCCTGGTGTTCAAAAGTTCTTTCTTCCATGAAATTATGATCGTCAATAGCCGCTTTAAAAGATGTACTTAATCAGCAAAATGAAAATTTGCCTACTCTTCGAGGGCCCCCTAGACATGCTGAGCTGATTTTTATTCCTCCAATGAGCCGGCCTTTTCCTCTCTCCCCATGCCTCACCAATGAGCTGAATGAATTCATTATTCAGGGCCTGGATTAAAAAATTGCCCACTCCCAGAAATATTTCCTGACTCTGCAGACTTTTTGGATCTCCCTGGAATAGATATGCTCATCGTGTCTGTCACTTTTCAGAACATTCATCACATGTGTATTTAGTAAGTCAGGGTGAGTCTTCTCCATCCCAGTAGATTATAAGCTTCATGAGCACAAGAAGGGCGCTTATCTTTTCCACCAGTGAATCCACTGGACCTAATGCCATGTGTAGAATATGGCAGTTACTCAGTAGAAATATTTGCTAAATAAATGAGTGAACATTGACATGTACACTCTGTTATATATAAAATAGATAACCAACAAGGACCTACTGTATAGCACAGGGAAAGCTGCTTAATATTCTGTAACAACCTAAATGGGAAAAGAATTTGAAGAAGAATAGATACATGTATACGTATAACTGAATCACTTTGCTGTGCACCTGAAACTATCACAACATTGTTAATCAACTATACTCCAATACAAAATAAAACATTTTTTAAAAAGTTAAAAAAATTTTTTAAATTAAAAATAAATAAATTTAAGAAATGAGTGGGGCTTCACTGGTGGCGCAGTGGTTGAGAGTCCGCCTGCCGATGCACGGGACACGGGTTCGTGCCCCGGTCCGGGAAGATCCCACATGCCGCGGAGCGGCTGGGCCCGTGAACCATGGCTGCTGAGCCTGCGCGTCCGGAGCCTGTGCTCCGCAACGGGAGAGGCCACAACGGTGAGAGGCCCATGTACCGCAAAAAAAAACCCAAAAAACAAAAAAAGAAATGAGTGAACATATGCCACAGCAAATTTAGGGGAAAGGGCTGGTTTCTTTGTTTATCTCAGTTAGCCCCAAATCTACACCAAACACCCTTTCCTAATTCCCAGCCCCATCTCCCTTGGGAATGACAATATGCAGGTGAGCTGATGACAAGGCAAGCTTATGGCTCACTCCTGCCCCTCCTTCTGCCTTGCAGCACCAGTGTATTCCGAACATAAAAGAGGAACTAAACAGATGTTTTACGTGAATTTGCTTTATCTCAGCCATTTCTCTTAAGGACCTTGTGAGTTGTTATTTTATTAACCTCATTGTATTTATGAAGAAATTGGGGCCTAAAGAGATTAAATCACTTATTCACCCAAGTTTACATAACAGTAGATGGCAGGGCTGGCATCAGAGCTCAGCTGCGTCTGGCTGCAAAGACCGTACCATTTTGCACTATGTTATATGTGGTCTTCATCATCTTCTCCATCTCCAAGAGAGGCGCCTTTACATTTGTGCAGGAAACGTGAAAAGGACAGTGATCCTTTTCCTGGGTGCCACTTGCCCCTCCTCCTCCCCGCCGGCGCTGTTTGGTGGCACTGCTTGAGCTACCTCCCACTCAATCAGGAAGAAATCATGACTGCATTACCGGGAGAATGGAACAATGCAAGTTATACAAGACCCACAGTGACACTGAGAAATGAGGAGCTGCCGAGTGCCGCGCGGCCAGATTTGCATGCCTGCCGGCAGAGTCACAAACAACCCCTCTCACATTTGTCCTGGAAAATGGGGAGCTTTAATTGTGGTGTGGGATAAACACACTGATGTCAAAGAGCAGCCCTGTGGAGCCAACCAGGAGCTCCAGCCATGGGATGGGGTGGAAACAAGGTCCCTTTCTCTATAGAAAGTCCCACTCAGTAAACCATGAAATCATTAACGCCCTGAGCCAGAAGGGTTTTGGCTGCCTGGTAGCTGGGTAACCTTCTAACCGACATCCCTGCTGACTGTGGTCTCTTAGAAATACTTCTTTGACTTGAAGCTCCCTATTTGCTAAATGACCCATCACTGGACATCCTGGTCAGTGTTTCCCAAAGGATGGGATGCACCTCCGAAGGGCTATTTAGATAGAGATGATAAACGCTTATGGACATTAATTCTCCCAGAGTGAAAGTGAAGTCCTTCTTAACTCTCTTACGTTTCTTCTGACATCAAGGAGGTGATCTCAACATCCTCTAACACCTCGCCAACACTTTCCAATCTTTCTTTCCTTATGTCAAATTGCCATTTTTGTAAATTTATTTCACTCTTTGTGAATTTTACCCCCCTATGAGATGTACGTGATGCAATTTCTTATTTTTAAATATGAAGATGATGTAAGTAATTTAGTTTACTTGGTGTAAGTTAGTAATTGTGTGTTTTATGACATTAATTATTTTTTATTGAGATATAGTTGATTTACAATGTTGTGCTAGTTTCAGGTGTACAGCAAATTCAGGTATATATATATATATACATATATATATGTATATATACATATTATATACATATATATAACATACATATTATATACATATATAATTATATGTATGTATATAATATATATATATATGTTCTTTTTCTGATTCTTTTCCCTTATAGATTATTACAAAATATTGAGTATAGTTCCCTGTACTATACAGTATGTTCTTGCTGGTTATCTATTTTATATACAGTAGTGTGTATCTGTTAATCCCAAACTCCTAATTTATCCCTCCCCTGCCTTTCCCCTTTGGTAACCATAAGTTTGTTTTCTATGTATGACATTAATTCTTATCATTCTCTTTTTTTTTTTAACAGAGAGGTAGCAGCCTTCAGACCAGATGGAATTCCATATCACTTATTTATTTTTCATCTTATTTATTTTTATTCTTTACTCTTGTTTACAGTGAATGATACTTATTTTCCATGTATAGTGATGCTAGAAGGTATTCTTTTAAAATACATTTATTTACACTTAATAAGAAAGTCAGTTTAAAGAAAAATGGACCAAAACATAGGTCAGGTTTTCTGCAGATACAGTGAAGGTGGTATAAACGTGACCGAGATTTGGAAACCTAGCTTTTGACTCTCTGAGCGTCACTCTGATATGGTCCCTAACTTTGTCTCCCTTAATCTTCTATCCATGGTTCTAACAGCAAGTCTCCAGGGTTTCACTGTTTATCTCCTCTTCCTGTAAACTGACCTCCTCATAGTAAGAAGGAACTAATTTTCCTAAGTGCCTTTCCTCTCAAGAAAAAAACTCATTCCCTTGACTATTTTCTTTTTTTTAGGATGAACTTCCAGTATCTTCCCACCCTGCTTACCTTCTTTTTTTTTTTTTTTTTTTTTTTTTTTTCCTTGCGTTATGCGGGCCTCTCACTGTTGTGGCCTCTCCCATTTGCGGAGCACAGGCTCCGGACGCGCAGGCTCAGTGGCCATGGCTCACGGGCCCAGCCGCTCCGCGGCATGTGGGATCCTCCCGAAACGGGGCACGAACCCGCGTCTCCTGCATCGGCAGGCGGACTCTCAAGCACTGCGCCACCAGGGAAGCCCTGACCCTGCTTACCTTCTGCTGGACAATTCCATCTTCCACTTTCTCTCTTAAAGAGCGCTGTGTGGAACTAAACATATAATACCAGGCTTTGTGGGTCACTGAACACAAAGTACCTCATTTCTCTCATTCTATTCATTTTTCCACTTCATACAGCTCACTATTACATTGAGGTCTTCTGTCTTGCTTTGGTTGTTTGTTGTCATCCCATTCTCTATTGATACTGCCACACAAGTCAGTGTCTATGAAAATTCCTACGTGCTCCCCCTTCTACCTGCGTATTGGTATCTGCATCTCTATCTCTATCATATCTATCCATATCTATCCATCCATCCATCCACCCATTTTATCTATCTATCTACCTATCTATCTATGTCTTATCTCTTGATCCATTTATCCATCCATCCATTTGTCCCTTTACCCATTCATCTATCTAGGAGTTTCTTGGCCATTATGTTTAACACAGAATAGCACCATCATTCAAGCTTCAAAGTCAGATTCAAAAAAACACTTGAGTTCCGACTCTGACACTTGCAAGCCATAGACCTTGGTTCATGAAGTTGTCACCCATGGGGCTCAATTGCTGGCTAATGATCTCCAAACAAAGAGTTACTCTACCTGGTGTTTAGGTATAGTGACACCGAAGTATTTATTTGTCCTTGGATCTGTGCAGGATTTACATGGGGAGCTCTATTTTAAAAATCCATCTGCACTACTGTTAAGTAGAAGGAAGGCAGAGAGCAGTAGCTATTTGGATCTGTTAGAGACCCAGGAAAACTAATACCAAAAAGTAAAGTCTATATTCAAGATTAGCAATAAATACTACAATGCTATTATTCCACTTATCCACCCAAATGCATTAAGGCACATTCTGCAAAAGATGGGGTAGCACTGCATCAGTCAAGACCTTTCCCATCCAACCTGAATTAGGCAAAGATGAGGCAACCATGGAAACGCTTGATGTGGATAGAGCCAGGCGCCAAGGGAGGCCAGCCTGGAACTGGAAAGGCATCGTTAGCTAAGGATGCCTCTCCATTCTGTAGGGTTCCATGAGATGTCTGCTCTGTTTCTCATGGTCTCTGTTTCTACATATCTGTTTTATTTTGCTCTCTCAGAAACCATATTTATCTTCACATCTTGGCCCCAAGTGACCCCCTATTTGAAATATGAAGGACTGACAATCTGTCTGGTCCTATTGGGTGAGGTTTTACTCCTAATGCAGCCAACTCTATGGGGGAAAGGAATGGCAATATACATGTGACATATATATATATATATATATATATATATATACATCTTTTCACATACATGTGACAACAGAAGCCCACCCTGAGGGTGGCAGAAAATCATTAGAAAAGGGGGACTGTAGGATGAACAGACACCCCAAAATTGTCTACTACAGAGGCATATATAGAAATATAGACCATGTTGCTCTGAGATCTTCCTTTATATATGTCTCTTCATGATAGAAAAGTGGGGATATGGCCATAGAAAAAGGTTTAGCTAAGGCTGAATATCTTGTTTTTATACAATCTCTACCCAGGGTTAGAAATTTTATTTGTCTTCTGAGATGGTGATTTTTATATTCTAACTCTAGCCAGTCACATCTGCACACAACTTCCCCAGCACTAAAATCTCTCTCTTCACCCAGTCCCGAAATATATTATTTTACCAATCTAAATATGTCAGGGATTTTATTGCATTTGCATTTCAAACCTGATAAAATCATTTTCTGGGTGACATTTTTCCTGGAAGCCAGCTTCAAATTAAATTTTTTTTTTTTCCTTGCTATCTCTCTCTCTCCCTTTCCAGTCCAACTTCACTTTCAGACTGCAAATCACTCACTATCAAGAGAGAGGCAATGATCCACTGTTGCCATATTTCCCTCCCTGGTGTGTGGAGAGGTTCAGCTCTGCATTTCCAGCTCAGGTCTAGACTTACAGAAAATCTTTTCCAAGCACCTTCAAATATCTTTATCACCCGTATCTCACAAGTTGATCACGGCTTTTTGCAAAATACTGCAAGTGATGTCTCCTATCATGCCTCAAAGAAAGTTAGGAAAAGAGATACATTCGTACTTGGATTTCGGGGATCCATCCTTTATCCATGATCCCTATTTTTGATTTTCTTTAAGCGCTTGTAACAAAAAATACAGGCTTGGAGTCAGATGGTTCTGGATGGGAAACCCTTTTTGTAAGTGACAAGTGTGAAGAGTGAGGGCTAAAGCATATGGCATTTGAGACAATTCAATTAAGTAACACCTCGTACGGTGCCGCGCATGAATGTAAGCTACTGGGAGTTCTTTGTGATTTGTTTTGTGTTGTCTTTCTCCAGACCTGTTCTCAGGAAGATCTCTAATAGGAGCCATTTACACTGGGAAACTCCCAGTGTTCAGTAAGGAAAAACAAGGGAGACTTAGAATCTGAACCCTGAGTGACACAGACTGCATTACTTAACCTCTTAGCGCTTTGGTTTTCACCTCTGTCAAAGAAGGGCGACTTGTAGGTTTGGAGTGAAGATGCACATAGATGTGCCGCCCAGAATAGCCCTGCAACCTTCAAGACGTTGTTCTTGCCATTGTTAATAAGAGATAATATGTATAGAGCCTCTCCTATGTGCCAGGCGCTGAGCCAGAATTCGATATGCTTTTGTCCTGCAGTATTTTTACTACAGTCCTACTCAGTGTGCATCCTTTTCTTATTTGACACACAAAGAAACGGAGACAGTCAAACTCTTACCTATGTAAGTAGCAGAGCCAGATTCACGCCGAAGTTGTTGTCTTTTCTGTCACTGTCACTGTATTCACTCTGCCAGAGGCACGGGTCTTTTAAACCCTAAAATTAAAAGGGAAAACAAATGGAAATTATTATGAAAGAAGAGAAAGGAATTGAATGCTGAGAGAAAAATGTTCTTGGCACTTCCTCAAAATACTAATTGAAAACTTGTTTAAACACCCAGGACAGTCATCCAGATGGTGAAACATATAATTAAAATAATTACCCTAAATCTGGCAATCTAGAATTATCATTTATTATTATTAATATAGCACCTATTCAGACGGAGTTCACTTTTAGTTTTTACTTCAAATTTCTTCTGTAATATTTAGTACAGTTTCATCAGCATGAGGATTATCTGTCTTTGGGATAAAGTCTTTTTTTTTTTAATAAATGTATTTATTTTATTTATTTATTTTTGGCTTTGCTGCTGTGCGCGGGCTTTCTCTAGTTGTGATGAGGGGGCTACTCTTCGTTGCGTGCGATGCACGGGCTTACTGTGGTGGCTTCTCTTGCTGCGGAGCACGGGCTCTAGGTGCGCGGGCTTCAGCAGTTGTAGCGCACGGCCTTAGTTGCTCTGCGGCATGTGGGATCTTCCCGGACCAGGGCTTGAACCCATGTCCCCTGCATTGGCAGGTGGATTCTTAACCACTGCACCACCAGGGAAGCCCAGGATAAAGTCTTTATAATGCTTTTCAGTTACATTAACATTCACCTATACACAGTGCTTCCTTAGGCACGAAATGATTTACCCAGCAATTCTGCAATCATGGACAGTCTCATTCCCATTTCAAAGACAAGGATATTAATGCCCTGTATAGCTATGTCAATGGCTACTAAATGACTGGGCCGGGATTTGGTTTCTTAACTCTTAACTTTGTTCAGACAGGAACTTTATGAATTACGAAGATCAAAGAAATAAAATGAAATTAATGTGCAATAGTGTTTAATATCAGCCTTATTTATTAGAACAAAACATTGGAAAATACCTAGATTCTCAGTTTTAGGAAGGAAGAGGGTTCTGTATCTTGTTTGCCAACTTGATGGCACATTATACAGTGATTTGAAATGCTTTTAAAAAGTATGTGATATCATGTAATCATATATACTTATATATTGTATTTGCTACATAATGTGGGGTGAAACGAAAACTGCAGTTCACAGTTTTATACAATGGGTGATTATAATACTCAGAAAACTAACAAAAAGGAATTTCATTGAACCGTGAACAGAACTTGTACTTGATAAGAAAAAAATTTTTCTTTTCAAGTTTTTATATTTTTACATTTTATGTGATGATACTAATTTTATAATAATGATGGTCGCTGATATATTTTAAAATGTTCATCTGCGAATTTAGAAGTGAAACTAGAATGGTTACCTGATTCCAAGACAGTTTCTATAATAATGACTGAAAAATATAAGTGGCAGGCCTTTGGGAATTCCCCTTTTCTTTCTAAGATGGCTCACAGCTTAGTAAGCTGCACAATTTTGTGGATTTCATAGGCTGCTTTACCAATGTATTAATTTTGTTTCTCTCTGCCGGAAACACCAACTGCTGAGGGATTGGGGCTATTTGCCTATTTGCTCTGATTGGAGAGGAGAGTGTTACTATGCCATCTCAAATAATCAGGGCTGACTTACTGGAGAAGGTAAATGAGTTGAGGGACACGGTGGAATGGCTACCTGGGAGAAGGTGATTTCAGGCGTGAGAAACCATTTAGCAGAAAGGCAAAGGAAGTGGGGAGATTCCTGCCCACCTTTGCCTGGTGAATTTTGCTTAAAGACAAAAATAAAAATCAAACAAACAAAAGAATATAAAATCTTTCTATCTGGTTCCTTCTTAGCTCAACGACAATTAATCGGTTCCTCATAAAGTCCGAATTCCTCGGCCTGGGGAGCGGCATGGTACAGACAGATGAAAGGGAAATGGGCTTTAGGAATGGGGTGAATAGGTTCAGAGCCCAAGTTGGTCAGTTGCTAATGCAGACAAGATGCTTAACATTTCCAAATGTCAAAGGCCTAGTTTGTAAAATGAGAATAGTGTGAAGCAGAAAGGAAAGTTTGGGGATTACAGACACAGATGGAGTTTAGGCTGTAGGATAGCCACTTCCTTTCTGTGTGGCCCCTGGCCCTTCCCACACGCACACCACCCACAGAGCTGTCTTATGTTCCCCAAATACGCCAGGCTCTTCTTTTCTCCTATGGGGTTTTGAAAAGTTGTTTGCTCTGTTGGAAATGACCCCAACTTTTCCTCTGCTCCCTCAAGTTTTGCACACTCCCTCCTCCCCCTTTCACTTAGATGAGTCCTTCTAGCCTTCATATCTTCCATCAGAGAACTTACCACAGTTGATAATGCTTTGTTTATGTGATTATTTGACTAGAGTCTTTCCTTCCACCAGAATGCAACTTTGAAGAGGAATTAGGCCGTTTGCTCCTAATTCACTTCCTAATATCTAGTACAGGGCCTGATCCAGTAGGTCCTGAATATGTATTTGTAAACTAAATGAACAAATAAAGGAAGTAAAGGTAACATGTTCTGTCTTCATAACTCCCTTGATCCTGGAAGCAAGGTCTGAGATGCAGGAAGGAATGATGATCAAAGAAAAGAATAAACATATGAATGGTATTGTCACTATAAACCAAAACAAATAATATCCTTTTGTAGGGTTAAAATATGAACACAATCAAACTAGAGTACTAGACAAAGATGTACTAATATACTCTAAATTGGGAGGAGGGTGACTCAAGTTAAAGCATTCTAAATTCTGTATAATATTTAGTAGAAAGTTAAAGAGAGGTACACTTTAGACTTTATTATGTCTGCTATAATTTTAGAGTAACCACAAAGACATTTGAAACAGAGAATGTAACTTAAAAACTGCTAAAGAACAAAAAAGAAAATGGAAGTAGGATGGATGGGAAGCTCAATCAGTCACAGAGAAGAAAAGAAAAGGAAACGAAAAACAGCAGAAATAGGCAAAACTCCAAAGAATAAGTCTAACTAAATATGGACAAGACCTTTTGGGGGAAAACTGAACATTATGAAACCTTTAAAGAGAACTTAAATGCGTAGATATCCCATGTTCCAGGGAGACTTAATAATGCCAAAAATGCCAGTGGTCCCCCAAATTGGTCAAAAGATCCAATTCAGTAGCCAGTAAAGTCCCTACAGTGTCCTTTGTAGAACTTAACATATGATTCTAAAATTTATATGGAAGAATGAGTCACCAAAAACAGCCAAGATGTACCTAGAAAAATGAAATCGTGGAATCATTGTCAAACCCAATTAGAATTCTTAAAAAGTGTAATAATTAAGACAGTGTGGGTATGATACAGAGAAGCACAGAGCAGTGGATCAGAAGAAAGAAGTGAGAGAAAAGTGTCTGTAGAAATAGATAGATATTAGATAGATACATAGATATGAGATATGTACAGATATCTATACATATATCTATACATATAGATATATGAGATATCTCATATCTCATAGATATGAGAATTAAAAGAGAATAGCAACTGTGTATCAGTGAGAAAAAGGGAGGATCTTTAATAAACCATGTCAGCACAACAGATTATACACTCAGGGAATGAGAGAAAGAGATGGGGAGAGAGACAGAGAAGAGAGAAAGAGAGGGAGAGAGAGAGTCTCACCTTTCTTTATTTTTTCAGGAGAATTAAATATTTAAATATGAGACAATTTTTAAATGTTAAGAGTAAAAAATAAAGAAGGTCTTTATAACATCTGAATAAAGTAGAATTTCTTAACGAAGACACAGAACCATAGCTACAGAGAAGAAGATTCATAAGTTTGACTACGCCCAAATTT
Source organism: Lipotes vexillifer (assembly GCF_000442215.2). Classification (NCBI taxonomy): domain Eukaryota; kingdom Metazoa; phylum Chordata; class Mammalia; order Artiodactyla; family Lipotidae; genus Lipotes; species Lipotes vexillifer. The sequence goes on along the minus strand of NW_006797892.1, from coordinate 527,146 downwards.
AGAACTTTTGATCCTCAAAACACAAAGCCAACACACAAAACTCAAAACAAACCACAAACTGGGAGAGGTTGTCAGCACCACAGGAAACCGAGAAAATGCTAGTATACATTAAAAATTCCCCAAGACTCAGTAAAGAATTACAAACAACCAATAATAAAATGGACAAAATCCTTGAATCAGCATTCCCAAAAGAGAAAGGACAATGGTTAATAAAATAAGATGCTCATCCTCATTGGTAATCAGAAAAATGCGAATTAAAGTCACAATAAAAGGTTTATAGTGGCCAGTTTGACAAAATTTATAAGTATGGAAATATAGAGAATGTGCTCTCACATACAACTGGGAGGTGGTTGGGAGCATAAATATTTGAAACTTCTTTAGAATACAATAGTCATTATTTTATATACCGTTGACCCATGAACAACATTGGTTTGAACTGCGCAGGTCCACTTATACGTGGATTCTTTTCAATAGTCAATACTACAGTATTACATGATCTGAGGTTGGTTGAATCTGTGGATATGGAGGAAACTTGGATGCCACAGAACCACAGATACAGAGGGCTGACTGTAAGTTATACACAGAGTTTCAACTGCACAGAGCGTCGGTACCCCCAACCCCTGAGTTGTTCAAGGATCAACTGTAGTTTAAAAAATTAATAGCCTAGAGAACCTCTTAAACATAGTTAACATCTTTGTTTCCAGAAGTACATTAACAAAAAACAAACAAACCTGGAAACATCCAACAAATCCAACAATAGGTGAACAGGTAAATAAATTTGGCATATTTATACACTGGAATATCATGCAGAGGCAAAATGAATAAACAATATTTATATACAACATAGACAAATCTCACAAACTACTCTGAGCACAACATAAAACAAGAACAAATATGAAAAGAATATGTACAGTATGGTTTTATTTATATAAGGCTCCCAAACTTGAAAAGTAAATGATACATTGAATACGCAGTACCCAGTAAAACTTTATAGAAAAGCTAAAACATGATATCCATAAAATTCAGGAGATGGTTATCTTTAGGCTCAATATAGGTGAATACAAGGAAGACTTCAGAAATACTGGTAATATCCTTTTCCCTTTGTTAATTGATTGGCGCAGTTATACATTATATTATTTCAATAATTTATAAATCCATAAAATACTTTATTTTTAATTTAATTTTATATTATATTGGAGTACAGTTGATTTACAATGTTGTGTTAGTTTCCGGTGTACAGCAAAGTGGTTAAGTTATACACGTACTTATATCCATTCTTTTTCAGATTCTTTTCCCATACAGGTTATTACAGAATATTGAGTAGAGTCCCCTGTGCTATACAGTAGGTCCTTGTTGATTATCTAGTTTATATATAGTAGAGTCACAATTTACTTTATTTATTCATGAAATATTACATAATTTTAAGTGGAGGACTAGGTAATTCTGTTGCCTTCTCATAGTATTCCTTTTCTAATCAATTACATCATCGGTAAATATCAGAGCTTTGAAACCAAGTTAATTTTTCTATTCTGGCTTTCTGAGACTATGGGATGCCTAATGAATGGACAACCAGACCACTTATCTTGTCATTTAGATATCTTTTATTTAGATTTAAATCTGCTTTAATCAAGACATGTTCTCCATGAATTAAAATCTCTTGAATGCCATGCTGGCTATAAAAACAGGAAATGAATAGTCGCTTTGAACAAAGTATCATTCATAATGATCTGTAGAAGTGTCACTTTTCCTCAACTGTCCTTTGATAATGAATTAGACCTTTCTCCCTCAACTGATTAAAATGGGTGATTGAATAATCTTGTAGACACAGTGTCTGCTGCCCTATAGAGATGGACACCTTTTCTAACCAGAATGGTTAATGCTAAAATTGTTCTGTTCCTCTGATGAGTCCTTTTGAATGTCAGCTTAGCTATTTTATGGAGCTAATTGTTAGGTTTCTGGTGGTCTCTGCTTGTTCTAATAGTGAAGATGTTCTCAGGCTTGAGATGGAGTTGGTACATTGGATTTTATCAGTGACAAGAAACCTCCCTCTTGGCTACTTGGGTTGATCTTTCTGAATGTTGCCTGGAGGACTTTTGGATGGCTCTGAAATATGATGGAGCAGGCAAGATTAAATATTACTCATTCCTGCCTAAGTGGAAGACCAGAAGGAACTCTTAGATCTTGGTTGCCAGGTACAATTCACCAAGTCTTCATTCTGTGGGGGATTTAGAACTGTTCATGTAAGAGGGTTTTGTGGTCTGTAAAGTATTGTGAAGGTAAACTCCATTATTAGGCGATTTTAATGTTTAAGCAAGCTAATATGAGGTATTCAGAAAGCTTAGTGTGTGGTTTCTCTGGGTGTGCATGAGAGTCCCTTGGGGACTTAAAAAAAAATGATGCCCAGTGCTCAGTCCAGATCAACTGCACTGGATCTGTGAGTATGACGTTTAGATATTGGTGTATTTTACATTTTCTATAAGTGAGTCAAATATGTAGCCAGGGTTGAAACCAACATTTGACATCAAATCAGATCTGAATTTGATTCTCAACTTTGATTCTCAATTAGCTGCTTGGTTTAAGCCTCTCTAATTACTAGTTTCCTTATCTGGAAAAAGTGACTACTGTGCTTGGCACCTAAAAAATATTCCATAAATGATGCTATTGTAGTCATGTTTATTTGTTTCATGAATCTTTACTGCAGAGGTGCAGAGCAAAAAAGAAAACACTAGAATCAGCCAGGATCCAGAGGAGATTTGAGTTCCTAGTCCTTTTTGATGAGAGCAAAGCGCACTCCTTCTGTTGTTTTATTTCTACTTTTCTGGGTCCTCTTTCGTAAGAAGTGTGGAAAAGTTATAGTCTTCCAATCCATACTTGAGTTCTAACAGTCATGTTCTTTCCACATCAACAGGCTTTCCTGAGAAACTAGAAGGCTTGGATGAACCCAAAAGGTTTGGTGGAAAAGTTCAACTGACCCTGGCATCCTGCCAATCCAGACAGAATTCCTGCAACTACTTGATCTTTGAAAATAAAAATTCATTTAATGGACCCAAAGATAATGTAGTATTCACAGACATGCCATTTTTCTTCCCACATCATTCCCACTGGTGCTGCTAAAGGGTTCAGTTGTCAGGGGTTAAGATGGAGGAAATATTTCTTTTTCTGAGATAAATTATGAATTGGCTCCCACTCCATCAGCCCAGTGCTAATATGTCAGCAGCCAGAAGGTCAGGTGTAGTTTCAGTTCACATACCCCCAGAGTGATAGAATGGTTAACAGCACAGGATTTTGATTACAGAAGTTCAACTTCTGCTGTGCCCCTGTCTTAATGAGGTGAGAGATGGCAAGTTACTTCATCTCCCGGTGTATCAATTTTCTTGTCTGTAAAATGGGGGTAATGTTACCCACCACACATGGTCTTAGTAAGAATTCAATGAACCAATGCTTTTTCAAGCTGTGCTTTTTAAACACTGTTTTTCCACAGTGTTTGGTATTTAACATGGACTCGGTGCATTGTTGCTGTTAGGACAGTGTTAGTGATCTTAAGAAAATGACTCAGATTTAAAGTTGTGTGTATGCTCTATGCCTGGCAACAGACGTGCATTGCAACTTCCTTTGTCACTTGAAGAAACATACTATAAATGGCGAATCAACCTGAACCCAGGATGCAAGGAACATTTTTTTTTTCTGGCAATAAGAATAAAATGCCCACATTTATATGTTTAAAGTCATGGTGGATGGGATGATGGCTAAGTGAGATTCAGTAAAGCCAGTTCCAATCCTAGTGCTCACAATAACTACCTACATAAACTTAGGCAAATAATTTTCATTTTTCTCAGCCTGTTTCCTTGGTGATGAAGTATATCTAGGCTAGAGTAGATGTAAGGTCAAACCCTGCTCAACTATGCTTTGAAAATGTTCATATTTAGGGAATCAGTGTTGGCTTTATAGAATAGCTCAAGACAGATCCTTTCTACATGGGGTTGAGTGGTTGTTGATAAAGACCAGGCCTATCACCCTGTTATTTAACTGTTAGACTGCAAAACCAAAGGATAGGGAATCTGTCTGCTCTATTCTTGTTAACCTCGTTTTGTTGCCAAGAACCAGCCTCTATCCATCTCCATCTTGCTTTGTGCACTAAAATACACAGAGGTTGCTGCAACTGGGCTTCCTTGCTTTCTAGACCCTAGTTCAGTTAAGCCAATGGCAGGAACTGGTAGGATATCGTATAGGAAGAGGAGAGAGAGATTGCAGTGTTTACTCACAGGTCTCCTTCCTGCTGCACTATGGCGTCATATAGTCTAGTGCTCAGTGATATGGCAGTGCTCCTCTGTCCAAGGTCATGTCTTCCATCAGGCAATCCTATTACATAGCTACAGCTCTCACCAGACTTGCCAACTGCTTTTTTCACTTGTCCCTGGGGGAGTGGTCTAGGTGTGATGATGGCATTCCCCTTTTTGCTAGCTTTGGGGTATTTCTCCATCCCTTGTTGATTTCCCACACCTTATAAGGAGTTAATTCATTAGACTCCCAAATCATCTTTTTGGAATATGCTGTTTTTATGCCAGGGCCATGCTAAATATCATCATTTAACACCTGCAAACTTCCTGATATTTAGCAGACATTTAAGACCAGCTTTTAAAATTTTTTTTATTTTTAAAAAAATTTTTAAACATCTTTATTGGAGTATAGTTGCTTTACAATGGTGTGTTACTTTCTGCTTTATAACAAAGCGAATCAGTTATACATATACACACACGTACCCATATCTCCTCCCTCTTGCGTCTCCCTCCTTCCCACCCTCAGTATCCCACCCCTCCAGGTGGTCACAAAGCACCAAGCTGATCTCCCTGTGCTATGCGGCTGCTTCCCACTAGCTATCCATTTTACGTTTGGTAGTGTATATATGTCCATGCCACTCTCTCACGTTGTCACAGCTTACCCTTCCCCCTCTCCATATCCTCAAGCCCATTCTCTAGTAAGTCTGTGTCTTTATTCCCATCTTGCCCCTAGGTCCTTCATGACATTTTTTTCCGCTTAGATTCCATATATATGTTAGCATACGGTATTTGTTTTTCTCTTTCTGACTTACTTCACTCTGTATGACAGACAGGTCCATCCACCTCACTACAAATAACTCAATTTCGTTTCTTTTTATGGCTGAGTAATATTCCATTGTATATATGTGCCACATCTTCTTTATCCATTCATCTGTCAATGGACACTTAGGTTGCTTCCATGTCCTGGCTATTGTAAATAGAGCTGCAATGAACATTTTGGTACATGACTCTTTTTGAAATATGGTTTTCTCAGGGTATATGCCCAGTAGTGGGATTGCTGGGTCGTATGGGAGTTCTATTTTTAGTTTTTTGTTATTTCGTTTCTTTTTATGGCTGAGTAATATTCCATTGTATATATGTGCCACATCTTCTTTATCCATTCATCCGACGACGGGCACTTAGGTTGTTTCCATCTCCGGGCTATTGTAAATAGAGCTGCAATGAACATTTTGGTACATGACTCTTTCTGAATTCTGGTTTCCTCAGGGTATATACCTAGTAGTGGGATTGCTGGGTCATATGGTAGTTCTATTTGTAGTTTTTTAAGGAACCTCCATACTGTTCTCCATAGTGGCCGTATCAATTTACATTCCCACCAACAGTGCAAGAGGGTACCCTTTTCTCCTCACCCTCTCCAGCATTTATTGTTTGGAGACTTTCTGATGATGGCCATTCTGACCGGTGTGAGATGATATCTCATTGTAGCTTTGATTTGCATTTCTCTAATGATTAATGATGTTGAGCATTCTTTCATGTGTTTGTTGGCAATCTGTATATCTTCTTTGGAGAAATGTCTATTTAGGTCTTCTGCCCATTTGTGGATTGGGTTGTTTGTTTTTTTGATATTGAGCTGCATGAGTGCTTGTAAATTTTGGAGATTAATCCTTTGTCAGTTGCTTCATTTGCAAATAATTTCTCCCATTCTGAGGGTTGTCTTTTGGTCTTGTTTATGGTTTCCTTTGCTGTGCAAAATCTTATAAGTTTCATTAGGTTCCATCTGTTTATTTTTGTTTTTATTTCCATTTCTCTAGGAGGTGGGTCAAAAAGTATCTTGCTGTGATTTATGTCATAGAGTGTTCTGCCTATGTTTTCCTCTAAGAGTTTGATAGTGTCTGGCCTTATATTTAGGTCTTTAATCCATTTTGGCTTTACTTTTGTGTATGGTGTTAGGGAGTGTTCTAATTTCATACTTTTACATGTACCTGTCCAGTTTTCTCAGCACCAGTTATTGAAGAGGCTGTCTTCTCTCCACTGTATATTCTTGCCTCCTTTATCAAACAAGATGACCATATATGTGCATGGGTTTATCTCTGGGCTTTCTATCCTATTCCATTGATCTATCTTTCTGTTTTTGTGCCAGTACCATACTGTCTTGATTACTGTAGCTTTGTAGTATAGTCTGAAGTCAGGCAGCCTGATTCCTCCAGCTCCATTTTTTGTTCTCAAGATTGCTTTGGCTATTCGGGGTCTTTTGTGTTTCCATACAAATTGTGAAATTTTTTGTTCTAGTTCTGTGAAAAATGCCAGTGGTAGTTTGATAGGGATTGCATTGAATCTATAGATTGCTTTGGGAAGTAGAGTCATTTTCACAATGTTGATTCTTCCAATCCAAGAACATGGTATATCTCTCCATCTGTTTGTATCATCTTTAATTTCTTTCATCAGTGTCTTATAATTTTCTGCATACAGGTCTTTTGTCTCCTTAGGTAGGTTTATTCCTAGATATTTTATTCTTTTTGTTGCAATGGTAAATGGGAGTGTTTTCTTGATTTCACTTTCAGATTTTTCATCATTAGTATATAGGAATGCCAGAGATTTCTGTGCATTAATTTTGTATCCTGCTACTTTACCAAATTCATTGATTAGCTCTAGTAGTTTTCTGGTAGCATCTTTAGGATTCTCTATGTATAGTATCATGTCATCTGCAAACAGTGACAGCTTTACTTCTTCTTTTCCGATTTGGATTCCTTTTATTTCCTTTTCTTCTCTGATTGCTGTGGCTAAAACTTCCAAAACTATGTTGAATAAGAGTGGTGAGAGTGGGCAACCTTGTCTTGTTCCTGACCTTAGTGGAAATGCTTTCAGTTTTTCGCCATTGAGGATGATGTTGGCTGTGGGCTTGTCATATACGGCCTTTATTATATTGAGGAAAGTTCCCTCTACACCTACTTTCTGCAGGGTTTTTATCATAAATGGGTGTTGAATTTTGTCAAAAGCTTTCTCTGCATCTATTGAGATGATCATATGGTTTTTCTCCTTCAATTTGTTAATATGGTTAATCACATTGATAGATTTGCGTATATTGAAGAATCCTTGCATTCCTGGAATAAACCCCACTTGATCATGGTGTATGATCCTTTTAATGTGCTGTTGGATTCTGTTTGCTAGTATTTTGTTGAGGATTTTTGCATCTATGTTCATCAGTGATATTGGCCTGTAGTTTTCTTTCTTTGTGACATCCTTGTCTGGTTTTGGTATCAAGGTGATGGTGGCCTCGTAGAATGAGTTTGGGAGTGTTCCTCCCTCTGCTATATTTTGCAAGAGTTTGAGAAGGATAGGTGTTAGGTCTCCGCTAAATATTTGATAGAATTCGCCTGGGAAGCCATCTGGTCCTGGGCTTTTGTTTGTTGGAAGATTTTTAATCACAGTTTCAATTTCAGTGCTTGTGATTGGTCTGTTCATATTTTCTATTTCTTCCTGGTTCAGTCTTGGAAGGTTGTGCATTTCTAAGAATTTGTCCATTTCTTGCAGGTTGTCCATTTTATTGGTATAGAGTTGCTTGTAGTAATCTTTCATGATCCTTTGTATTTCTGCAGTGTCAGTTGTTACTTCTCCTTTTTCACTTCTAATTCTATTGATTTGAGTCTTCTCCCTTTTTTTCTTGATGAGTCTGGCTAATGGTTTATCAATTTCGTTTACCTTTTCTCAAAGAACCAGGTTTTAGTTTTATTGATCTTTGCTATCGTTTCCTTCATTTCCTTTTCATTTATTTCTGATCTGATCTTTATGATTTCTTTCCTTCTGCTAACTTTGGGGTTTTTTTTGTTGTTGTTATTCTTTCTCTAATTGCTTTAGGTGTAATGTTAGGTTGTTTATTTCAGATGTTTCTTGTTTCTTAAGGTAGGCTTGTATAGCTATAAACTTCCCTCATAGAACTGCTTTTGCTGCATCCCACAGGTTTTGGGTCATCGTGCTTTCATTGTCATTTGTTTCTAGGTATTTTTTAATTTCCTCTTCAATTTCTTCAGTGTTCTCTTGATTATTAAGTAGTGTATTGTTTAGCCTCCATGTGTTTGTATTTTTTACAGATTTTTTCCTGTAATTGATATCTAGTCTCATAGCGTTGTGGTCAGAAAAGATACTTGATACGATTTCAATTTTTTTTAATTTACCAAGGCTTGATTTGTACCCAAGATATGATCTATCCTGGAGAATGTTCCATGAGCACTTGAGAAGAATGTGTATTCTGTTGTTCTTCGATGGAATGTCCTATAAATATCAATTAACTCCATCTTGTTTAATGTATCATTCAAAGCTTGTGTTTCCTTCTTTATTTTCATTTTGATGATCTGTCCATTGGTGAAAGTGGGGTGTTAAAGTCCCCTACTATGATTGTGTTACTGTCGATTTCCCCTTTTATGGCTGTTAGTATTTGCCTTATGTATTGAGGTGCTCCTATGTTGGGTGCATAAATATTTACAATTGTTATATCTCTTTCTTGGATCAATCCCTTGATCATTATGTAGTGTCCTTCTTTGTCTCTTGTAATAGTCTTTATTTTAAAGTCTATTTTGTCTGATATGAGAATTGCTACTCCAGCTTTCTTTTGATTTCCATTTGCATGGAATATCTTTTCCAACCCCTCACTTTCAGTCTGTATGTGTCGCTAGGTCTGAAGTGGGTCTCTTGTAGACAGCATATATACGGGTCTCGTTTCTGTATCCATTCAGCCAATCTGTGTCTTTTGGTGGGAGCATTTAGTCCATTTACATTTAAGGTAATTATCGATATGTATGTTCCTATTCCCATTTTCTAAATTGTTTTGGGTTCGTTATTATAGGACTTTTCCTTCTCTTGTGTTTTTGTCTAGAGAAGTTCCTTTAGCATTTGTTGTAAAGCTGGTTTGGTGGTGCTGAACTCTCTCAGCTTTTGCTTGTCTGTAAAGGTTTTAATTTCTCCATCAAATCTGAATGAGATCCTTGCTGGGTAGAGTAATCTTGGTTGCAGGTTTTTCTCCTTCATCACTTTCAGTATGTCCTGCCACTCCCTTCTGGCTTGTAGAGTTTCTGCTGAGAGATCAGCTGTTAACCTTATGGGGATTCCCTTGTGTGTTATTTGTTGTTTTTCCCTTGCTGCTTTTAATATGTTTTCTTTGTATTTAATTTTTGATAGTTTGATTAATATGTGTCTTGGCATATTTCTCCTTGGATTTATCCTGTATGGGACTCTCTGTGCTTCCTGGACTTGATTAACGATTTCCTTTCCCATATTAGGGAAGTTTTCAACTATAATCTCTTCAAATATTTTCTCAGTCCCTTTCTTTTTCTCTTCTTCTTCTGGGACCCCTATAATTCGAATGCTGGTGCATTTAATGTTGTCCCAGAAGTCTCTGAGACTGTCCTCAGTTCTTTTCATTCTTTTTTCTTTATTCTGTTCTGCAGTAGTTATTTCCACTATTTTATCTTCCAGGTCACTTATCCGTTCTTCTGCCTCAGTTATTCGGCTACTGATCCCTTCTAGAGATTTTTTAATTTCCTTTATTGTGTTGTTCATCATTGTTTGTTTGCTCTTTAGTTCTTCTAGGTCCTTGTTAAATGTTTCTTGTATTTTCTCTATTCTATTTCCAAGATTTTGGATCATCTTTACTATCATTATTCTGAATTTTCAGGTAGACTGCCTATTTCCTCTTCATTTGTTAGGTCTGGTGGGTTTTTACCTTGCTCCTTCATCTGCTGTGTGTTCTTCTGTCTTCTCATTTTGCTTAACTTACTGTGTTTGGGGGTCTCCTTTTCGCAGGCTGCAGGTTTTTAGTTCCTGTTGTTTTTGGTGTATGTCCCCTGTGGCTAAGGTTGGTTCAGTGGGTTGTATAGGCTTCCTGGTGGAGGGGACTAGTGCCTGTGTTCTGGTGGATGAGGCTGGATCTTGTCTTTCTGGTGGACAGGTCCACGTCTGGTGGTGTGTTTTGGGGTGTCTGTGGCCTTATTATGATTTTAGGCAGCCTCTGCTAATGGATGGGGCTGTGTTCCTGTCTTGCTAGTTGTTTGCCATAGGGTGTCCAGCACTGTAGCTTGCTGGTCATTGAATGAAGCTGGTCTTGGTGTTGAGATGGAGATCTCTGGGAGATTTTTGCCGTTTGATATTACTTGCAGCTGGGAGGTGTCTTGTGGACCAGTGTCCTGAAGTTGGCTCTCCCACCTCAGTGGCACAGCACTGATGCCTGGCTGGAGCACCAAGAGCCTTTCATCCACACGGCTCAGAATAAAAGGGAGAAAAAAATAGAAAGAAAGAGGGTAAAATAAAATAAAATAAAATAGTTATTAAAATAAAAACTAATTATTAAGAAAAAAATTTTTAAGTAAAAAAAAAAACGGACAGAGAGAACCCTAGGACAAATGGTAAAAGCAAAGCTATACAGGCAAAATCACACAGTGCGGAGTGCAGTTCTTTTAGCTACCGTGTAGGCCTTATTGATTATCAATTTGGTATTTGGAATGGTATCTTTGCTAATATATATATATATATTATCTTTGCATATATATATATATATATATATATATATATATATCTTTGCTCCCAGAGTCCACCTCCTCAATTTGGGATGATTCGTTGTATATTCAGGTATTCCACAGATGCAGGGTACATCCAGTTGATTGTGGAGCTTTAATCCTCTGCTCCTGAGGCTCCTGGGAGAGATTTCCGTTTCTCTTCTTTGTTCGCACAGCTCCCGGGGCTCAGTTTTGGATTTGGCCCCGCCTCTGTGTGTAGGTCGCCTGAGGGCATCTGTTCTTCGCTCAGACAGGGCGGGGTTAAAGGAGCTGCTGATTCGGGGGCTCTGGCTCACTCAGGCCGGGGGAGGGAGGGGCACGGAGTGCGGGGCGGGCCTGCGGCGGCAAAGGCCGGCATGACGTTGCAGCAGCCTGAGACACGCCGTGCGTTCTCCCCGGGAAGCTGTCCCTGGATCCCGGGACCCTGGCAGTGGCGGGCTGCACAGGCTCCCGGGAGGGAAGGTGTGGATAGTGACCTGTGCTTATACACAGGCTTCTTGGTGGCGCCAGCAGCGGCCTTAGTGTCTCATGCCCATCTCTGGGGCCCGCGCTTTTAGCCGCGGCTCGTGCGCGTCTCTGGAGCTCCTTTAAGCGGCGCTCCCAACCCCCTCTCCTCGCGCACCAGGAAACAAAGAGGCAAGAAAATGTCTCTTGACTCTTCAGCAGCTCTAGACCTTTTCCTGGACTCCCTCCCGGCTAGCTGTGGCGCACTAACCCCTTCAGGCTGTGTTCACGCCGCCAACCCCAGTCCTCTCCCGGCGCTCTGACAGACGCCCGAGCCTCAGCTCCCAGCCCCCACCCGCCCCGGCGGGTGAGCACACAAGCCTCTCGGGCTGGTGAGTGCCGCTCGGCACCATTCCTCTGTGCGGGAATCTCTCCGCTTTGCCCTCCGCACCCCTGTTGCCGCGCTGTCCTCTGTGGCTCCGAAGCTCCCCGCTCCGCCACCCGCAGTCTTGGCCCGTGAAGGGCCTTCCTAGTGTGTGGACACTTTTCCTCCTTCACAGCTCCCTCCCACTGGTGCAGGTCCCGTCCCTATCCTTTTGTCTCTGTTTATTCTTTTTTCTTTTGCCCTACCCAGGTACGTGGGGGGTTTCTTGCCTTTTGGGAGGTCTGAGGTCTTCTAACAGCGTTCAGTAGGTGTTCTGTAGGAGTTGTTCCACATATAGATGTATTTCTGATGTATTTGTGAGGAGGAAGGTGATCTCCGCGTCTTACTCTTCCGCCATCTTGACGCAAACCCCAGACCAGCTTTTAAAGTGACCCTTTGACTTATCATGAAATCACCATGTCTGAGTTCGAATAATCTACTCTTCGTCAGAATCGAAGTAGCCAAGATCATGCATTATTTTACCATTTGGTGCAACTCTCCCTTCACCCACCCCCATTTTTTCATTCAACTCCCAATTATTAAGAATCTAATAAGTGTGAAGAATTACATAAAGGGCTGAAGTGATGTGCTTAAAAAATTAGATAAAAATTATATTTTATATTCACCCCAATCTTTACCATTTCCAGTGTCCTTCTTTCCTTAAGAATTGTTACCAACTGGTATCATTTTCCTCCAACCTGAGGTACTTCCTTTAGCATTTCTTATAGGGCACACGTGCTCAGTGAATTCTCTTTGTTTTAATTTACCTAAAAATATATTTAATTCACCTTAACTTTTGAAGGATATTTTTAAGGAATTCTGGATTGATAGTTTTTTTTTTTTCTTTCAAAACTTAAAAATGTTGCTCCACTATCTTCTGAAATCCACTGTTTCCGATAAATCAACACTAATTTCCCTACATGTAGTATGTTGCTTCTTCCGGCTGCTTTCAAGATTCCTTCTTTATCTTTTCCGTTTGATTATTGTGTGTCTGGATGTCTGGATGTGGTGGTCTTTATATTTACTTTGGATAAGTTTCACTAAACTTCTTTAATCTGTAAATATATACATCTTCCTCCAAATTTAGAAAGTTTATAGACATTATTTTTTCAAAAAAATCATGCCCCATCCCATTCCTTCTTACCTCACCTTCTTGAGCTCCAGTTAAACATATATTAGATCTTTTAATATTGTCCCACAGATGCCTGAGGTCCTGTTCATTTTTTCAATCCTTCATTTTTCTTTTCTTCAGATTGGATACTTTACACTGATCTATATTCAAGTTTACTCTTTCCCCTGTCATCTCCAATATAACTGTTAAGACCATCCAGTAAATTTTTTTCAAATGTTGTGTTTCTTTAGTTCAACAATATCAATATGCTTCTTTTTAAGACTTTATATATCTTTGTTGGCATTTCTTGTCTTTTCATTTATTATTAACATAACTATATCATTGAGTATAAATATAATAGGTACTTTAAAATATTTTTCTGCTATAGCCAATCTGTTGATCATTTCAGGTTGGTCTTTATCAATCGCATTTTCCTCTTTGGTATGGGTAGTGTGAATGTTGTGTTACTGAGACTCTAAATTCCATTATATTCCTCCAAAGCATGTTGATTTATTTTTTGTTTTAGAAGAAAATTAACTTGGTTGGACTCAAACTACAAACTCTACCTCTTGAGAGGCAATTCAAATGCTGGTTCACTTCTTTTATCTTTAGCTTGGTTGTTTGTAGCCTCCCCTATGCATGGGGAGTGTTCAGTGATCAGTCAGGCAAAGTTTATACACAGGATCTAATACCTCCCCTCTCATGTTCTCTCTTTTTCAGGAACCCCCTCCTCACTTTTTAGTAGCTGCAATTGCCTCAAACTCTATCCTCCAATTTGTTAAGCAAGATGTACTGTGGGGTTAGCTACCCAAAATGGCACAGAAGGCTGCCTGCCATCAGCTAGAAGCTGTGAAGATGGGAAACTCACACAGTGTAATTCTCTTTTTTTCAAGTGATGCCTCCTTTCAAGAATCTGCTTGCTTTTATGCTCCCAACTGCTTTAATGTAGTTGTGTTTTTATATTGTTCAAAGTTTATGGTTATTATTTGTGGAAAGGTCTGTATAGTAGAAGCTTTCTAAATCATATTGGAAACCAAACTGAAGTATATCTTCTTTAAAATTTAATATGACGCTGTGTTTAGAGGTGCTAACAGGGTTATGGATTCAACCAAAATGAAAACCAAAAATTACAACTTTACTTGATAAAGGCATCAGACCTATCCCAGAAAGAGTGCTTAAAATAAAAATGTAGCATTTAATGTGACTGCACATGTAATTTGGAAACCTAATGACAGCTCTTTCTCAATCTCTATCAACAATATGCCTCTAAATTTATCTATCTCAACATCTCCAGCCCTTTCAAATGAGACTGGAATACTCATCCAAAGGAGTTTCTTCACTGGAAGATGATTTCAGAGCTTTAAGTTTTATTTGAAAACCTCAACAATTATTACAGTAATAGCAAGCATAACATTGTACTACTACTACTATTAGCTTTCTAGGACCCCTGCCATAGTAGATATTACAACAATCCTTATCTTACAGATAAGGAGATTAAAGCACATGGAGGTGAAGCAATGCCCAAATTCACCCAGCTTGTCAGTGTTGGAGGCCGGATTCAAATCTATGTTCCAATATGGATAATGGAATCTTAACTTGTAGGCTTTTAGGATGTTCCAGACATACTGATACTCATTTTAAAATTTATATTTGTCTACATTCATTATGAACTAATGAACTTCTATCAAAGAAAGATCAATTGACATTTGAACTCAGGAGAGTTACTGAATGTACCACTAATTTTCAGATCTTTTGACAGGGACCAAACCATAAGCCTGTACATCCGCACAGCAGTAAACAGAAGTTGATTGGCAGAAGGAAATTCAGTTCCCAGGAAGGAGGAGGAAGTTGCTGCTGAAAGTCTATCAGACCTTTCTGTAGACCTCATAAGAAATTCCATTATTCCAGAATTCTAACATGATTGAAAACCCAGGGCATCAGTCACTTTCAGAAGCTAATCATATTCTTAACAGCCAGAACAGTGTGACTTTGGCTCAAGATAGGTCAAACTTGTTTTTTTTTTCCCCCTTTTGATGGGGGTGGGGCAGGGCAGAAGGAGATTTAACTAGATTGAAAACAGCTATGAATCTGAAGCATATTTGAATAAAACTTTGCTACCAGTCCAACCTATGTCCTCATTAAAAAGGTCATTTTCAAAGTTTCTGCACATTTTGTTTCAGCCAGTATGAAGAGACACCAGGCTGTGGTTTCTCTCTAGCCTTGTCTCATGTTAAAATTACCTTGGCATACACAGAGGGTATTTGTTGAATCTAATTGAATGTGTTGTTGAGAAAGGCCAAACCAGCACATCCAAAAGGAGCTGTCCAGGGCCCAGGTGCTGGAACCAGGAGCGAAGACATTAAGAAGCTCACAAATTATTCAGCCTATTTGTAGTTGTGGCATTACCCCCTGGGCTAGCTGCACACACAACAGATTATATTGTTTATCTATATAATAAATTAGCCTATGAAATACTCAGGTCATTTCTTGAGTCATTTCACTTCCTATGATGACCATAATAATCAAATGTTACAGGAGTATAGGAGACAAAGAAGAAAAAGGATGCTATACTTAGATCTGGTGACATTTCCCCTATTTTAGAGTCTAGGTACAAAAGCAGCTAACTGTATACATTCCAGTTGAGATGTAAAATAACGCATGTGATGCGTGTGTCTGGCACATATTTCATGTCCCTTCCTTTTATAGTAATGGTGTGGGATATTTCCTTTCTCCATCCGTCCCCCAACTTACTTCTTGCTCTCGATTCAACCTTGTTTCTTCCTGGCTCTTATCTCTTACCATGAGACATCATCTCAAGACATTGTTTACTGCACTGTGCCGAGTGCTAGGAATACAATAGTAAATGCCCTTTATGGAGTTTATTCTCTAGTGGTGGAAATAGCAATATTAACACTAACACAAGTAAGAGTGTAATTATAGACCTACCTATGGAACGACTGCTCTGTCAATCTTGTTAAAGTTGCAGGTTATAACTTACAAAATTGTATACATATATTGCTTATTTACTTATAAACTTATGTTATTTTGAGAATCCATATCATCTTTAGCTTAATGACAGCTGTCTTCCAATCTAATAATTTTTTCACACACAAAACACATAAACAAGTCTGCCATAAGAAGTTATATTTTGGTAGTATAGTCATTTTTTCTCTCCATAAGAGTTTCTAGTCAGAGAATGTCATGTGTACCAAATTTGAATTGTGCTCTGTGTTCAGATAAAGCACAAACCTTTTGCGTATAGCAAGTGGGAGGGATAAAGAGGTAATATCTGAGATTAATCCATCTTTTGTCCATGAGGGCTATTTCTATGCATTATAAAGTACTCTTGTGTTCAGTGTTTAATTTCCTTTACATGCATTTTCTGTGCTGTAACTTTAAAGTGCACACTGACAAAACAAACAGAATCACAGATATAGAGAACAAGCTAGTGTTACCAGTGGGGAGTTGGGGGAGGGGTGAGATTGGGGGAGGGGAATAAGAGGTAAAAACTACTACGTGTAAAATAGATGAGCAGCAAGGATACATTGTACAGCACAGAGAAATATAGCCATTATCTTGTAATAACTTTAAATGGAGTTTAATCTGTAAAAATATTGAATCACTATGTTGTACACATGAAACTAATATAATATCATAAATCAAGTCAATAAAAATAAACAAATACATAAAGTGCAGTTTGAGTGAAAGATAACTATGAGTCCCCCCAAAATGTGAGAACACTGATATAGAAAAAAAGAATTCTTCCAAAGAATGATTCCTCTCTCTAACCACCCACTAGTAAATATTTTTTTCTCCTTTGACCAGTGAAATCTCCATCCATCAGATTATACATTTCACATGCAGAGTATTTACTTTCAAACTGTTGCTTATTTCTTACTTTTTATATTATTCAATTTCCATATGTACATATATACATACATATATAAATCTATATATGTTTTTTAAAGCTAGGTATAAAAATTATTTGTATATATTGATTTGGTACAGAAGTCAAAATATTTTTTCCCATTAAAATTAATGGAGATATTTTATTTTTATTTGACTTTTCTGTTAGTGACATGGCCTCAGAAACTAGAGTTATTAAGTAGGGAATTAGGTGTATAGAAAATGCAGCTTTTGATACCACATGACAGAATAACTGTCTGAATCTGAGTGATCATGGGAAGGTCCCTGGAAAAAGTACCACTTAAGTGGGAAACTTGAATAATGAGTAAGATCTAAACAGGAGAAGTGCAGAGAGCTAGTGAAGGGAGCATGTGTTTGTTCCTTCAGTGGAAGAGGGCTTGGCTTGACGAAGGAATCGGGAGTACAGTGGATAGTGAATATATACAGGAAGTAAATGGCAAGTGGACACATGATGAGGGGCAGGTCACACATGGCCTTGTTGACCACATGATAAGATCAGTGGGAAGCTAAAGAAGGGCTTTGGACAGTAGGGTATCAGGATCATATTTATTTTCCAAAGGCCACTTTGGCTACCCTGTTCATGATGAATTGGAAAAGGGCAAGGGTGGATACAATAACTTAGAAGGAAGGGATGGGGACTCAGACTAGACTGGCAACAGAGGGGATGGAGAAAATTGGATGAGATTGAAAGCTGCATTTTGATGTTTCATCGACATAAATTTCCAATTAATTGCATATGAAGACAGACAGGGAGATATTTATCCTCACTTTCCCCAGGGTTTGACTTTTCTCCTTAGAATCCAGACTTGTATTATTCTGGTTCCATCTGTCTTTAAGTGAACAATGATAAGAGTGTTTACTATATACATTCTATCATGTAATTTTCACTACAAGTCTCTGGATCTTATTATAATTTTCCATTTCATAGATAACTTGGATGAGGTCACATGATGGATTAGTGGGACACTCAACATTCAAACCCAGGAAATTTGACTTCAGAAACCACCCTTTAACCCCAAATAGTCATATATCTCCCATCTCTAATTTCACATCCAGTTAAAAACTTAGCTATTATATTCTACTGCTTCAGGTAAGACTAAAATATGGGCTGGAAGTTTTCTATACTTTTCAAGCATCCATGTATTCCCTGTCTTTCAGAATCAAAGAGGGTAATATGTTGGCTGCACCTCTAAACGCTGCAGTGCTGAGAAGTCACCAACTCCTTAAATGTCATATCTTCAAGACTCTGGGAAGCTGATTGTGAAGTGGGAAACCTTTGTTTGCAATTAGAGTGTTAATTTCCTTTTTTTTTTCCCACTGCATGGCATGCGGGATCTTAGTTCCCCAGCAAGAATTGAACCTGCGACCCCTGCAGTGGAAGTGCGGAGTCTTAACCACTGGACCACCAGTGAAGTCCCTAAATTAATTCTTAGAGGAGTTTCTTGCAACTGCAAATAATTTTCAGCTGCAGAAAAATCCCAAACTCCCTGTTTTCTCCTTGACAAATCCAGGTGCAGAAAAGCAGAGGAAATGTGCGAATGTCGATGGTGACACTTGATCTTCACAGTAGACACCAAAGAAACGTGTGATGACAATGATGAAAACTGAGAGGAAACATTAGTCCATAACAGATTCATTCTCAGTGCAGAGCATGACTTTCATGTACTCTGAGGTGCAGAGAAAATATCATCTTGATGTTTCCTAGATAAAGGAAAACTTTGCATGGCCAAACTGGGACTCTTTTGAGTTAACAGAGCCACGGAAAACAGATATAGGGCTTCCCTGGTGGCGCAGTGGTTGAGAGTCCGCCTGCCGATGCAGGGGACACGGGTTCGTGCCCCAGTCCGGGAAGATCCCACATGGGCCCGTGAGCCATGGCCGCTGAGCCTGCGCGTCTGGAGCCTGTGCTCCGCAACCGGAGAGGCCACAATAGTGAGAGGCCCGCGTACCGCAAAAAACAAACAAAAAATCATTTGAAGAAGTAGCTAAGGAAAATAGTCTTTACCTCCCATCTTTCGTAATCCATTTATTCTTATGCCTATATTTCTTTACTCAAAACCTCTATGGAAGCTTCCCAGGAACATAAATTATTATGTGATGTAACATGGCATTCACAAAGTCATCCTGTAGATCAACAAACTAATCATGTCTTAGCCCAGACTCTGAAATCCTGGACTCATTGGCCAAATGTCCACTGTGATGAAGGCTCTTAGGAACAATTGCTGTCATCACAGTACAAAAAAAAAAAAAAAAAAAAAAAAAACAGATATAAACCAGGGCTATTCTAGACAAACCAGAATTCATGGACAACCATATATGGGCATAGTTACCTTTGTGGTTAATGCACAGTTCTTGCCAGGATCTTATGTCTTGAATTATTGGTATCAGAATCTTTCTCTTACGCTTGACATCTCCTAGACATAATCTCAAATGATTCATCATCTGAGCATAATTCTCTTTACGTTAGACCTTGTGTCATTGCAAGGGTGAGACAGGAGACAGGAGACAGGTGAGTGGTAGAGGTGGATGGAAAAGTCTTCGGAAGAAGAATATAAGGTTTGAAGCCTGACAAACCCGTCTCAAAACAACAGGTCAACCACGAATTTATCGGGTGATCTAAGTAAGACAGAGCTCAGCTCAGTGTCAAGTGACTTGTCTAAGCTATACTTAATGACCCCTATTGCCTGACTGGAATATTAAAGATCATAATATTCCGTCTGACACTTAGAAGGTTCTCAATAGTGATGGATATTATTATTACCATTCTTTCCTTCCTGCATATCACATCTTAGTGACAGTGATTAGAGGTACATTTGTTTTCCCTATTTATTGATATAAATTAAGATATCTAGTGCCAAGACAATAGTAAGTGTCCAACAAATATTGAGCTGTATATCAATTAGCAAACTGTTGGGCTATCTGAAACAAAAGACTCCACTAACAACAGCTTTGAGAAATATAGAATTATTTGTCTCATGAAACAAGAATTCCAGGACTGGGAAATTCAGGGCTGACACACTGCCTCTATGATGCTAAGGACTCATAACTTTTACAGTTGTACATCCACCATCTTAGCAGGAAAGAAGTCAAGTAGATGGCCTCCTTAGAAGGAGTTTTAGTCCTCTGAATTCCCACCAAAATCTGAAATAATCTGTGCATGAGGAGGTGATCACTTTCAGGCAGGTGATTAATTGGTCCTTTACCTAGTTCCCTAATACAAAACTCTCCAATCTATTCTTTATCCAGGGCTCCTCAAACAGATTCGGTTTATTAGGGGAGTGAAATATTGATCCCCTCAGCCCTCGGTATGTCCACGTGGGGTTTTCAATATTCATATCTCTTGTGTCAATCACTTTCAGACTAGAGAAGCCTTACTGTAACTTACTAGAGAACATGGTTAAAATATTATAATTTTAAGGTGTTCCATGACACAAAAAAATGTAGAAAGCAAGTAAATGCAAATCAAATCTCAATTGGAATAATATTTACACCAAAGATTTGGGCAAAAATTAAAAAGCCCAACAGTTATAAGGGTAGAAAAGGATATGGATAAACAAGATTATTTCATACTCTTCTAATATGAGTACCATTTCATCCAAGCACTTTGGAAAACAAGTTGGCATCATATTGTAACATCTGTATATACTCCACAATTTAGCAGTTTTACACCAAACAATTTTACTCTAGGAAAATGTTATCATTTACCCCCTGGAAACATATACAGGAATGTTTTACCCATTGTGAAAACAATCACATAAGCAACCAAACCTGGAAACAACCTAAATTCTAGAAAGAGGAATAGAGAAATAATTTGTGGCATATTCATACAACAGAATATCGTGCTGTAATGAAAATGAATGTTGAATAAATCACCACAGATTTGACTTAGGAGCCTAATTTTGGGGGAAAAGTCCATGAAACAAGATATAGTTTGATACAATTTTTAAAGTATATTAATAAATAAAGCCAAAGTATGCTTGTGTGTATGTGTGGGGGGTATAGAAGAACTTTTTTTATTTCAATAAAGAAAAATAATTTTCCTGTAATCATTTACTTTCCAGAATCACCAGATAGTTTCTTTATGTATTTTATTTGGAGTTTTTAGTTGTCATCAGCAGGGGAACTAGAGTGGAGTGTTCCTACCCCATCTTTCCTGGAACCAGAAGTCCTCAGTTCTTTTTGAAAACATGGACTGATAGCCCATGGCACCTCTAATGGAGATTAAAGGAGCAGAGATTAAGAGTTGGTAGTTTAGCTTATTTTTCTCATTGGACAGGATTACTTACTGACTATATGCTACAGCAACAGATGAGTCACTTTCACCGATGTTGCTGAAGGACCACTCCCTGAAAAGTGCTGAGCCCTTGACCGAGCACCTTCTCAGGTTTAATGTTGCTACATTGGTCTCCAGGGAGAGTCTCATAGAGCAACTTGAACAGAAATCGCCCTCTTGTACTTAGTTAAGTAGAGAGAGTGGCTTTACCCATCTGGCTCCACAAACACAGGAGCATCTCTCTGTGATCCTTGGTGTTTCTCTCCTATGCAATTGGCTTTGTTGCCTGAGTGTATTTCACCTATGAGTAGGGTGACCATAACTTTATTGTCCCAGCCGGGGCACTTTTGAGAGTAAAAGAGAATGCTAATTGTGTGGCATATTGGAAAAACAGCTGTAAACTGGAACTAGTTTGGGGAAAGCAGAACATATAGTCATCCTACGATACGTGTGGTTATATCACACCATCCTGTGGTTATCTCAAGACTTTACCCACCAGCAGGCATTTCCACTCAATGAAAAAGGCCAGATCAGGCCAGAAAGTCACTCTTAATACCGTGATAGCTTTAGAGCTGAGGAGCTGGAGGTCAAACAAGAAACCAAAGACAGCAGAGCAAACAGCAACCCTATTTCCTTCTCAGAGTCAAGGCTGGAAACTTGGGGCTCTTCCTCACCCATGTCTTCCCTTATCACCATGTCTTTGATCCCTTATCCAGAAATGTCCCAAAGAGTTTACTCTCTCAATTTCCATAATAACAACTCTCAACACATCCCATTCCTCCAATTCTCACCACTTTTATGTGTTTTCACCCTAAACCATTGAGAAGTGACATAATTAAATCAATGCTTGGATTTGACACTGGGGTGGAGGGTGGGGGGAACTCTGCCTTATTCTGAATGGAGCAAAGATTTCTATTTCTCCTTCCTTCACTATTCATATTAAGATACAATCACAGGGGTGGGCTGGGGGTGTGGAGGCCAGGATTTAGAATATAACTCTTGGCTGAATAAGTGACAAAAGTTAAAAAGCAGTCATTTAGGAAACTTAAATGTGACAGTGGATGATAGATGGTAGCTTGCAAGGCTGCAAAATGAGAAACATGAAAATCGTAGATTAGAATAGATCAAGCTCTGTATTCCAGTTTGTGTCAGCAAGTTTCTTTTGATATGTCAAGTCTCCATAGGCGTGGAACTCCAGTCTCCTTTGAAGACGGATTTTAAAAGGAATATGTTTATGTTTAGAAACTTAATAATGCCATGTGCACCAAAAAGCCAGGGACAAAATCAAACTGAATGCGTTACTGTTTATTTGCTGTGAGCTCCTCCCTGGCACCCGGGGGCTCTGTGTCTGCTCTGAAGTTCTGGAGATCCTTTTAGAACCAGATCAGGAAGCCCTTTTTCCAGGAAGGCCTTCTGATCCCCGAGCTGGGTGCACTTCCTCCTCCCCAGAATCCTCAGCTTCCTGCTTGGACCTTTCTTGTGGCACTTGGCATTTTCTCCCTTGATATAGTTTTGCCTCTATCAGTGTCTTATCTTCCCTGCTAACCTATGAGCTCCTCAAGGACAGGGAAAATGACAGTTTCATCTCTGTACAGGGCTCGGAGAATGCTATGGTCATAAGCGTGTCTTAAGTTTTCTCTGCCTTCCCATCAGTGCTAGCAGCTCAGGTGATCGCAACACTTTGGCTATATTTCTATTACAATCTCTATTTATCATGAACCAGTTATGTATTTTTGTGTCTTCTTTTCATCCTCCATACAGTGAGTTTCTTGAGGACACAACATATGTACTATCCCTCTTGGGAATCCCAATGACCAAAGCAGGGTCTGAGCCATAGGAAGTATTTGTTAGATGTTTGGATCAATCCATGAATGAATCAGTGAATTCCAAGAGCTCTACCTCTCTGTAGCTAGAGCGTCCATGGGGCAGGAATTTGGTCTCTAAGTTGTTTTGTATCCTAGAATAAATAAAGGCTGAATCACACGACTTCCAAGATCCTTTCTACCACTACTAAATGTTCTATTTGCTAAATTCTGTTTCTGATAAAAGAAATAATAGCACTCTTACAGCAGTACAGTTTTGTCCTTTATCTTTCATTTATGTAAACACATTCGTCATCGTTATATCACATGGGGGCTTAGGCTTAGAGAGGGACAAGGAAGAACATTCTAGCAGGAATTTCTTATTTTATTCTCTCCTGTGGTTTCAAAGACAGATTGAGAAGAAGCTGAACCTTCAAGGTGTCCAAGACTTCACATCCTCCTCCCTCAAGCCTCCAACAACAGATGTGAAGCAGGGAAAGGGAGGCGAGAAGGAAAGGAAAGGCGAGGATCACAGTTTCATTCTCTTCTTCCCATGTGCCTAATTCATTCCATCTCAGGAGTATGTTTTTGGGATCATTGCCTTCCTTTGGTGTAACTTCTCAAAATGTCACATCATTCTCTGATCAAGCCTAGATTCAATATTTGGAAAACCATTACTCAGATTTTAAACAATATCCCTTTACAATTTGTAGAGTGCTATTTCAGAGCTGGACAATGTCTTTTTTTTTTTTCAAGCATTTTACTAAGGTATGATTGACATACAGAAAGCTGTACATATTTAATGTATACAACTTGGTGAGTTTGGAGATAAGGATACACCCATGAGACCATCACCACAATCTATGTTATGAATTTATCCACAATTTCTAAAGGTTTCCTTCTGCTCCGGTAGATCTTATGTTAAGTGGCTGATGTCTTTTGATGTCAGGTTAGGAGTTGAGATGTTGTCTTCTGGGGTTATTACTTCTTTAAAAGTCACTTCTTTGTGACCTGTGCTTTTTAGAAATATAGTCCTCTTCTAGGTGGAAATTCTACTGGAGTACTAGGAGTGCAACTAATGACAGTATTAGAGGTAAAGAGTTTACATTTTTAGAGCATTTTATGTATTAACGTTTCCTTTCCTGTCCTGTCCATTGTGAGTATCAGTATTTCAGAATGCATGGTCCAGAGTCAGATTATTTGGACTTGAATCCACATACAAGCCAAGGAAGACACTCAACCTCTTTTTAAAAGATGTTTCTTCTTGACAGAAGAATGGATAAAGAAGATGTAGTACATACATACAATGGAATACTACTCAGCCATAAAAAAGAATGAAATAATGTCATTTGCAGCAACACGGATGGACCTAGAGATTCTCATACTGAGTGAAGTAAGTCAGACAGAGAAAGACAACTATCGTATGATATCACTTATATGTGGAATCTAAAAAAAATGATACAGATGAACTTATTTGCAAACCAGAAACAGACTCAACAGACTTCAAAAACAAATGTATGGTTACCAAAGGGGAAACATGGCAGGAGGAGAGATAAATTAGGAGTTTGGGATTAACATATACGCACTACTATAAAATAGATCATCAACAAGGACCTACTGTATAGCACAGGTAACTCTACTCAATACTCTGTAATAACCTATATGGGAAAAAAATCTGAAAAAGAATGGATATATGTATATGTATAACTGAATCACTTTGCTGTATACCTGAAACTAGTACTACATTGTAAATCAACTATTCTCCAATATAAAATAAAAATTAAATTAAAAAAATAAATAAAAGACATTTCCTCATCTTTTCGATGGAAATAGTAATAACAGGCATCTCCTCGAATTGTTGTGAGGACGAAGTAAAAATAAAGCAGGTGAGGTTTTTCCAACAGTCCCTGGCATATCAGAAGCACCAACTGCATTTCAATTATTTTCATTGTATATTTGATTTCCCACAGCAACCATACCCAGAAGATAGATAATTAATCTCTGCACATAACAGCTGAGGATACTGAGATTTTAAAAGGTGGAGAAGATTGTCTGCTGTGACACAGAAAGTAAGGAACTAATCCAAGGCACAGAGTAAGATTCTCTTTCCCCCATCTGGAGCTCTTCCACTGCACCCACAGCAGCCTTCTTTCAAGCTATTACATTCATGCAGAGGCAACACTGTGATACAGATGATCTGACAGAAGAGAACATAGTGGAATATAGCAGGGAGGAGTGAGGATCAGAGAGAGAGAGAGACGGATGTCTGCGTATCACCTGTATCAGGTCACAATTAGGTCCCAGCGTAAATTATGTTCAAATTTGACCCCTCCTCTATATAGCCCAAAGCCCTGGGGTTCTAAATTCCATTCTAAGTGTGAACCAGATATTCAGAAAAATCTGAATTCCTATTAGGCACCAGAGGTCCCTAATACTGGTGAACACAAGGTCACTCAGCTATAAATAAATGGATTTGTTCATTGAAACTGTGCCACCACTTCTTTTTAAACAGTGCCGGGTGGCCACTCCAATGGCAGAAGCCAGAGACATTGGTTTGTCTGAAATTCCGTGATTAAAGTCTGACCAGAATGCCTACTTTGTCCAAACAGAATCCTGCAACTATACTTCCAGCCATCTCTGTTATGAGGGTTCTAGTTCCTTCTGCCTGGCTATATTAAAGTTCTGGGGTGGCAATAGGTAAGCTCTCATTTACGCTTGGGACCCTAGTTTTCCTAGTTCTAACTGAAGATGTAGGCAAAATCATTCCATGCATATAGTTCTTAAGACCTATTTTTGTTTGTTTTTGGCTTTGTTTTTATTTGTTTATCCCTAAAGAGCACACATTTTTTATCCAGGGTTCTCTAAAGAGCAATACTCTTCCTAAATGCTCAGGGGAAAACAAACTCTTGCAATGACATGTCTTTCCGATCAAGACATTTTTCTCCCCTGAGGCAGAGGGCATTAAAGCCCTGCTTTGTCCATCAGAAGCTCTAAAATCTATTGCACTGAGTCATAGGAGATGCACATGAAGAATTCATTTGCCTCATCCTCTTTTTTTTGTTTTGTTAAGGGGTGATCAGAGACACATAAAGTCTTCATGAAAAATGGATGTTGGAAAAAGCGCCCAAATGGAAAGAAAACCTTCCAATGACTAGGTCAAAGGTGAGCAATGAAAATGGGTCCTGGAAAGAGGAAGCCACTCAGAGCTCGTCATTCACGAGAGGAACCCAGCTGCCTTTCTGTGCATGTGCAGTGGAGGATCAGCCAGAAAGCCAGATGCTGCGTTGGGGAAATAGAGGCTGACTGCTCATCATCCAGGGATGGCCTTGGCTGTCCAGATAACTGATTAACAAGAGGAAATATTTCTTTTGCTTGACGACTCTCCTACTTACCCACCCAAATTGCCACTTCCGACCCCCGCCACACACACATACACAAAAGACACATATAAAGCTTTGCAAGATAGAGCAGCCAAGGTGAAAAGAAAGGGGAAGTAAACATACCAGAACCCCTCACTGTTTCCTTTGCCACAGACCCTCTTTGTGTGTGGCGTGTTCCCAAATCACATGCTTTGAGGACGGAGTCCTTTTAAGAGAAGCTAATTATAAAAACATGGTCTGGCTCAGAAACGGTGAAATGGTTCCAAGTCATTCCAAAGTAGGATGCCAGGTTCCTTGTAGCTTTCAATGTGTCTATTAAAATTGCCAAGACCCTTCTGCTTACCATTTTTATACTCTGGACCTTCCTTGCTGCCAAGAACTGTGATTTTTGGACAATAGAAAGAAAAGATGGGAGTGAGGGTAGAGTTTGAAACTTGCCTAAAGTGGAATTTGTTTTTCATTGAATCAAACAGGTTTCCTTATTTCTTTATATTATTTTATTTTATCTTCAATAAAGTGACATCTATATGATGTGGACACAAAGGATTTTGTGTGGTCAGCAGTGTCCTCTCTGCTTTATTGATTCTCTCAAACGTATTAAATCCTACTTCTGTTTTAATCTACCTGCATTTCAACCAGGGCAATGAAAGGATGTCGGTTAAGTACTTTAACCCTAACCCTATTATTCCCCATCACTGCCTGTGAAAAGATAGCATGATATAAAGCGTTTAACGTGTATATTGGTTTAAACCAGTGGAACTTTCAGTGACGGTGGAAATGTTTTTATATCTGTTACTGACCAGTATGGTATCTCCTAGCCCTATGTGGCTTTTGAGTCCTTGAAATGTGGCTGGTATGACTAGGCACTGAAGTTTTAATTTTAATTAATGCAAGTTAAACTAGCCCCATGTGGCTTGTGGGTATGGTATCAGATAGAGCAAATCTAGAACGGTGAAAAAAAATAGGTAAAAAACTCAAGTACATGGGGCTTCCCTGATGGCGCAGTGGTTGAGAGTCCGCCTGCCGATGCAGGGGACACGGGTTCGTGCCCCGGTCCAGGAGGATCCCACACGCCGCGGAGCGGCTGGGCCCATGAGCCATGGCCGCTGAGCCTGTGCGTCCAGAGCCTGTGCTCCGCAGCGGGAGAGGCCACGGCAGTGAGAGGCCCGCGTACCGCAAGAAAAAAAGAAAACAACTTAAGTACCCTCACTCTGTACTGGAAAGGGCTCTGAGCCCAACCCAACTGGTCAATTGATTTGCATCTTCAATTCAGGCAAGTGACTGAATGACTCTGAACCTTGGTTTTCTCATCCGTAAGAGGGGTGCAAGAGCCCCTGCTCTGCCTGCCTCATGCTGTTATGTATGGCTCAAAACAGGGAGCATCAAAATGTCTGACTAAATTTAGTGTTTCGTATAATAGCCAAGTTTAGAGAGGACAGTATATGAAGTAGATTTCCTTCATTTAGTCTGTGGTTTAGCCTTTGGAAGGACTTTGAATGCCATTCTAAGACTTTAACTCTTAAAAATTAACTAGCTTGTTCTTACACTAATCCCATTTGACAAATGTGTAAAATGATGCATAAAGAGATGAAATCATTTCTCAGAATCACTCAGGTAGTGAGTGATGGGGCTGATATTTAAATGTAGGCATTTGGGTTCTAAATTCTTATCCAATCAGCACATCTCCTACTCCTGGTCTCATGACATAGCCGTCTATCACCTAAAGTACAGATGCACTTTAGGTCAATGGGACTAGGACATTTACTGGGGCCTTTGAGTGGAGAAGTTTCCTCTCTTGCTTGTTATAATTTGGCAAATTTTTAATTCTGGCGACTGCTGACAAATATTTTGTAACCAACACTGTACTTAAGTTAAGGATGGAACAAACACTCTGAAAGGCAGAGTGGAGAGGCAGAAAAACACCTCGGTCCTTGGTGATACTGGTGGTTGGCTTGATCCAGCTTTCCCTGAAGTTCAGTCTACAGCTGGACTTCTCAGTTAAATAAAATATTTTTTTAAACGGTATATATTTTTTGTTGTTCTTGTCGTTGTTGTTATAACTAACAGTGGAAAGCATCCCAAGCTAATAGTCATGTCTTACACAAACTCAAAATTTCACAATCCAGGAAAATAGACCCATCATTTAAACATCAAAGTTTGAAACTAACAAACGTACAAAGAAAGTGTTGCTTTTAGCTCAGAGAGACAATTCTCTGCTCTGGCATTTGGAATGAGGTCTCCGTAACAAGGGATAACAGATAAACTCTGCAGCAAGCAACAGCAGTCCATTAAAAGAATATTAAGGTTGTGACAGGAAATGATATCAGTAAAAGCAATTCCTTGGGAAGAGAGAGGCACCATATGTGCAGCCAACACTGAAAGGCAAAGGCAAGGTGGGGTAGAATTAAGATAGTCATTAAAGAGGCTCCACATTGTGCCCAGGAGTTAGAAGACATATGGTGCCTTTGCCCCGAGTTGGGAGGTTTCATTTCTCTTCGCTTCCAACTTTAGACTCATCATATGTCACTTAGGAGGGACGCAGGAATAATAGCTGTACAAGAATCAGCGAGGTGGGTCCTTATGTCGTGGTGACTCAGCCAGACTGGGGAGATGGGTGGGGTAGTGGAGAGAGCATTGGGTGATGTGTTCTAAGGCCAAGGTTAGCCCTGTGACCTTGGTCAATCACTTCAACTTCCTAGCTCTGGTTGCCCCATCTAAGAAATAGAGAAAGGATGCTGCTTTAGCCACAGTGAAACATTACCTTCTCCCCTAAAAATCATGCATTGTTTGCCTCTGGGATTTCACTGCTTTGCTCCTTCTGTCTGCACACTTTCCCCACTATCCCTTTTTAACTTATTTGCAGCTCAAGTAACATCTCCAGTACGAAGTCCTGTCTGACCTGTATTGAATGTCTCCCCTTCTGCTCCTACCAGTCCTAGGAGTCATCACAAAATGCTGGGGTTGTCTCTTTGTCATCAACAGAAGTTAAAGTATGCATAGATCTCCACTTTCCTTCACACATAATAAGCACTGAGTTCCTTGAAATCAGGGACCATGTTTGTGCACCACTGTGTTTGGGGAGGTTGGTAACTAAACACAGGACTGGCATAGGCACGTGTTCAAATTCAGGTGTCAACATTAACCAGGCTGTGGCAACATCCCTGGTGCCTTTGTCAGCAATCTGTCGCATTCTCTGCAGTGTAATTAGAAGGATCCTCTCCCTCCTTAGATTGCCCTGTGGCCCTCCCCTTGACTCTCAGCAGAGGTCTTTGGCTCCTTTGGTGCATTTGAAGGTGAAAATGGTGAAAATGTGTTCTCTCCTTGTTCATTTTCAATTGAGAGAGATCACAAAATGAAACAGACTTGGAAGAAATCTTTAGGTGTATTCCTGGGAAACTGTACTAGGAAGTGAGAGGTGGATAGGCAGGAGAAGACCTCTTACATGCAGGTGTTAAAGTATTTGCTCCGCTCAGTCAGGAAACAGGTACCTGTCGTCATGGGCATTTTACCCTCATTGATCAAAAAGACCTCTCCTCCTGTGAGATGGAGTGAGGAACTTATGGGGCTTCCTTGTGGAAACACCGTAAGGAAAACAGAGTTTCTCTTCCTGTCCTATTTCACAGAGAAAGTATCTAGATTTCCTTGAAGCCTTTCTCTCCCCTTTCATCTTTCCTTCTGTAACAACTGAAGGGGAAAGTCCCTTCTGCCCAGGGCTGGCGCCCCACCACCTCCAGGGGATTTTCCCTTCCTACTTGTCATGCTTTATTGGTTCCCATGTAACCTCCATTCACAAGACAGGGTGCAAAACAGAATTCACAGCCTACCCACAAAAGCTTTCATTAGGGCTTCCCTGGTGGCGCAGTGGTTGAAAGTCCGCCTGCCAATGCAGCGGACACGGGTTCGTGCCCCGGCCCGGGAAGATCGGAAATAGACCTGATTCTCAGATAAAGAAGCATTGAGCGATGGGTTAGAAAGATAAAGGGAAGCATGTTTCCCCAAACGTACATTCTCCTGGGTCATATTAACCTCTTGCTTCTCCGGCTCTTTTGTGTCTTCAAGTGATGTTAAAATGGCAGTGGCCAGCCCCAAACTTCTCCTTTCTCTTTCAGTCTAGAAACCAGCCCTGCTTCATTCTGTTAACAGTTCTACCGTGCACTTGGACTGACCAATCTCTAGGAACCATTTTAAGTGATAGTCCTTCCAGTTCAGGAAGAGTGACAAATTGCTCAACCCAAGTGAATATCTGAGTTGCCAAGATTATGGATACATAAGCATCAGCCTCGACATGCCCTTTCTCAGCCAGATCCCAGGGGGCTACATCCTGAACTCAACAATACATGGACTCAGCCCTGGAGCAAATGCCAAAGAAGACAATGCAGTGAGTGACATTCTCAATCACATTCAAGATGAAGTCCATGTGATGAATGTATTATATCTTCCATCAGTTTGTAAAGAAGATGTGGTATATATATATTGGAGTATTAGCTATAAAAAAAAAGAATGAAATGATGCCATTTGCAGCAACTTGGATGGACCTAGAGATTATCATATTAAGTGAAGACAGAGAAGGACAAATATCATATGATAGTACGTGTATGTGGAATCTTAAAAAATGATACAGGGGCTTCCCTGGTGGTGCAGTGGTTGAGAGTCCGCCTGCCGATGCAGGGGACACGGGTTCGTGCCCCGGTCCGGGAAGATCCCACATGCTGCGGAGCGGCTGGGCCCGTGAGCCATGGCCGCTGAGCCTGCGCGTCCGGAGCCTGTGCTCCGCAACGGGAGTGGCCACAACAGTGAGAGGCCCGCGTATCGCAAAAAAAAAAAAAAAGATACAAATGAACTGATTTACAAAACAGAAATGGACCCACAGACATAGAAAACAATTTTATGGTTACTGAAGGGGAAGAGGGGTGGGATAAATTAGGAATTTGGGATTAACATATACACACTACTATATATAAAAGAGATAAACAACAAGGACCAACTGTATAGCACAGGGAACTATATTCAATATCTTGTAATAGCCTATAATGGAAAAGAATCTGAAAAAGAACATATGTGTGTATATATATATAGATGTATACTTATATATATGTGTATATATGTCTCTCTATATACATATATATGCAATTGAATCACTTTGCTGTACACCTGAAAATAACACAAAATTGTAAATTAATTACACTTTGATAAAAAAATTAATATATATATATGAGATATCCATTTGGTTGAGAGTAATTCATATAGTAATACATATCCTTGTTTTTAAGACAAGCTGCAATTATTTATTTATTTATCTTTGTCCTTCAGCAAACATCTACGAGGGAAGGAGAAACCAAAGAATAAGTAGTCAGTCAAATAATAAGATTTGAACATAGTCTGATAACAGGCAGGCTATGAATGCAGGTCAGATTCTTCTCACTTGGTGCAAATGGTAGCCGGGACACTTGCAAAGGATAGCGAAACTGGTGAGGCAAGACTCCTAGTGTCTCTGAAGATTCAGTTGCCGCCCATGACTGGGGAGCATCATAAGTTCACAGAAGCCTTGTCGGCCCCACGCTCCACTTATTCTGATTCTCAAGTGTTGTCTCCACTTTTACGGATGAGTTAAAAGGCAGATAACCTTTCAATAATAATCAAGTACAGCATGGCTGAGGGCTGAGATCATATATTTCCATTTGAGTTTATCTTTGTCCAAATTTCTTAAAGTGCATTGCCCACCAAAAGCTTTCCCTCCACAAATGAGAACATGATTAAACTGGTGACTGCAACTGAAAACGAAAAATTCGCGCTACGTGGCAAAGTGGTTTGATGTTCATCTTGCTGCTTTTAGTAGCATTTTCACGGGGCTGCAGAATGCACCAGAAGCTTTAATCCAGGAAGAGATATCGATGAGTCTCAGATCCCAGTCAAGAATTTGAAGAAGGTTCTTCAAAGTTATCCATTAGCTGGAGATGGGAGTTATTAAAGTAATTGCTGTCTGTGTTATACACAAGCACACCCAAGCTTCAGAGAAATGGGACAGTAGGTATGTATGAACCTAAGATTCCATTGAACGGAATCCAATTTCTCCCCATCCAGTGCCGTCATTCCCATTTAGGATGAGGAAACTGAGATCCCAAGAGAAGTGATATGCTTAAGATCTAAAGGCCAATTAAGATCTCTTTCAGGGGCAAGGCAAAAGCTCACCCTCTGAGCAATTGTTGACACCCTGAATATATCCCCTCATCTTTAATGCTTCAGTGAAAGTTGGCCAGACTTCCAACTATAAGCACACGCACTTAATTGCCTGAGGGCTTCCTTCAGCCACTGACGTCCACTTTGCCCATGGGATGGCAAGCTGGAAGACCTGGGGAATTAACATCATGCCCAAGTATGCCTCAACCCATGGTAGAAGGGAGTTGGTGTAAGAATAACCCCAGCACCCTCACCTTTCAGATGGGAAAACATTTGTATGGTACACTGGCTACCAGAGTCTCCAGGGGGATTAATCTTCAGTCACCCACAGGGGTAACTGACTTGGTAATCCAACCTTTACTGTCTGACTTCCTTTGTCTATAATAATTCATTACTTGCTGTCTGACACCTGGTATTTTCTTCATCTTCCAACTAAACTATCTTGAACTCCGGTTTTTTTCTTAGGGTATGCTTTTGGGAGTTTCCAAATTGAGACAGACCTATCTGCTTAGACTCTAAGGACCCGGCTACTGCCCATGCTCACTAAAAATAGTCACAATTTCCATTTCATTTTTCTTCCCACTGCTCCATCACCAAGAATTGGATTCTTGGGACTTCCCTGGTGGTCCAGCAGGTAAGACTCCACGCTCCCAATGCAGGGGGCCTGGGTTCGATCCCTGGTCGGGGAACTAGATCCTGCATGCATACCACAACTAAGAAGTCCACCTGCCACAACTAAGAGTTCTCATGCCACAACTAAAGATCTTGCATGCTGCAACGAAGATCCCGCGTGCTGCAACTAAGACCCGGCACAGCCAAAATAAATACATAAACAAACAAATTAATTAATTAAATACTTTAAAAAAATTTGGATTCTCAGACGGATTGGAACCCACGGAAAGACTTAGCCATGGTTTCCTCTGAGCAGATGGGCAAAGGTCTGGACAAGGATAAAATCCTTCGTCTCATCACCTATTTGAGGTGTGGGCAGGACTGGCAGGAAGATGAGTGGGCTTGGGCATCTGTCTCCTCGTTTCTTATAAGTAAATCCTACATGAGAATTTAGAAAGCAACTCAGTCGATGGCCCATCACAGATGATGTCAACCATTTACTAGATGAAGACTGTAAGAGACCTAGGTCACCTAATTTTAAAAAATCCCACTGGAGATTTTATTTTCAAAATAGTAGCATTTTTGAAGTACCCAGAGAATAAAAGCCTTCCATGATTTTCTTTAGAAGCTATATGTACAACAGACTAATAATAAAAGTATTTTTAATCTACTGTGTCCTAAAACAGGAGTCAGAAATTGAGCCGGGAATGTGACATGTCCCTCTTTGTGAATCTGGGGTTTCCAATTCCTGGAAATTCCAGATTGCAAGATGAAAATCACTCTAATTCATGTATAGGAACAATTTAGTGCAGGGCCAGACTCATCTTACCTGCTCAAGACTTGTGGACGATTTTCCTTGTTTTCACCCAAGTACGGAAAAGACACAGTATCACCAAATTCAGTGATAGCAACAATAAACGCTGACCTGCACCCTGCCTCCAGGAGCTGCTAACAGGAAGGTTAATACATTCTGAAAACCAGGTAGTGCCATTGGTGAACAAGAGGCTACACATTTTTAGTTTTCTTGCTGATATTCCGAGAAATGATCTGGAAAGCCACCCTTGAGAGTGTTTTCATTCAAGGCTATGATGCTATCCTTGTTTCGTTCCATACCTTGGAATTGGAGAATGGCACTCAGCTAACAAGAAAAACCTGATACCTATTCCATGTAGATATTTGTAGAGGTTAAAGAAATTTGCCACTGGAAAAATATTAGGAGGATACAGGGAGATTTAAACAAAAACACTAAATTCAACTTTATATCCAGTGACTCAAGCCAATAGTTAATGAGTCAAAGAAGCATTCCCCGCCACCCTTCTCATCTGTCTGTATCTCTCTCTCTCTCTCAAATAGAACAATCTTCATTACCAGTGAAATATACTGCAGTGAGTTTTCATGTGAAAAAGCTTGTTTCTTCTTATCATGTTTGTTTGAAACCCAGGCAAGATTGTGACCTAGAAGAAGCTATCCTTTGTATGATAAAAGTTCTGCTATAATTTTCAGAGTTTTGAAGGATTGTCTACCTAGTCTTTTATCCCCACATCCTCAATTTAACAGAAAGGTTGTAAGAAGCCTTAGAATTGACTGGTTCATTCTCACATTTTAGTCTTGAATATGTCCTGTGATTCTCCGCCAAATGATTAAGACCTCTCCTTGAATGCCTATAGTGACAGGGAACTCACTTCTGTAAAAACCTCATCCATCTATCCACAGAGGGCTCTAGTGCTTAACATGGTCTTTTCTGGCTTGAGTATGTTGGCTTCATGCCCCAAATGGAGTGGGTAGAATTAAAGCAGCACTCAAACTCCTAAGTCTAAGGATAAGAGAAAGGAAAGGAAGGAAAGAATAAGGGAAAAAAATGATTAAAAAATGGGCAAAGAAAAAGAAGAAATTCAAATGGCCCATAAACATATGTCAGAGAAGTCACCCTCATTAGGAAAGATATACAAATTAAACAAAAATGAGATGCCATTTTCTTCTGTTCAAGTAGGTGAAGAAAAAACAAAATGTTGACAAAAATGCTGGTTAGATCAGGGAAATGGGCGCTTGTATACACAGCCGGCTTCTCTGAAAATTGATTTTAATCTCAGGAGGGAAGTTTGCCAAAATCTAACAACTTTACCATGTGTACATTCTATGGTGTATCATTTATGCTTGCAGAAACAGGACTTAAGGACAGACATGTGTAAAAACATTCAGCTACCCAACAGTTCATTCTAGTTTTATTTGAAGTAACAAAACGGCAAATATTGACATCCCTTATGGTTTATCCATACACTGACTACTATTCCTTCAACAGGATGGTGATTAACTAATAATTTTTTTTTTTCCGGTACGCGGGCCTCTCACCATTGAGGCCTCTCCCGTTGCGGAGCACAGGCTCTGAACGCGCAGGCTCAGCGGCCACGGCTCACGGGCCCAGCCACTCCGCGGCATGTGGGATCCTCCCGGACCGGGGCACAAACCCGTGTCCCCTGCATCGGCAGGCAGACTCTCAAACAGTGCGCCACCAGGGAAGCCCTAACTAATAATTATTGACATGGTAACATATTCACAATATATTATTGAATTTAAAAAGCAGATTTAAAAGCACTATGGCTAGGGAAAAAAGCTATAAAACACAATTATGGTACAATTGGGGAAATTTGACTAGGTATCTGATGATACTAAGGAATTATTGTTACTTTTAGGTGCAAATATGATATTGTATCGATTTTATTTACCACACTATGTTAAAAGCTACTGATTAAACAGATGGATACGCACCGTATGTGCATTAAGTTTTCCTCTGGAAAGGCCATTCAAATGAGATGGAAGGAATAACATAAGTTAAAGGATCACAGGAATAAAGACATTGGAAGAGGCTTAGTGAATGAAAGACTTTTAACATTTTGTAGAAGATGGAAAGTGGATGGAACAGTGGTCTGGCCAAGCAGAGGGGAGAAAGATACTATTAATACTGCCCACTGAGAGATGTATTAACGAGAAGTATACACATCACCAGACCCGTGGAGTCTGGAAAATTGGAGGCACCGGGAACAGAAGGGAGGGGGTGTGAAAATACACTGAAAATGGGGGTTAGTTATACGTTTTGACAAGAGTAGTCAAAATGAGACAGGCTGGGACCAGAGACCTGGGACCCTTTGCCGCAGTGCTTGCACCTGGACAAACGTCTCCTTGAGCAACAAAATACAAAGAAACCATAGGGACTGAAAATAACTGTGTGCACACACAGTTGGGGCAAATTCTGGACAAGAAGATACAAAAAGACCAAACAAACAAACAAAAAACCCAACTGCCACTTCTAAGGAGCTGGGAGCAAAACAGGGTGTTGGGAGCAAAAGTAAGGTCCTGCACATGCCCCCGGCACACAACATCACCAAATGGGTGGGCAAATCACCTAAGCCGCCCCTCTGGCCCAACCCCTGGACCCGCCCCTACCCTCACCCCATATAAGGATGCAGCTCGTCCCTCTTTGGGGAGCAAGCAAGGGAACCTGTTACCTGTTTCTGCTCCCTCCTGCGGCCACAGGAGCTCCAATAAAGCCTTGCCTGAATTCCTTGTCTGGCCTCTCATCAATTTCTATTGGTTGGGGAAGGCCAAGAACCCTGGTCGGTATCAAAATCCCACATAGCAAGATGGTCACACCCCTTTTTCACAGAGACTTAGTATCTGTTTCTGGACTATACTTGATCAAAATGAAATAGGTCTTTGCTACCTTTGGTGGGTTTTGCCATCAATGTTATGGTAGGTTCATAACAAGAATTTGGGAGGTTTCATTTTTTTCCCCTAAGCTCTAGAAAAGGTTAAATAGTGTGAGAGTTATCTGATCCTTTAACTTTGGGTAAAATTTTTTTTGAAAATCATCTGCCTCTAGTGTTTCTGTGGATTTTTTTTTGACTCTGTGACAACATTCACTGATAGTTTGTTTGCTTAAATTTTCTTTCACTTCCAGCATCGGTTTTGGGAATTTATTCTTTTTTTTGTTAACCAGATAATCCAGATCACTAACTGCAGAATTATTAGACTTCTGTTATTATTAGACTTCTCTCCTCACCTTGCCTCATTTATACATAGCTTCCTACAAAAATGGCATGTGTGTGTGTATGTGTATATGTGTGTGTGCATGTGTGTTTCATTTGGTTTCATCCATCATTTATCTATTGAACTAAATGGAAAGAAGAGTTACTAGTTGCTGTTTCTTTACGTACTATTCCTGATGTTAAAAAAATAAATGGATGGTTGTACCCCTCAGCGTTCAACTCTGATTTTGGAGCACTTTTTTCTGCATCAAGAATCTCTGTCCTCGTCCTGCTCAACCTTCTGTCTCTGTCTCTCTCTGTATTATGAACTAAAGATTTTCCCTAGTTTCTTCAAAAATGGAGTATGCATTACAGTTTCTCTTTTTGTTGTTTTTAGGTGATGCTTGAGAGGAGAATGAGGTGGAATAATTTACCTGGCCATTGCAAAACCAGAAGTCTTCTGGATTTTTAAAAGATATGTCTTCTCTGCTAAATTTCCCCATGAGCTCTCTGAAAATATCTGTTTTGTTCAAGTCTGTATCCTGAGCATCTGACTCACAACAGGGGCTGAATAAACATTTACTGAATGAATGCAAACATAAATTAATAAATAAAATATAATCTCATTTTGAGGAAAAAAGAAAATACAGGACTCCCCTGATGGTGCAGTGGTCAAGAATCTACTTGCTGGGCTTCCCTGGTGACGCAGTTGTTGAGAGTCCGCCTGCCGGTGCAGGGGACGCAGGTTCATGCCCGGGTTTGGGAGGAGCCTACGCTGGGCCCGTGAGCCATGGCCGCTGAGCCTGTGCGTCCGGAGCCTGTGCTCCGCAACGGGAGAGGCCACAGCGGTGAGAGGACCGCGTACTTCCAAAAAAAAAGAATTAAAAACTTTTGTGCTTCACAGGACACCATCAAGAAAGTAAGAAGACTACCCTCCACAACGGGAGAGGCAACAGCAGTGAGAGGCCCGCCGACAAAAAAAAAAAAAAAAAAAAAAAAAACCCCCCCTGCCGATGCAGGCAGACACGGGTTCAAGCCCTGGTCCAGGAAGATCCTACATGCTGCGGAGCAACTAAGCCCATGGGCCACAACTACTGAGCCTGCGCTCTGGAGCCCACGAGCCACAACTACTAAGCCTGAGTGCCACAACTACTAAAGCCCACGCGTCTAGAGCCCGTGCTCCACAACAAAGAGAAGCCATTGCAATGAGAAGCCCCTGTACTGCAACAAAGAGTAGTCCCCGCTCGCTGCAACTTGAGAAGGCCCGTGTGCATCAGCAAAGACCCAACACAGACAAAAATAAATAAATAAATTAATTAATTAATAATAAAAAAAGAAAATACAGAACGTGTTGCAGAGGCAGTAGACAAAGAAGTTAATACTGGTTATCTTTAGATGGAATAGGCTGGGTATTTCTTATCATTTTTTGCTTTAGGCTACACATAAACATGTTTCTTTTGAAATAAGAGGGAAACACTTTAATAAAATACCATTTTAAGAGCATTTGAACAAGTGCTCATTTTTAAATACAGTGACCACTTATACTGGAGCCCCCAAGATGGTCTAGATTCCAGTGAATACATTTGTATTTATTGAATGAAGATTCCCAGTTTGGACTTAAAAAATGATGCTCAAGACCATTATCAGAGGAGAGGTAATCCCCCCTCAGGCCTCCCCTGCAATATTATAAACTCTCATGTCCGAGTTCCGTAAGGATGAATCAAATGAGTACATCTTCAACGTCAGCATACAGTCTAAGAAAAGTGTTTGAGAAGAGGCCACCAAAGGAAATAGCCAGTCCCTTGACTGCTTTCTCCTTTTCAGGGTGGATTTGTTGGTTTC
Organism: Lipotes vexillifer; assembly: GCF_000442215.2. Lineage (NCBI taxonomy): Eukaryota > Metazoa > Chordata > Mammalia > Artiodactyla > Lipotidae > Lipotes > Lipotes vexillifer. The sequence goes on along the minus strand of NW_006797892.1, from coordinate 488,310 downwards.
AGAGGATTTCAGGGAGGAATATCAGTGTTCTTAGTTTCAACCCTTTGCACAGCCAACATTTCCAAAACACGGGAGCAAGGGTCTCCTTGGGTTGCCACCATCTGCCCTTACTCCCCTCACTCCAGATATTCTGGTCTTCTCTCTCTTCTCCAACTGCATCAAAGTCATCCCCACCATCTCCTCTCTTCTATCCATCTCTTAAAATGCTGTTCTTCCTGGATCCTTTTTTCGTTAGGTCTTGGCTCAAGTGGTAGCTCCTTGGAGAAATCCTACTTTGTCACTAAGTTTAACATAGCCAGTTGGTCACTCTCTGTCCCATTATCCTATTTTATTTTCTCCTTTCTATCAGGTATTCTCTTGCTTTTTAAACTTAGTCACATCCTTTCCTTCCCCCATTAGGAATGCAGGTTTTCTAAGATGCCTGTTTGCTTGGTTCATTGTTTTATTCCCAACACACATAAGAACTCAGTTTTTACATGCTAAAATCTCAATACATATTTGTGAATGGGAGAGAAGAAAGGATAAAGAAGAGAAAGAGAAAGGGAGAGAGGAGAGAAATTGAATACATCATCTGTCAGCTGCAGATCTTAATTCCAAAACTGATGAAGACACCCTGGAAAACAAAAGCTCTTCCATTTCCCACCATCTTCTTTAGAAGACAGTTGAAATTCTAAATAGCAAATTTCCTATTATATATATTTATATATAAAAATGTATTTATAAAATATGTATATATTTATATATAAATATGTAGTAAAAACTACAATGTGAATAAAATGATTCACACTTAGTGTTTCTTGGTTCACACATTGCTGATGGTAAACTCCATTACATGACTAAAGAGAAAATGCACAGAAATACTAGGACCTTGACATTTTTCTGAATCCTTGGCTTAAAAAAGTTACAAATTTTCAACATGGATTGTCCTTTGAACCTGAAACATGAGAGAAAGAGAAATCACTACCAACATTTTACTCTTTAAGAATCGTATGGATATATACTTAACACGTGAATTAACTATTGAACTGTATACTTAAAAATGGCTTAGAGGCAGGAAAAAAGGGAGAGTCTGGTCATTCCCATCCCCCTTCCCAGGCCACAGTAATGGCTAAAGCGTTTATTAAGATGGAGCCTCCATCAGGCTCAACCCCTGAACGACTAGGCTGAGCAGAGCCCCAGATGACCCTGATGGGCGTGTAGCCTGAGCGAGAAGTAACCTTTGCTTTTATAAAGCCACAGATTATTTTCTTTTGTTTCTGCAGCAAAGCAAAACTCACTCTGACCCATACACAGTGATCACATTGGGATGAGAGAGTAGGGAGAAAAAAAAGAGAAAGTGTAATTAGAGACGAGCACGTTTGTAGGACTAAGGAGGAAAAGCTAGGAAAGAGATAAATTGAAGATGTAAGAGATGGTGTATTGAGTTGGTTGGTCTTGGGAGAACCAAGGGCTGTGTTACCCCTGTGCCAGGTGGCATTCCACAGACCAGGCACATTGGGGGTGTGGCCAACACACCTACGAGACACTCATGACAGGCACTGTTATTGTTATAGGCATTTTCTGTCAGTGGACTCTCTTCTGAAGAAACTAAATAGCTGATGATCAAGTATTTATCTAAGACAATTTATGGTCAGGCCTTCCTTAACAAACAGGAGAACTGAAGAAAATCTCAGTGCCTCAGTTTCCTCATTTATAAAATGGTGATAATAATAGAATCTACTGCATAGAGATGTTGTAAGAATTTTATATGTAAAACATTTAGAACAGGGCTTCCCTAGTGGCGCAGTGGTTGAGAGTCTGCCTGCCAATGCAGGGGACACGGGTTCAAGCCCTCGTCTGGGAAGATACCATATGCCATGGAGCAACTAGGCCCATGAGCCACAACTACTGAGCCTGCACGTCTGGAGCCTGTGCTCTGCAACAACAGAGGCCGCGACAGTGAGAGGCCCACGCACTGCGATGAAGAGTGGTCCCCTCTTGCCGCAACCAGAGAAAGCCCTCGCACAGAAACGAAGACCCAACACAGCCAAAAATAAATACATTAATTAATCAATTAAAAACAAAAACATCTAGAATGGTGTCTGGCACAAAGTGAGTGCTATGTAAGTGTGATTTCAGAACACTTTCTGGTTTTAGGAAGAAGCTTTAAACATAGTGATGAAATCTTCTAATGGCTTCTTTTTACTTTTTTTTTTTTTTTTTGCAGTACGCGGGCCTCTCACCGTTGTGGCCTCTCCCGTTGCGGAGCACAGGCTCCGGATGCACAGGCTCAGCGGCCATGGCTCACGGGCCCAGCCGTTTCGCGGCACGTGGGATCTTCCCAGACCGGGGCACGAACCCGCGTGCCCTGCATCGGCAGGCGGACTCTCAACCACTGCGCCACCAGGGAAGCCCCTAATGGATTCTTTTTTACAACCATTTAAACAAGGGAGATTTGTAAGGAACAGCAAAGTTCCACTGCTTTGGGAAACATACAAGCATGGTGAACGATGACTCTACATAACATCTCTACCAGCTTTAAAGCTAGTTTGTTCAGTAAAAATCAATCAATGTATCACTCACAGGAACTTATTTACAAAACAGAAATAGACTCACAGACATAGAAAATAAACTTATGATTACCAAAGAGGATAGCAGGGGGTGGGGGAGAGATAAATTAGGAGTTTGGGATTAACAGATACACACTACTATATTTAAAAGAGATAAACATCAAGGACCTACTATATAGCATAGGCAACTATATCAAATATCTTGTAATAACATATAATGGAAAAAATCTGAAAAAGAATATATATATATGTATAACCGAATCACTTTGCTGTACACTTGAATTAACTGCGCTACAATAAAAAAATCAATCTTAATGTATCTCAATAAAAAATCCACATGGATACATTATCAAGGATCTGATATTAGCTAAGTTTGAATTAATGAGAAGTTCTTCAACTGCTTGTTGACACTGCAAGGAAATAAGTGAAGAAATAAAGGGAAAGA
>NW_006797892.1:476708-485306 GCF_000442215.2 Lipotes vexillifer | reverse complement strand
AAGAGAGAGAAGACAGGAAGACTGGGGGATGAGGGGAGAGACAGAGAGAGAGAGAAAGAGAAGGAGATGCACAGAGAGAAACAGGAGAAGGGGAAGAACACAGAAGCTCCAAAGAACTGAGAGGCAGGGAGCTATAAGAAAGAAAATCTAGGAAAAAGCAAGGTTTATTGACTAGTTGACAAAACAGACTAAAAAATCAATAATGTTTTCTCTGACACTTTAGATAACTTCCCAATAATGTTGGGCAGCATGCTACAGGAGAGGGGTTCCTATGGCTGACAGCTTCTCTCCAGAACAAGTTGTTTCTTTATTTTTACATTTCCCCAGGTGGGATGAAGTGCAGGCTGTCACCTTCCAAAAGGATGAACGTGAGCCCTCTTCACCATGAAGGGGACTTTGGAGCTAGGAGCAGGGGGTGGCACAGATAGGGGATTTTTTGGGTAACTAGGGGCTCTGTCAGTGACTCATTCTGCCTTTTCGGTGGAAGGAACCTGATAATACAATATTACTTGAAGATCATTGCCAAAACTAGCCCCAAAGAGAAAGAATTACCTTTCTTTGAGTGGTCTCTCAGACTTTAGTATTGTTCGGATGACTTGAAGATGAAAGGTAATGGAAATCTTCAGAGCGGACTTACTGGAATGATGTGGCAGTACTTGGTAATAAGGTAAATTATAATAGGCTTTTATCTTATTCAGATTATAAAACTTTTCCTTAAGAATTCCCAGAACACAGCAATATATCCTAAGCCCTTCTATGTGTGGTGGACCTCAGATTGAGAAGAGATGGTGAGGACAGCCCTTTTTATGAGTCCCAAGCCTCAGACTCTAGTATAACCTGTTTGGGGATGGATGAGTTCAAGGTGATCAAAGACCCTGGCTTTGGAGAGGGGGGCGGTCTATGCTCAGTATCGTCTATTCACACCTCCAGATTCACTCCCTTTCTTCCTCCTGCTCTGTTTGCCAGAAGGCTGACCTGGATGGACCACAGATTGCCTTTGAGCTTCAGAGTTGGTTCATTGGGTGAGAGGCACTAATAGAACTGGAGGAAAGGAGAAAATGCAGCTGGATCCCTGCCTTCCAGATCTCCAAAGCTCACCGCAACCCTTTCCTGAAGGCCACAGATCCTGTTCAGGCATCCCCTCTCTTTCACACTGTTACTAGTCCCCAAGTCCAGGAGCTCTGCCCTATGCCTTGTAGTTCCCTAACCCTACCTTGATTTTTGTAACCATCCCCTTTTATAAACTCTCCTTGAATCACTCAATTTGACTATGCATCTTCTGCCTGCCAAGATTTTGATTAATACAAGTGCCTACCCAGTCAATAGAATCAGAGGCACCTACAATCTCCAAGATAATAGAACAAGGTTAGTGGAACACACACACACACCCCACATACATTTCTCAGGGGAGGGTATGGGAAGAGAATTCTCCTTTGTAACTCATTTATGATGTGCTAGGGATGGAACTAGGGACATGATGTACATTTTTAAAAAATGCTTCTTGATCACATTTTTTTGTTTTTGTTTTTGTTTTTTTTCGTTTTGTTTGTTTTTTGGTGGTACGCGGGCCTCTCACTGTTGTGGCCTCTCCTGTTGCGGAGCACAGGCTCAGCGGCCATGGCTCATGGGCCCAGCCGCTCCGTGGCACGTGGGATCCTCCTGGACCGGGGCACGAACCCGTGTCCCCTGCATCAGCAGGCGGACTCTCAACCACTGCGCCACCAGGGAAGCCCCTTGATCACATTTTGAGAGAGGATTTATTCATCCCATTTCACAGATGAAGAAATCAAGTCTCAGAGAATGGAAGTATCCAGCCCAATGAAACAAAGCTGGAGAGGGACTCTGCTGGGATGCAAAATACAGCCTCTCAAGACTCAAAGCGGATGTTTTCTTTACTGTAGTCCTCATTCACCCAAACTGCTTGTGGAATTTTGTAGAGGAGTTGGTGTGATTTTAACCTGATTTTCATTTTAGACCAATGTAGGGAGCTCCATAAGAATCGTTTCAGCCAACTGGATGGTTCGAATGCTTGTGCTATGTTACATGATTCCAAAAAGCAAGATGAAAACCATATAATTTGGTGAAGGAGAGAGAAGCTTCATACTAGATGGGTGTTGACTGTCATGTGGGTGAAACAAAGATAGAAATGAACAAGGGAAATCTATCCCGAGGAAATGCTTGCGGATGGACATAGAGATTTAGCTATAGAAGAGAAGGAAATAACCAAATGGTTCAAAAAATAGGGAGTTATTTAAATGAACTATGGCACATCCATTTGATGGAACACAATACCCTGACTCCAGGGTTCTTTCCATTCAGCTGTGATCCATAGAATGTAATTATCCCTGCATGAGGGATAATTTTTTTTTCTTTTTTACTGCACTGAGGAGTTATTTGGTCCTATGGGAATAAAGGCTTAGAAAAATACCTAAGTGAAATACTTTTTTATCTATCCCCAATCCTCAAGCACAAAACAAACACATTCTCTTTTCCAAACTCTAACCTATAGAAAAAAGTGACCTGAGTCAGCAGATCTGAGTTTCCCATCATGGAAACCACCGGAAGGAAATAAACAAGAAGCTGACATAGCTAAGCGATGGAGTCAAAAGTTCCTTGCAACAGGGAATGCATAAGATACATTAATAACTTTCATCTAACAGTCAATTCACTTCAAAACACTGCCAACCCTTGCTTTCCCAGATATCATGTATCGATAAATGACAGTCTTAGAAGGCAAATAATCAGAATGTAAGTGGTAGAAGTAAAAGGTCTTTGTGAAGTCAAAAGGAAATCCATGATCCAGAAGATCTTGATAAACTCCCTTTCAGTGTTCAAGATGCAATTTTCGTAACTGAGATGGGAGCCAGTCTCCAAAGATGGAGTGAACTATGTGAATCATGGCTCCTTACATTGCATTCTTGTGAAATTTGACCAACAGAATAAGGCAGAAGTGAGGCAGCGTAGGCCATAAGAAGCCTTACAGCTCCCACCTGCATCTTTTGAGATGTGTGCTATTGGGCTACTCTTTCTGAGAACCCAGCTGTGAGAAGCTCAAGCTACAGGGAGAAGCCACGGGTCCGTGCTTCCTTCCGTAGCCCCAGCTGGGCATCAGCTGACAGCCAGCCTCAATGGTCATCCTTGTGATGAGCTATTTTGGACATCGAGCCCAAAGGTGAATCTTCAGGAAACCCCTGTCCCTGCTGCCATCTGATTCGAACCACAGGAGACACAACCCCAAGTGAAAAACACCCACCCCAGTCCACACACAGAACTACAAGAGACACTTATGAACCGTTTCAAATCATCGCGTTTGGAATAGTGTCTGTAAGACCCGGCAGTAGTAGGAATTGAAAGTTAACTTTGAGGGAAATAACAGAAACCATTAAAATCAAGAGAAGACATCAAAACAGTAGCTGGAGACCATTTAGCGGGCAGAAGTGGAGGGAGAACACCGTGAACCCAGCACCAGGTCCTTCACAATAATTATTTCTATATCATATCACTGTAGGCTCATGAATTCATGAGAACTTGGAGTTAAGAAGAAAGATGACATTCTTGTCAGCATATGTGAGAACCCACAGAGGTCCTCAAATTTTTAAAGGTTTACATTTTTAAAATTTATTTATTTTTATTTCTTGGTCGCTCTACATGGCTATGTGGGATCTTAGTTCCCCAACCAGGGATCGAAGCCATGCTCCCTGCAGTGGAAGTGTGGAGTCCTAACCACTGGACCACCAGGGAATTCACAGGAATGGGTTTTTAAAAAGGTTGTGATTGTCAAAGATTAAAGGGTGACATTGTCCAAGAATTTAAGAAGGCAAGCTTTGATTTTCTGTAAATTCATTAACTAGGGCCACTTAATTTCCCCCCAACAATCTCAAATATGCAACATATTCTTGCCTTCTAACTCTTTCTGACATTTGGACTTCCACAGTGGCTCTTAGAGCCATGGAAACACATTAAGTGATTCATTGAGCAAGGATACATTCATATTGGTTAACCACTCATCTGTGTCCAGGCATTATTCATAGAAAGACGAATAAGCTATGGTCCATGCCTCCACACCTTATCGTCCACTGAGGGAGCTATAAAGAAAGGCCAGAGTAACATCTACTGAGGACCAACTCCCTGTACCAGGGAGGATACTAGTTGCTTTCACGATGTTTATTATTATTTTTAGATCCTCCCAGTAACTCTGTCCAATGACCCTGATTTGTCCCATTTTCTGATGAAAGGGCTCAGCCTCAGGGTGACTGTACAACCTTCATGAGGACTTAATAAGTGACAGGCTCTTGGCTTTCATCAATGGGAACTCTCCAACTTCCATAAACCTTATACGAACCTTATGGGAAACTGCAAGGTAGAATGCCATCATCGACTTATTTTTACTTATTTTGACCATTTTAAAGGCCTTCGTAATAATTTGAGGTCACAGCAGTGACAGAAAAATTCCTTCACGTCATCTTCCCAAGCCAGTTCCTCTTTTCTTTCCCCTGCCATTATTTAATTTGATGACTCCTGAGGTTTCCCAAGAGTGTCTGTCATTTTAATAACAGCCATTTTTCTTTGACTCGGGGGAAGAGAAATATATTAAATTAGTGTTTGCATTTGTGCACGCTCCTTAAAGTGCTCCCAAATAAGTTAAGATTCCCATTGAACTTAAGATTTTAATTCATTTAACCCCATTGCCGCTGCAGAAGGAGTCACAATTTTAAATGTGTGATGACATATGGCTGTTCATTATTTATACATTCTGTAGCAGACTATAAATTTTACTTTGGACATATATCGTGGCACTGAAACCATTCTGGTTGCAAACACATAAATCACGGGTACAGTTATTAGTCTAAATGTAACACCGCTCGGGTTCTAGAGCAAAACCTTTAAAATCCTTTGTAATTGATGCCTGCTGCATAACTTATGTCTGATTTTATTAAAGGTTCTCATTATTATTTATATATTTGGAGCATGATACTCCTAGCTGGGCTACTTCATCCAGATAAATTATTTTGAGGTGTAGGCTATAGGGCGTTGAAGTGTCAGGGGTCAGAGGGATGCTCTTTGTGTCATAAGTGGGAAAAAGAATGGGTGTTGTATTTCAGTGAGATCTAACTAATTCATGCAATGATTTAGTTAATTTAGCTCCTGAATACCTGGTCCTCTGTACCAACTGACATTCATTTGAGACAAGTGAAACAGCAGTGGAGTGGTGGAGTGCATCAGCTATATTATAAATTAGCAAAAGGGTCACTGAATGAGCTGGGTTCCCAGGGCTACCACTGGACTGGGCCTTTCAAAGACCAGAAGCACTTAGATTGATCCATACATCACAGCACTGAGAGAGCTGAGTGAAATGGGAACCAAGGATGGATGACATTCCACAGGCTCATTAGAAAGCTTCAAGTTGATGAGCAGGTTCTCCCGGAAAGCTTGACTGCAGAAATGCTGGCAGGGTGACCCTGGGGGCCAGGCCATGTCCAGATGGTGCAGAAGGTGAAGAGTGAAGGCAACTTGCCACGGAGAAGAGAGCACACTCAACAGGGAGACAGGAGGCCAGGAAAGAAGGAAGTGAGAAGGTGTGGTGACAGGAACATGAGTTTCAGAACCACGTGGACCAGGAGCCCTGTCCCCATGATGCCATCAAAAGCCATGTGCTCCCAAGAGCCTTACTTGCCTCCTCTGTGACAAAGGGGTAACAATGACCACCTGCAAGGATTTGTTATAAAGTCTTCCTTTTAATGAATGGGCTTTAATTTTTAGAGCAGTTTTAGGTATACAGAAAAATTGAGCAGAAAATACATGTTCCCTTATGTTCCTCTCCCTCCCTTGACAGTTTCCCCCATAATTCTCATCTTGCATTAGTGTAGTACATGTGTTAGGATCCATGAGCCGCTATTGATATATGATTATTGTTTTAAATAGATCTTTATTGGAGTATAATTGCTTCACTATACTGGGTGTTGTACTGTTCTGGGAATTTTGACAAATCTCTAACATGCATCCATCATTAGAGTACCATACAGAATAGTCTCACATCCCTAAAAAAATCCCTGTGGCCCACCTGTTCGTCCCTTCCTCCTTCCCACCCTGGATCCATGGCAACCACTGATCTTTCTGCTGTCTCTCTAGTTTTGCCTTAGTTGGGATGTTTTGAGATAATACATGTGAAGGGTCCAGCAGAATGTTCTGGAAATGGCCGAACTACGGCAGCTGCTACAGTGGCAGCAGGCCACTGTATTTACATGTGAATTTCAAAAGTCTCACGTTTAAAAGGCAGATTTCAGACCAATAAACTCAAAAGTTGTAAGAGCAGAAGTAGCTGCATTATAAGGCCTCTGACTGTGTCTCTTCCCCAGATGCAAGCAACTGAGAGGAATGCTGCGTCCCACCTGCTCCAATCCTGCAGCTTTGGTTACTAGGAATGTTGATCTGGGGGTCTCCTTTTTCCCTAAGGCCCTCCTTGAAGGCTTCCACTGGGGCAAAATCAGAAAGTTCAACTGCATTTTCTGCAAACCTCTAACCCGGGGCCGGATCGGTCTCTGGAGCAGGGATTGGAGAAAGGCTCTTCAAGGCAAAAACTGAGTTTTTCACCCTATAGCATCTGCTGCTTCCTGGCACAGCTGCTTATGCTCATATACCCTTTATCTTTTCTGCCCCCTTGAAGGGTGTGGGGACCCAGAGGATACTGCTGGGATGTGAGAGGTCATTGGTCAGGGAACTTGGTCATCTGCTTTCAGTGGTGGGTATAGGAGACACTTGTGCTCCTGTCATATCCCCTTGGCCTGTCTCTGAGTATCTGGTGTGTCCAACATGATGGAAAGTTCCCAGGCACACCAATGGCATCTGTCCCCAAGCCCCTTGAGACTGTGTCTCAAGGTTTACTCCAATGACACACATGCTTCATCAGCCCTCAGTCTGGAGAGCCTGGAATTGTGGAGAATATGCCTGGATAAACCAGCAACCAATGAGCAATGGGTGTCGGTGGCTAACGTCTCAGCCTGCTGTCTTTAGAAGAGACAATTCCGAGCTGTGTTGTTGAGCGGGTCCCCAGCAGGACTGAACTCCAGCCTCCCACAGTGGTACCTAAAGGGGAGCAAAATATGCCATCCCCAAATATGCTACTTTGGCATATTGATTATCTTGAATTAAAGTTACCTAAGGAACCGCTAGTACAAAGAGGCACTCCGTCCCTCCTTTGTCCCCCAGAGAGCACGAAATAAATCTTCCATGGAAAAGGTGCCCTCCCAGTACCAGAAGGTAGAGAGACAATCCCCGTGTCCCCTGCATCGGCAGGCGGACTCTCAACCACTGCGCCACCAGGGAAGCCCCATTCATGGCCTTTTGATTGCCCTGTCTCTCGGTGTCCGGCTGCATCCCCACATCTGGGCTTGATTCCTCCCTTTGAGCTTGGCAGGCATTCAGAATGCACCCTGGTAGGTCACTTCTTCGGAATGATGAGAATAAACATGTACTGGATGCTTATTCAGCTCCAGGCCTTATGCTACTATAGGGGAGCACAGTTTGTCACCCCAAAATGTCTCTCTGAGGATTATTTTGTGCTGAAAACAATCAAAGCCCAAAAGACTTAGGAAGAACCTTTGACCTTCCCCTAACTGCCTAAAAGAATGTAGCTAGAGGACCTGATCCAAGAAGGGAGCATCACCAGAGATCACTATAGTGTGAACTAGGTGTGCAGACGGGGAGGAACCTAGATTAAGTCTGTTTGTTAAAATTCCTCTCTGTGTCCCACCATCTCTGCATGGCTTAGCAAACATTTTTTCACCAAATATTTGCTTTTCCAGCTCCATGTCAATTGCCTTCCTCCCCTTTGAAGTCCCAAACCACATCCCCCCTGCAACATCCTCTCTTTTTTTTTTTTTTCAATTGGGGTATAGTTGCTTTACAATGCTGTATAGGTTTCTGCTATTCAGCGAAGTGAATCAGCTATATGTATACATATATCCCCTCTTTTTTGGATTTCCTTCCCATTTAGGTCACCACAGAGCATTGAGTAGAGTTCCCTGTGCTATACAGCAGGTTCTCATTAGTTATATAACACCCTCTTTTGTTTTTAGCTGAAGATGGTATTTAAGGTGAGAGTTTCCACCATTTTGGTGAATTATTCTGTTTTCCTGGGTCTCTCCCATGTACACATGTTATTAAACTTAATCTGTCTCGTTCAATTTAATTCTTAGACCATCCAGAATTTGTGTATATGTTTAATATATAACCTAGAAGGACAGAGGAAAATTTCTTCCTACCAGACATTTGTTACGTCCTCACTAATTTAATACCCCAAGCCCACATTTCTTTGTCTTGTCAGTTCCTCACAAATTTATTGTTTCTTTGTCTAAAAGGTATTAAAAATTGCCTGCCTCGGCCACTTCTTTGAGCCCCATATCTTTGGGACTCCCGTACATTTGAAATTAAATTTGTTTTTCTCCTGTTAATCTGTCTTAAGTCAATTATTAAACCAGCCAAAGAGCCTAGAAGGGAAGAAAGAAAAAGCTTTCCTCCCCTACACAGCCACATGGAAGAAGAAAAAGGCATCCTTTTCTTTTCCTTCTTTCACATCTCACCCTCTCTCTGATTTTGTCA
>NW_006797892.1:466076-476698 GCF_000442215.2 Lipotes vexillifer | reverse complement strand
ATTCCTGCTTCCAGGTATCACTTCTACAAAAACTACCTGCTACCACTCTTGCCTCAGATTCTGCCTTTAGAAAAACTCCAGCCAGGCCAGTGGGGATGCATCCAAGCAGATGGCAGAAGGTAACATCTTGTGGAAGCTGAAAATTTCATTCAGTTAATGAATGAAAATGCAATTTACAATGACAATTACAACAATTGCTAACATCGGCCAGGTTGTTTACTGAATGCTAGATGTTGTACATGGATTATGTCATTTAATCCTCATACAACCATATGAGGTAGGAATTATAATCATGTTATAGAAAAGTCAGTGGAGGTTCAGAGATGTCAAGTGATTTGCCTGACTTCAAACACCTAATTAATAGAGCTGTCAGGAGACAATCTAAGTCAAGACTTACCTCTTAACCCTGGTTCTCCACTTCCTGACTCAGCATAGGGTTTTAGTTGTGTATATGTTTAATATACAAGTTCTTAAGAACACACTTTTTATAAAGGTAAAATCATGACTCACAAACAAATGTAGAGTGAATACATGCTAAGGATTTTATATTTATCTTATTCATTAATGAGGGAACAAGTAAGATGTTACGAAACTCGAAAACTCGAAATACTATAATTTTATAGGCAATCAAGAATGTTGAAATGAAACTACAATGAGGTATCACCTCACATGGGTCACAATGACCATCATCAAAAAATCTACAAACAATAAATTCTGGAGAGGGTGTGGAGAAAAGGAAACCCCCCTGCACTGTTGGTGGGAATGTAAATTGATACAGCCACTATGGAGAACAGTATGGAGGTTCCTTAAAAAACTAAAAATAGAACTACCATACGACCCAGCAATCCCACTACTGGGCATATACCCTGAGAAAACCATAATTCAAAAAGAGTCATGTACCACAATGTTCATTGCAGCACTATTTACAATAGCCAGGACATGGAAGCAACCTAAGTGTCAATCAACAGATGAATGCAGAAGGAAGATAGATGTGGCACATATATACAATGGAATATTACTCAGCCATAAAAAGAAATGAAATTGAGTTATTTGTAGTGAGGTGGATGGAGCCAGAGTCTGTCATACAGAGTGAAGTAAGTCAGAAAGAGAAAAATAAGTACCATACGCTAACACATATATATGGAATCTAAAAAAAAAAAAAGGTCCTGAAAAACCTAGGGGCAGGACAGGTATAAAGACACAGATGTAGAGAATGGACTTGAGGACACAGGGAGGGGAAGGGTAAGCCTGGACCAAGTGAGAGAGTGGCATGGACATATATACACTACCAAATGTAAAATAGACAGCTAGTGGGAAGCAGCCGCATAGCTGCTGGGAGATCAGGGAGTACAGGGAGATCAGCTCAGTGCTTTGTGACCACCTAGTGGGGTGGGATAGGGGGGTGGGAGGGAGACACAAGAGGGAGGGGATATGGACGTATATGTATACGTATAGCTGATTCACTTTGTTATAAAGCAGAAACTAACACAACAATGTAAAGCAATTATACTCCAATAAAGATGTTAAAAAATATTTAAAAAGAAAAAAGAATGTTGAAATGAATTTACCAATAGACTCAAACCTGGAAGCAAAACTGGCCAATCTCCACAGAGCAAAAATCGACTGCATTCCACCCAGCACAATTCACTTGCTTTTCTATGGATAAGAACAATTTTGCATGAGTAACAGTTTTCTGCAACTTACAGAATTGTAAAAGAGATCAAATACCTGAAACCAGACATAATTCTGGAGAGTACACTACATCGGATACCCAGTAATCTTTGTCCATGTCTTGATAAAATATATGGGTGGATGAGTCCAGAACTTTTACAGTAACAGCAAAAATAGAACAGGGGTTGGCAAACTTTTTTCCTAAAAGACCACAGAGTAAATATTTTAGGCTTATTAATCCCTATGGGCTGTTCTGCAACTACTCAACTCTGCCTTTGTCACATCAAAGTATCCACAGACAATACATAAACCAACAGGCGTGGCTGTGATCAAATAACACTTTCTTTTTTTTTTAACGCAAAGAGGTAGCCAGACTGCATGCAGGCTGTTCTAGTCCACCCCAGGTATAAAAGACCATAGAATATACGAAAACTTTGGCTGGAAATTTTTCCCAGGCAGCTACAAACCTCTGTGTGGAGGTTTTTGTGTGGACATAAGTTTTCAGCTCCTTTGGGTAAATACCAAAGAGCATGATTGCTGGAACATATGGCGAGAGCATGTTTCCTCTTGTAAGAAACTGTCAAATTGTCTTCCAAAGTGTCTGTACCATTCTGCATTCCCATCAGCAGTGAATGAGAGTTCCTGTTGCTCCACATCCTCACCAGCATTTGGTGTTATCAGTATCTGGATTTTGCCCCTTCTAACAGGTGTGTAGTGATATCCCATTGTTGTTTTACTTTGCATTTCCCTGATGATATATGATGTCAAACATCTTTTCATTTGCTTATTTGCCACCTGTATATCTTCTTTGGTGAGGAGTCTGTTAAGGTCTTTGGCCCATTTTAAAATTGAGTTGTTTTCTTATTGTTGATTTTGAAGAGTTCTTTATATATTTTGGATATAACAATTATTTATTAAGTGCTTATTATGTTCTAGTGGATGGGACACAACAGTGAACAAACTAACCTTTTTCCCCAGAATACCTGCCTTTGAATAGTTTACATTCTGGTGGGAGGGAGAGTCAAATAAATTAAGTAAGTGTAATATAAAGGTTGGCACTTATTTATAAACACTTGTGCGAAGATCTGTCTCTCTCCCTCTACATCCTTAATGTACATCAGGGCAAGAAGAGACTTAATTTTGTTCTCCAGAGCCCCTAGAACAGTGATTAGTGTGCATCATATTCTCAATCTATTTTGGCTAGATTGAAATGAAGCCTCACCAATTTCATCTTCCTACTTCCCCTTCCACATACTACTCAGATTGGGAAAAATCTGAAATGAAACCACACTAGCAGTCACCATTTGGGCTCCAAGTGCTGCCAGCAGAGACGTGACCAATCTTAACCTATTCATCTGTTTGAATCACAGGGGTCCTGGGCTTTCCGACATGAAAGTAAATTCAGTTGTCCTCTCCCCAATGCTCAGCATTCAAAACACACTCAAGGCAAGAGGGTGAAAGGAAAATGCAAAGCCCGTGTTTCCAGATGTTCTTTATTCCTTTAGACCCTGTTAATCTCTTTGCAGACTCCGAGGATACAAAACAAAGCTCTTCGGAGCTGAACATTCATTACCAGATGGCATAAGGGAGATATTTGAGGTTTTAGAGGCAAAAGGAAAATGCGTCCACATGGAGGCAGGTCTGCAATGAGTTTTTCTTTGCCTTCCCCAAGAATACCCATAAAACTGTATTTGCTACTGGTTTCTAATCATAACACACTCTTGAATTTTCTCCCTGAGTGTAAGTGTCCCTCCAGATAGAGCAGGAACCAACCGCTATCCTGTGTATGCCCTCATTTATGTGCCATTTGTCTAATTCTCCTTGTGTCTTATAATCTGAGGTGCCCTGTCATTTGGACAGTATTAAACTACGCAGGCTTTTGCCTCCCATCCTGATGCAGTACTATTTATTTACTGCGGTTATCATGGGAAACTCTATGTTCCCGGTGTAAAATATATAACCATTTCGTGAGAACAATATTTAATTGAGGGGATAAAAACAACTAGTTCCATTCTCCAAGGTAAGCTCCTTTGCAAAAATACAGTGTCTTGTATAATTGGGAGCATAGCAATCACTTCTTTATCTCCGAAGCCTGCCTGGCGAGAGTGATTTTTGTTTTGAGAAAGTGAGGATTTCCTTTTAAAAACTGCCTTGAAGAGTGAGCTTTCTGAAAATTATTTACCCACCAAGGGATGTGAGCGTGCATTCATTTTAGGCTGTAGATTTAGCGTTTCAGAAAGCCTGCTTAGTAAGAAAGACAGGGGATGGAGAGACAGAGAAAAAAGAAGGTGAAGAAAAGGAGAAAATAAAGGAGAAGAAAATGAAGGAAGAGAAAGAAGTGCAGAGGGAAGAAAGGAGAGGGAGAAGGAACCGATGGAGAAACAGGTTTCTTTCATCCCATAAAAATCGCTTCCCCAGAGATATGGGAACATATGTATATGTATAACTGATTCACTCTGTTATAAAGCAGAAACTAACACACCATTGTAAAGCAATTATACCCCAATAAAGATGTTTAAAAAATAAAAATAAAAATAAAAAAATAAATGTTCAAAAAAAATTAAAAAATATAAAATAATAAAAGTGAAAAAAAAAATCGCTTCCCCTACAAAAATAACAGAGACCAAGTCATCTGCTTTTACTTTAATTTCATGATCCAGAAAATAAAAAACTTTTCTTATGCTGGTGATCCTAAGTTTGACTTAATAATATTAAAAGAAGATTCTAGTTATTCCATAACTGTCATTAAATTCTCAGAAATTTCCAAAACGGAAATCATTAAAAATTTGAGTTTAGTTTTGTTTGTAAATCAATGCAGCAGCTATGTGCTGGATTTGAGGTAGCAGTGGCATCACTCAAGAGTGGGGTGTCAACTCCTAAAAAGATGAGGATTTCTGGAAAGCTAGAGAAGGAGATAGATGTTGATATATTTATAGGTATAGTTACAGATATAGAGTTATTTGGATTTCTAGAAGTATAGTGAAAAGCAACACTACCGGTTAAAAGGGAGATATTGTTACAGACTGTATGTTTATGTTCTCCTAAAATTCACCTGTTGTCAATATTAGGGTTGAGATTCAAATGTGGGTCTGTCTATCTCCAAAACTCTCCAAGATTATAAGATACTTAGAATAATAATAAGTGCATCTTTAAAAAAATTTTTTTTATGTAGCATGATTAAGTAACCACAACTAAAGTTAAGAATACTAAGATAACATATAAAATACCAAGCATTGTGCAGTTTTCAACCTACTTAATTGCCATCATGTTCTTTTCAGGTGGGTGGAGATTCATATTGCCATCTTCCAGACAGGGCAGGAGATTCTGAGAAGTTAAATGGCTTGCCTGAGGTCAAATAGCTGATAAGTGGCGACTTTGAGTGTGAACCTACCTATCTCTGGCCCCAAAGCTCACTCCAGTTCAGTCAAGGTGAACATTTATCCTTAGGTAAACTTTTTTTAAATACTTGGGCAACTTGGGCTTCCCTGATGACGCAGTGGTTAAGAATCCGCCTGCCAATGCAGGGGACATGGGTTCGAGCCCTGGTCCGGGAAGATCCCACATGCCGCGGAACAACTAAGTCCATGTGCCACAACTACTGAGCCTGAGCTCTAGAGCCCGCAAGCCACAACTACTGAGCCCACGTGCCACAACTACTGAAGCCTGCACGCCTAGATCCCGTGCTCCACAACAAGACAAGCCACGACAATGAGAAGCCCGTGCACAGCAACAAAGAGTAACCCCCGCTCACTGCAACTAGAGAAAGCCCACGCACAGCAATGAAGACCCAACACAGCCATAAATTAATTAATTAAAATAATAATAAAATAAATACTTGGGCAACTTCTCTCAGGACTGTAATGTGATGGTATTTGGAGATGGGGCCATTACAGTGGGAGGTGATTAGATTTAGATGAGGTCATGAAAGTGGCGCTCTCAGGATGGGGTTTGCGGCTTTATAAGAAGAGCAAGAGAGACAGAGATCACTCTCTGCCCATCATGGGTTGACACAGCAAGAAGGCAGCTGTCTGCAAGCCAGGAAGAGAGCCCTCCCCAAAGCCTGACCATGCTGGCACCCTGATTTCAGACTTCCCAGCCTCCAGTACTCTGAGAAATAAATTTGTGTTGTTTAAGCCACCCAGTCTATGATATCTTTTTATAGCAGACTGAACTAAGGCAGATATTAAGTTTAAGATGTTTATGATTTCAAATAATATTCACATGCAAATAAAAGGGCATCTTATTTATTAATTCACTCAACATACATTAATTGAGCCTGTCCTATTTGAAAGGTCCTGTTCTAGGTATTGGGGATAGAGTGGTGAATAAAATACTCCTGGAGATTTCAGTCTGTGGGGAGAGGAACAAAAATGGAAACTGATTGAACACACAGGTCAAAACATTATTTCAGATGTTGATCAGTGTGAAGGGAACAGCAAAACACGGTAAAGTGATAGACAGTGTGGACAGCTTTGGGTTTAGTGACCAGGGAAAGCCTCTCTGAGAAGGTGACTTCTGAGCCAAACTCTGGAGCAGGAATCAGTTATACGTGACCTAAAAGGAGGGCATTGCAGATAGAAAGAGCAGTCGGGAAATACTCTGAGGAAGAAGTATTGTGTTGAACAAACAAAACAAGGCTGCTGTGGCTTTGGGGAAGTGAACAAAGAGGAAAAGGTTAGAAGATGAGGCTGGGCATGGATGTGGACCAGAGGTTATTCAGAGCCGTGTAAATCTAGGAGAGTTGGAATTTTATTCAATTTTCCATAAAGGCTCATGGACATTGAGATGGCAGGTGCATAATTGGTGTAGAAGGAAGGAATCACTCAAGACCAGAAGGCGGGGGGAGCCATCTTCTCTCTCCTCCCCATGTGATTTTAGAGAAAATCACTTTGCCTCTCAAGTTCTCGGTGTTCACATTTGGCAAGTGAGATGGCTGGACCCAGAGGAGCATTTCATATTGATGGCTGGACCCAGAGGAGCATTTCATATTGATAGTGATTCACACCTGTTTCTTGGAGCCAATGCCACAACAGGTGATTCATTTTAACGTAGGCTCCAGGCACTTAGGCTTTGCTTTATTTACCCAAATATGGAACTAGCATAGCTTTACCATCTCCACTGGAGAGCAGAAACTTTGGACTTGCCATGAAACACAAGAAAAGAATGCTTAAGTTGAAGCCCTCCTCCCTAGGCTTGGTCCTATGAGCATGATCTAAGGTCTACAGCACAGGTGCCATGAGGCAAGGTAAGAGAGCATCTCTGTAACCTATTAGCTTGCTACTTTCTATATTCCTCCTGTTCCTCTGACAACTTTCATATGAGAGGAAAGGAAAATCACCACCACTGGATACACCCTTCTCATCGGGCCATGGTTTAGGCAAGCATTTCCTCCAGACTCCTTCACAAGCCAACACTCAGACTCATCAGAATTTGATGTCACTGAGGTTGGAAGGAAAGGGAAAGAAGGGGGTCGTTAATCTTTGGAGCCCTGGTCACTGCAGTCAAACAGCATAATTGAAAGTGTTCTCTTTTCCTGTCCAGCGGGCCATCTAGTGCTTGAAAAAAGGAGAGCAGCTACTGGTTCTTGCCCATTTCTGTAGACAGATTTGAAATACAAGTACCGCAAGCGCTGTTCTCACTGTCGCTCACTGTAGCCATTTCTAGGAGTCCTGTGGTCAGGTCAGAATCTCTTCTCAAAAACATCATTTTAGATGAAGCTTAGAAATCTAAGAAAACATAGGTGCCAGGAATATGGGAGAATCTAATCTTCTCTGAGAAAGTAGTAACAAGAGGTAGTAGAAAAAGATCCAAAGTATGGGGTAACACACCATCATCCTCGCCTTGCCTGTGACACCCAATAGATCTGTGATTTCCTATTTAACATACCAGAGCTCCACATCCTTATCTACAAAATGGTTCTACTGCTACTTGTTCTTTTCAACCTCGGGAATGTTTCAAGCATCAGAAGAGAGAATGTATGTGGAAATATTTTCTAAATAGTGCACTACTTTCCAACACTAAGAACATCAAACATCATAGTTCTTCAAATCTATGTCATATATGCAAATGCATGAGATCATGAACTATTTGTAAGTCAGGTTGTGTTATGAAATTCGAGGTTCTACTACTGATTGCAACAACCATATTAATAGCAAGGTTTGAGCATTTAATTTTCTTAACTGAAGAATCTTTGGTCGGGTTAAGGAATCATGGGCAGATAATATGAACAGGTGAGAGAATGAGCCTTTCATGTTCATGGTCATGTTATGACTATTGAGGATGTAAACAATGCTTCCAAACCATCCCTTTATCTTCAGTGGCTCTTATCTATACCATTTCCCATGGACCATCATCTTCTATTAAGGGGTCTGTTCTGTATTCTACAAATGCCTTTGAAGCAGGGATCCTGCCCCTTGATTCTACAATTCCCTAAGGGGCTGTGGTCATAGAAGGAATGTAGGAAACGTGGGTTGGGATTAAATCTGGGATAATCCAAGGTTGCTAAATATGTTCCACATTATAAATAAAACCACACAGTGCAGCGAAGGTAGAATGACTGTGGAGAATTAAATGTTCCAATCAGAGATGCAGATGGGAAATTGCTCATTTCCCTCTTCTCACCCTCCCACCCCAAACATGAAAGATCACAGGGAAAACATGGCACGTATCAAAGAATAAGGTGATGGGGTTGTGTGTTTCCTTCATCAACATCTCAAAGCTCAACTGGCTGCTTCTATAACAACTTTTAAAAAATTGGAATGGTGACTTGTTACAAAAATAGATAGCCCCAAACTGAATCAGAATCTCTGGGAATAGGGCTTGGGAACCTGCATGTTCACAAGCATCTTGGGGGTTCTTATGCATAAACATGTCCTAGGAGCACTGCTCTACCTTTTCCCCTTTCTCCCCACAGAGTGTTTCTCATTGGAAGGTGGAGGGTGAGAAGAGCTGAAACAGGCTTGAATTTCCCTTTATCTCAAGTTTTAATTCCCCAGTGGAGAGATCCCATTGACTCAGTAGACCACAGTCATTGTTGGGTGGAGTTTTTGAAGTTAACCATATCACAGGGCTCTTTGTTTATAGTTTTGTATATTTTAGGTCATTAGAAGTCAAGTCCATTTCACTAGGCTGGTGAGAGTCACATAGCACCTGCCCTAGGACCAATGCAGTATGTGTCAGTTTTCTTAAATGAATGCTTATAAGTGGAAATGGCCCAGAATGGAACTGGGGATGCAGTCTAGCTGTGAGTGGTCCCATTTGATAACCACTGTCCTCATGTGTATCTGAGATGTAGCTAGATTAAATTGAGCTGTGCTGGGAGTGTATAATGCAGACTGAATTTCAGACAGTACAAGAAAAGAAGTAAAATGTGTCATGATCACTTTTATATTGAAATGATCACATTTTGTATATGTTAATAATAAAACATTATTACAAATTAATTTCACCTGTTTCTTTTTTCTTTTTCAATGTGGATACCAGGGAATTAAAAATTATGCATATGTTTCACACTGTATTTCCATTGGAGGGCACTGAGCTAGCCTCTCCTGTAGCTACAGAATATTTAAAAGCCTTAGTGCTAAGTGATCAAAATAGGATTTAAGTTTATATATGCTGTACAATCTCAATTTCTCTTTCATACATGCATGCATGCACACACACACACACACACACACACACACACACACACATACATCCCCCCCACATGCACTGTATTCAAAATCAATAGCTTTTGAGTTCTTTAAATCTTCCATTTAACCAGTACCACATTTTGATGTCAACAACGTCCATGCACTAATCAAGGACATCTCAGATGTATGCTTCAGGGAAATGACATATGACTAGCATGACACATGATGCTTGTGGATTACAGAACAGAGGATACTCTTTCTGAAGGTGTTAAGAGACTGCTCTGAATCCAAGTGTCAACAGTGGTCAACTCTGGATGGTGAGATACTTGCTTTTAATAACAACAACAAAAAAATCAGTCCTTTTTATTCAAACTTTGTGTCCAAAAACTTGGGTGTAACAGCCTCCTTATACTCAGAAGAAGATATAGGAGGTCACAGAAACTAGGATGCTTATATAAACTGAATTCCCTAGCCCAGATCAAGTCAGAATGAGATGCTCAGTTTTGAGTAAATATGAGAGCTGAAACAGTAGCTGTACTATTGCCCTGAGCCCCAGGCATTAGTAAGACTCAGAATATTCCTTCCTTCTATGCCCCCTAGTCATGCTTGTTTTCCTTTGAAGAATAATTAAGATTTAATGGCATATTTTCACAGTTTTTTGTCTGCCTGCTTTCTGACTGCCTACTGTGCAGAATGTTTGCGTTTGATCCCGGTCATTACAAGAACTGTATAGTAATTGCCTATCTGGTGACTCGCTAATGGAGGTCCCCAGAGAGCAGAGACACTGCTCTTTTGAAGTTCATCTTGTTTACTGTTGGCCTTTCTGGTTTAATCTATATCATCAGAGAGCCTTGCTCAATTATTGGCACCTCAATCTCTTCTCATTGGGATACAGACACTGAGTAAACAAGTTTCTGCTTGTTCTTTTCTTTCATTCTAATCTCTTTTTTCCTTTTTTTTTTTTTTTCCTCCTTTGCTTACCCAGATGGGCCCATGTTGATCAAGCATGAGATGACAGGATCAGGGATCAGTGGACCTCTGAAGAAGCCCCAAAAGCCACAGGTGGGAGAGCAACTAACCAGATGGGATATTTCCACTCTTCATTTAAACATGGGTTGACTTCTATTCATCTTGTAGGACCCAGATCATGGAGCAGCTTCTCCACAAAAACTTCTCAGACTTTACAAACACAGCTGCATCCAGCTTATCTATCCCTCCACTGACTGCCATCATAACATGGATCACAATTAACTTTGATCATTTGTATAACTTTTGTCACTCTGGGTATGGGAGACACACACAGCCAAATGATATCTCTTT
>NW_006797892.1:430460-466033 GCF_000442215.2 Lipotes vexillifer | reverse complement strand
TCTTTCCCTCAGTACCTAGTTTAGAACACTTCTCAGTCCATCTTAGATGGTTAAAATGTGTTTTCAGAATAAATGGACATTCTTACGTTTTATTAAAATTGCTGTTTTTCCTAAGGGAGGAAAAATTCAACACTAGATACCAGAGTTCTATTCCCTTCCTAAGTCCTATTGTCAGAAAATATGGAATTAGAGAATTTTTCTAAAATAGGAGTTTTCTGATCATAAAGGTAGGGGACCCTGTTGCTGGTTAGCATAGGCAAAGGTCACGAGCTACGTGACAACTTAGAGATCTCTGACCAGGACGGCTGTGAGAACTTTCAGCACCATAGATGTGGACAGCAACTCCAGTTGACATAACAGCCCTTTTAAAAAATGGATTTAAGCAGAGCTCATCAGGGGACTTCCCTGGTGGTCCAGTGGTAAGAATCCGCTTTCCAATGTAGGGGACATGGGTTCAATCCAGTAGGGGACATGGGTTCAATCCCTGGTCGGGGAACTAAGATCCCACACGCCGCGGGGCAACTGAGCCCGTGCGCCACAACTACTGAGCTCGCCTGCCTCAACTAGAGAGCCAGCGTGCCACAAACTATAGAGATCACGCTCTCTGGAACCTTTGCGCCACAACTACAGAGCCCACGCACCCTGGAGCCTGCATGCAGCAACTAGAGAGAGAAAACCCGCACGCCACAACTAGAGAGAAGCCCGGCACCACAAAAAAGAGCCTGCGCCATATCGAAGATCCTGCGTGTCTCATCTAAGATACAACGCAGCCAAAAATAATATATAAATAAATAAATAAATAAATAAATAAATAAATAAAATTTTTTTTAAGAAAAGCAGAGCTAATCAGAATCTCTCCTGGAATTAATATCTGAGCATTGGAAGAGGAAATTTTGCTTTCCATTCAGAGTTCTAAAGTACACTTAGAGAGACAAAATCAAAGATAAAGAGAGAAAAGAGTTGAAGAAAGAGATTTTTGCTGATGAGGTTTGAGCTCCTGGATCCAGATATATAAGAACCCAACTTTAACTCTAGACTTAACTGTTATATGAGAAAAACTAATTCTTAAACTAATTTGATTTTATTGTTTTTAAGTTAATCTTAATTCACAGAATTATACAAAACACGAATCATTCCACAGTCCCAATGTAGACATGTTTTGTATTTTTAGACAATTTTGAATTGGAAAATTTGCACAATCAATACATTTCAAATTCAACTGAAAATAATTACCTCAATAATACTTTTGGTCCCATAAGTACCATGAAGTTATTTTCCCGAGGCAGGCAGTTTGGTAAACACTTTTCCCATATTAGTTTGTTTAATCTTCACAACAATGTCACAAGACACAACTACTTATTATTTTTATTCTTATTTAAAGAGAGAAAGAGAACAAGATTAAAAGTAGTAAAATAATCTATAATGGAAAAGAATCTGAAAAAGAACATATATATATATATATATATATATATATATCTGAATCACTTTGCTGTATACTTGAAACTAACACAACATTATAAATCAACTATACTTCCATTTTTCTAAAAAGTAGCAAAATAGTTCACATTTGTCAATATTGGGCCTAAGATTCAAATATAAATCTTCCTGTCTCTAAAACTCTCCAAGATTATGAGATACATCTAACAAAAACAATATTGCAACTTAAGAATTTTTTTATTAAGTAACCACATCTAAAGTTAAGAACACTAAGATAATTTATATAAAATATCAAGTGTTGTACAGTTTTCAATCTATTTAATTGCTGTCATATTCTTTTCAACTGGGCAGAGATTCATATTGCCATCTTCCAGACAGGGCAGGACACTCTGAGAAGTTAAATGGCTCGCCTGAGGTCAAATAGCTGATAAGTGGCAGAATTTGAGTATGAACCCACTTATCTCTGGCCCCAAAGCTCACTCCAGTTCAGTCAGTCAAGGTGAACATTTATCCTTAGGTAAACTTATTTTAAATACTTGGGCAACTTCTCCTAGGAATGTTCACACCACCAAGAACTGAGAGCCCCAAGTCCAATTTACAAACCTTATTAGTCTAATAAGACTTCAGTTCCATCAGCATAATTGGCAGCCACCTCAATTGCATACAGTCTAATTACTTTATACTGGATTCCTCATTACTGGGTTTTGAGGGGAGGGAGAATCTGAATAGAGAAGAAATGCATGTCAGGGTAATGCCAGTGTAGCCTAAGACCTCCCTGTGAAACTAACAGCAGTTGCCCAAGGTCATGGGGGTACTGGAAATCTAGAAGAGCACGTTAGTGTACTGTCGGCCACCTTCATTTCTGTTGGCACAGAGGCAAAACAGCCAAGAGAAGTTAATATCCAACTTGTATTATAAGCATTTAAAGACTTTTAAAGAACCTCCATAGCAAGGAAAACCTCAGAATTCAGTTGCACTGCTAATACTTAAATTACTTCATTTCTTCTCGAGGTCACCTTTCACTGGATGAGTGTGAATCTTAGCTGTTCTTCAGGACTGAAAAACAACAACAGTGAACAAATGCACAATTAACACTGTCTATATTTTTTAAATGGAATCTTGCTTTTTTCCTGTAAAATCTCTTCTATGCTCTCTTCTCTACCTTCAAAACTAATGCAACATTTGCAATGATTTCCTTAGGATACATCTCAAGAAATAGGAATAATAATTCACATGTTATGTATATTTTAAAGTATTGAGTATTTTATTAAGGCCAGTACAAAGGGCTATTCAATTATTTTTTATATTTGTGTCATTAAAAGATTGTTCTCAGCAATGCCATGTGATGGCAGGTGTCAAGCAACACCTTGGAAGATGATCCCAAGCATCAAAGCAAATGTTTTTTCTAGTGAGCAGTATGACATAGGATAAACTTTACTCTCAAAAGTTTCCAAAGTAGATTTCCCAATGCTTACTCTGAGTCACATTTTTATCCCCCAGTTTTACTGATGGGTAATACTACATATATTTAAGGTGTACAATGTGACATTTTGATATATGTATACTTTGTAAGATGATTACCACAATCAAGTTAATTAACATATCCATCACCTCACACAGTTACCTTTTTTTTTTTTTCTTTTTTTTGGTGGGAGAACATTTAAGATCTATTCTCTTACAGTCACGCATATTTCAAAGCTTTTGACCCATATTGCTAAATTGCCAACTGGGTACCAATCTTCCGCCCTCGGAATTTCCCCTTATTTCTGTAATTTTGCATTGTCATTAGTTGGATAGGAAAAAAACGTCTAGATTTGAATTCTGCCTTTTATATTTATTTGGTACGTGACCTTGAGCATGTCAGTGAAAGACTCCAAACATTTGCAAAAGAGAGATAATAAAAAGATCACAATAACAACAACAGCAATAATAATAATGCCTAATACAGTCCTCGTGAAGGCTGAATAGATAACACAGTATTCTGATACATGGAAAGGGCTCGGTAAGTATCACTATAGGTCTACTTATAACAAGTTCCTATAACACAATGCAATACGTGTTTTAACAGTAATACCTGAGAGCACCAGGGAAGGTCAGATAAACAAGATTTGCACATACCAAAGCAGACTTTCTCAAGTGGTAACATCTTAGCAGAAAGGGTTCCAATTCACTCAACACTCTCCATTTTTCATGGAACTTTGGAGACTCAAGTTGTAGTCCTCCAGCCCACATCCTAAGTCAGTCAGAAAGTTGTTTCCCCAGGAGGATGTTTCAAACAGTGCCCTGACTCTAAAACGTTACCAACAATCAGAAAACAATTCCTTTGGCTGTTTCACAGCAAGCCAATCAACACCAAGTTCAACAGTTTCACCTGCTGACCTTGACCACAACATACCTGTCCCATTTTATAAACCGCTTCATGCTCTGAAAACAAAATGTTTAAACATGAAAGAAACATCACCACAGCACAAAAAGAAGACCAAATCGGCAGAAAAAGTCACTTAGTTGTGCGTACATATCCGAAATGGCTATTATGATCCTGCCTTCTCTAGATCAAGCTTCTAAAGGCATTTTCTCTAAAAGCATTATTCCAAACTCAACTCAACTTTACAAACATATGCACCTCTGGGACTCTAACGAAACCAAGTTATTCCACCTCTTTTCCACTCACAATTTCTTGTATCAACCAGTCAGTAGGTGTAATTGTTCACGGCCAGCCATTTTTAAGGAAATCAATATCTGCTGATGGATTAATCTCTCAATTTGGTTTACTTCATTCAAAAAGAAAAGGAGAAGGAAATCTACTAATTTTTGGATATGCACTAGCTCCAGAATATCCATAGTTCATTAGACACATTTCTTTGAGATTTCCTTCCTGTTGCCATTTGCTGGTGACCCTCTACCCATCTCGGTGATAGATATCTTACTTATCCAATATTTCTATTTTACACCTGACCCAGAATTAACAAGAAGCAGTTTGAGATTATTGGGAAAAATCCATACTTCAAGTCAGGAAAGCTGAGTTCTACTCAAGGCCCTGTCACTGGGAACTTCGGTAAGTTGCATACCTTCTCTGGGACTGTTTCTTCTTGTTTAAAATAAGATTGCATTGAGACGTTCAGCTGTATATAATGAAACAGAAGGAAAAAAAGGAAATTAATTTATTTCTGTCTCAAAGAGATACAGCACAGAGGTTGGTAAGTTAAGACTGGGACAGCAGCTGTATGGTTTCAGATACCCAGGCTCTTCCTGCTCTTCCTATGTTATTCGTCTACCAACCTTGGTGTATAGACCTCATGGTGGCAGAGAGATTGCTCAGCTCCTGCCTTCAGGAGCAGGTCCCAGCCAACAAGAAGGAGAAAAGGCAGAGAAATGACAGGCCCCATCCTTTTAAGGAAGCTTTCCAGAAGACCCTCAGGATACTTCCACCTTCAGCTAGAATTGAGTCCCAGGCCACAGCTAGCCACAATGGAAATTAGAGAAGATAAACTTCTGAATCACTGAGATTAATGTGGACTATTTTATTATTTTCATTTCGTGAAAAACCACAAGAGAGACAGTTAGGACAGCTCCTAAAGTCTGTTTCTGAATATGTATATTGAACAAGGCTCATAGAGTTCCCAAGAAGGCTCCCACCCATCAGAACTTTCATGAGTTTTCCCATTTCTTTGCCCCTCCCAACTCTCTACATAACCACTCACAACCTATGGAAAGAGAGCAGGATGGAGACATCAAAAGAAAGAGGAAATGTCTCTCTTTTCCTCTAAAATCGCCTACTTTATTTTTGAAAAAAAGCTTCTGGCATAGTAAGACCAACGTTCTGTGCATAAAATCCTAAGAAGTTCAGGATTTCTAAGCCACCTGAGAGTGTAATCTACAAGGTCCAATGGACTGCCCACGTGGCACAGAGCTCATGCCTCAACAAAGAAGCAAAGGGAGGAGCATCCCAAGACAAAGTGACAAAAATACCACTCGGAGAAGAGACTGAAAAATGATGACCCGCCTGACTCACCTCACAGGGAGCTCGTACCATGCCCCCGATTTTGTTTAAAATCACCCTAACAGGCTTGACTGAGCTGCACAGATCAGAAACTAGGGTCGGGGAAGTTAAGTAGCTTTGTTAAAATGGAAACCCCTACCAGGAGCAGAGACAGTGTTAGCACTCTGTGAAGTTGGACCCTGTCATTCTTATCTGGCGCTGTGCCCCTAGCACTGAGCTGAGTATCCAGCGTATGGGATCAATAAGAATTGTTTGATTGAACACACAAGTGAATGGATCACTCCAAATTTAACGTCCTGTCCCTGTATGGGTCTCCCACTACGATTAGAGTCGTGCTTGTGCTTTCCCTGCTAGAAATACTTGGCACATCGGAAGGTGATAAAACCTACAATGGAGCAGGTTCCCACGGTGCTGCAGAATTGGAAACCACATCTTATCACTGCATAATGGCTCTGGTTCTGTTTCCCACATCACAGAGAATGAAACCTAAAAGAGATTGAGTTATTCCACACAAAGACTTCACAGGAGGAAGGAAAAAAAAAACAACGTTGTTTTGATTCACTGCTTTATTTTTTTTTTGGCGTTTCAAACACAATAATGCACATTTTCATCAGAAGCTAAATGATAGTGCTTACAGTATTTAATATATAAATTCAATTATGTTTTTGAAGGCTTATTACCATAGTAAAAGGAAAGTATTTCAGAAAATTTCCTAAGGCATCAGGGTAAAATTGTTGGGGGAAAAAGTACACACTCTTAAGGGAACTATGTATCCAGATAAAAGAGAGACACTGAGACCCGCACAGAGAAACACACACACATACACACAAAAGACAGAGACACGCAAAATAAAGATAGAGACACACACATGAATAAGAAGGATAAATAGATAAAGAACTTCCAGCATGACCCTCCAACACTCTTGATAACACTTATTCTGTCATCCCTCCATAACATCATCTCCTCCAATCCATTCTCTGTGCCTCCAACAAAGTAATTTGTCAAAAAGCAAATCTGATCATTTCACTCATCTGCCTAAAACTCTGCCATATATTGCCCACTGCCTGTGGGATAAAGGTCGAAGCCCTTTAAACTGGTCCCTATGGGTCAAATCTGGGACAATTTGAGCATTGAAATATATAATGATAGCAATGGTTTATAACTCATAAAATAAAAACCCATGAGTCCATAATGATATTTATGAATTCATTGGTAGAAGAGATGGGGAAGCTCTTCCTTACCCGAAATTGACAAATAATAAATACTAAGAGTAACAGAAAATCACCAGTGGATGCTAGAAGTAGTGGATGAAAGATTGATGGAGAACAAGATATTTACATATTCTCAAGGAATTTCCCAACAATTCCTTATTAATTGCAAAGCAAAAAATATGAAAAAATTGAAAAGACAGGGAAAAAAGAAGATACACCACAGTTCCATCATTTAGTAATGACTATTATTAACATGTTTTCTTTGGTATTTTTCTTTGGTATGGGAGAGAGAGAGAAAGAAGGTGAGAAAGGATGAGTGGGCTTAGTCATCATGCTGTGTGAATTATGTCATGTTGCATCTTTCTTTGTTGATTATATAATTATACAATATTCACAGGCCACCCCACTAACCAACTGCATTTGGTCAAAATGTTATCTTTTCTTTTTCGTTTAAGTGTTGCTGGAATAACCTCCATATAGTGTTTTCCTCTCTGCACGCCAGGCAAACCACAGTCTGTTCATTATAAACTAAGAGGGAGCTGTGTATCTCGGATGCCTTAGTCTCAGCACAGCCCAGCATCAGCAGAATCTAACGGGCCATATCAATTGTTTAATAGTAACAGAGAGAGGCCAGTTTTTCTCAAGAAGTGAGCTGGAGCCCAATGATTAAGAAATTTGGGGGCTCAAGGCTCTTCTCCCTCTTTCTTTGGCTCTGTGGATTTGGTCCATTATTCAAAGTTTCCATCTCTTTGCTTTACCATGTTTAAAATGGAAAGGAGAAATCTAATTTTATGCTTACATTTATTCTTGCAATCTTTTGACCAAGCAACATTCAGTGAGTACCTTTCCTAAGCTAGACACTCTGTTACAGGGCAGGGACACTAAGCAGAATAAAGTATCTTACCATCAGCTGTTCTCAGCCCATTGGGAGATAAAAGACTTAAACCACAAATTATAGTATAATGCAGTGAGTTTCATAGTAAGAGAATGTTCCCCGTGGTAGAGGAGTTGAGAGGAGAATTATACTCAAATAATATTATATTTAGTCTAAACAACGATGGTGAAGAATCAAAGGAGGAATCCCATAGAATTGCAGACAGTGGGACCAAGGGCTCCAGTCTGGTGATGGCAAATGGCAGCATGGTTACCTGCCAAGGACATCTTGCCTGTGTCCTTGGCAGACATTATTAATCAATCCTTATTTCCCTTTGAACTCAGATTACAAAACCCTCATTAAAAGTGTACCTCAAAATCCTGGAGCCACAGCATGGGGGAGAGAATGCTTTAGAATCAGTAAAATCTGGGTTGAAACTCAACCTCTGCAATTATGGGATGCGTAACCTTGGGCAAGACAATCCACATCTCTTTCCTCATCTGATCCCTCCCGGACAGAGCTCACATGATAATTAAGTAAAATTAAGATAGGTAAACTTCTACCTCAGACACTGCTGATAGGAATGTAAAATGACACAACCACTTTGTAAGATAGGTAAGTTCTTTAAAAGCTAAACCTAAGTTTATCATCTGTCCTAGCAAGTCCACTCCTAAGTATGTACTCAAGAGAAATGAGAACATATATCCATATTAAAACTCACATGTGAATGTTCCTAGCAGCATTATTCATAATGGCCAGAACTTGTCCGTCAACTGATGGCTTGATAAAGAGGATGTGGTCTATCCATATAATGGAATATTATTTAAAAATAAAAAAGAACAAAACACAGAGACATAACACAACATAGATGGAACTCAAAATCATTATGTTCACTAAAAAAAGCTAGATCCAAAGCACTACTGTGTGATCCCATCTATATACAAGGCAAGAAAAGGCAAATTATAGACAGAAAATTGATTCCTGGTTGCCTGGGGCTGGGGGTGGGAACAATGATTAACTGAAAAAGAGCTTCAGGCAGTATTTTAGGGTGTTGGAGAGGTTATAAAATTGTAACATGGAAACAACCTAAATGTCCATCAATAGATGAATGGATGAAGAAGATGTGGTGCCTATCCACACAGTGGAATATTACTCAGCCATAAAAAAGAATGAACTAATGCCATTTGCAGCAACATGGGTAGACCTAGAGATTACCATACTAAGTGAAGTAAGTCAGACAGAGAAAGACAAATATCATATGATATCACTTATATGTGGAATCTAAAAAAAAGATACAAATGAACTTATTTACAAAACAGAAATAGATTCACGGACATAGAAAACAAACATATGGTTACCAAAGGGGAAAGCAGGGGGAAGGATAGATAAGCATTGTATTAACAGATACACAGCACTATATACAAAATGGATAAACAACAAGGACCTAATGTATAGCACAGGGAACTATATTCAATATCTTGTAATAGCATAATGGAATAGAATCTGAAAAAGTATATCTATCTATCTATCTAACTGAATCACTTTGCTGTACACCTGGAACATTGTAAATCAACTATACTTTTTTTTTTTTTTTTTTTTTTTTTGCGGTACACGGGCTTCTCACTGTTGTGGCCTCTCCTGTTGCAGAGCACAGGCTCCAGACGCGCAGGCCCAGCGGCCATGGCTCACAGGCCAAGCCGCTCCGCGGCATGCGGGATCCTCCCGGACCAAGGCACGAACCCGTGTCCCCTGCATCGGCAGGCAGACGCTCAACCACTGCGCCACCAGGGAAGCCCCAACTATACTTTTGAAAAAAGTATTGTGGTTATGGTTTCACAGCTCTGTAAATTCATTAAAAATCACTGGACACTTAAAATAAGTGAATTTTTAATTAGATAACTAATATCTCAATGAAGCTATTAAAAAAGATATGTCAAGTTTTTGCACGGAACTTGGGCCTACAGAATACATACAAAATTGTTATTCCAACTCCCTTCTTTCCAAAGGTCTTCTCAGACCGTTCCTTTCATGCTACGTGAACTGTTACTTCTACAGAGCTCTGTAGTCATTCCTTCTTGGCAATGAAAACCAACTTGTCTCATGGCATTGCTTGCTGTTTGATATTATATAATTTAATTTTGGGTATACATCTTTTAATACTCCATAAAAAGACTATAAACTTCCTCAAGGATACGGATAATCTCTTACGTATTTTCATATCCTCCTCATCGGCAGCTGGCTCTCAGCTTGGCCCCTGGTACAAAATCCAAATTCCACTATTTTATTAACAGATTATTAACTTCAACCTTAAAAAAAATGAATTTCTTGCCAACTGTGATTTCTGATTGGGAAAAGGAAGTAATAACAAGAATGGCTACTTTCAAGGGTGAATACATTTTAGAAAACAGAGCTGCATAAAAGCAAGATCAATTTAGAGATGCTGATTCAGGCTCAGCGTGGCTAATTAATTTACACTGCCATGATCACTGCAGACACATCTAAATTTTAGATTATTTTTATCTTGGCAAAGAAGCTCTTACCCAAGCCAGCTTCTTGTTGCTGCGCATTTAACAAAATAGACATTAAAGGAATTGGAGGAAAAAAAAATTAAAGCTACCATACAGTTTTTTCTTTTTATGACAGATTGATGTCTTTTAAAACAATCCAAACAGTAGCATCTTATGCAAGAACAACACTTAAGTCAATTAAATTAATTGATGTGTGTGTTAAGAGCAGCCAATGCATTCAATGTCTTTCATCTAAACAGGAAAAAGAAGTTGCAATGGCTTTACAAAATCTCACATGTGAAGGTTGCGCTGAGCTCACAAAGTGCTGCTCAAACTTTAATACTAGTTTAAGCAAACACTGAAGATAATGCTTCAGAATTTTTGTTCGACAAAGAAAGGAAGGTAAGTGTAACCTAGACAACTGCTATTTTGCCTATCGGCATCCTCTTCCTCTTGTTCCTCTGGTGGGACCTCAATTTTCTTTTAGAAGCATCCCCATTCTTTGTTGCAAGAATGTAATGATTATCTGGATACCCTTCACCTACATTTACAACTGTTAATATTTTAACATTTCAGTATTGTCTTTCTCTCACTCTTACTTTCTCAGTGCATGTGTGTACACACACATGGATATGTGTATGCATGGGTGTGTCTGTATACATACATTTTTTCTGCATCATTTGAGAGTAACTCATAGCTGTCATGATCCTTTGT
The DNA here is from genome assembly GCF_000442215.2 of Lipotes vexillifer. Taxonomy (NCBI): domain Eukaryota; kingdom Metazoa; phylum Chordata; class Mammalia; order Artiodactyla; family Lipotidae; genus Lipotes; species Lipotes vexillifer. The sequence goes on along the minus strand of NW_006797892.1, from coordinate 455,290 downwards.
TACCAATTTTCCTCATGTATCTTCTAAGAATGAGGACTATCTGCTATGGAACCATAGTAGGATTATCAAGTTCAAGGACTTTACATGTTGATACAATATAATTAGGTAAGATAGAGTCCATATTTAAATTTAGAAAATTATCCTCAAAACGTACCTTACAGCATTTTGTAACAGCATGTTGTATCCAGGATACAACCCAGGGTCACACACTGCATTTAGCTGTCATGTTAGTGGCAGACCTCTAACAAAGTATTCAGAGAAAGGCGAACATAATGTTTCTCTACTGGAGGAGGATCTAGTAATATAAATCATGGGGGTAATACTGACTTATTAGCCAGGAGAGGCTAGTAATCATGGGAGGCTGTCTCTTCTCTGTGAGAGTTCCAAAGGTTTCATTCACTATGGCAGCTCAGACAGCCACAGCTAGATGATCTCTTCTTGACCCAAGCAGGAGTTAACATAGTAACTTTAACTCCATGGAGTCCTAGGCCAGCAAGACAGCCTTCTAGTAAGTGGCAAAGGAGACTCCTACAAAACCAAGGCCACTTTTGCAAAACTGCAAAACATGACAAAGTTGACTTTTATTCTCTGGCTTCCCTTTTCTATGCATTTTCCATTTCTCCTGACATTTTCTCAACCACATAATCCTTTCTTCCTGCTGTTAAAAGGTAGATGTGGCCTAATTCGAAAAGATATGTGCACCCCAATGTTTATAACAGCACTATTTACAACAGTCAAGACATGGAAGTAACCTAAATGTCCATCGACAAAGAAATGAATAAAGGAGAAGTGGTATACACACACACACACACACACACACACACACACACACACACACACACACAGGAATATTACTCGGCCATAAAAAAGAATGAAATAATGCCATTTGCAGCAACACGGATGGACCTAGAGATGTTCACATTAAGTGAAGTAAGCCAGAGAGAGAAAAACAAATACCATATGATATCATTTATAGGTGGAATCTTTAAACAAATGATACAAATGAACTTAACTACAAAACAGAAATAGACTCACAGACCTGGAAAACAAACTAATGGTTACCAAAGGGGATAATGGGGGTGGGGGGATAAACTAGGAATTTGGTGTTAACAGATACATACTACTATATATAAAATAGGTAATCAACAAGGACCTACTGTATAGCACAGGGAACTCTACTCAATATCCCATAATAACCTATAATGGAAAAGAATCTGAAAAAGAACATATATATACATATATATATATATACACACACATACACACACATATATATGTATAACTGAATCACTTTCTGTACACTTGAAACTAACACAGCTTTGTAAATTAACTGTACTGCAATTTTTTTTAATTAAACATTTTTCATATTAAAAAAAGGTAGAGGTGGCCATCCTCATCTCCACATGAATCAGTAGCACCCACTTCAATAAAGATTCATGGAAGGGCCTGTGATGCCTCTGGGGAGAAGAGGTGAAGCCAAGTGCCAACATGTGCTTCAGGAACTTATCCTCCCAGAAGGATTTTCAAGACAGGCATCTGGAAAGAAGATGCATCCTTAATGGGATTTCAGACCCATCTCTATCTGGGTGTCAGGGGGAGTCTCTGCAAGAAGGCCATGCCAATGCCTTTCAAAACAGTCTGCAGATGGCTTCTGCCCTCTCTACAAATATTCTGCAGTCATTCATTTTGGTCTTCTGGTAGATAACATGGTCTCTCCATTGCATGCCTTCTTTCTCCAACACTAAAGTTTCCTCTCCTGCCTTCCTACCGTTTTGGAGTCAGAGTCTGGATACTCCCATGAACATAAATAAACAAAACAAAATGAATGACAAACAGATGAGCACATATTAAAATTCTGGCAATGCCTATTTGTCTACCCATTCTGGTCCACTCTGCACAGTGAATCTCCAGTCCTCAGTCCTAGAAAACATACAGTCAGGCTTCTGCATGGCCAGAGATGATTTCACAAAAGAAGGTCCTCTGGAATTCAAACACTTTGACCTAGAAGACTGCCCCAATACTTTTGCTCAGAGTTGAATCACTTTTGCATTTGTCACAATTATAATAAGCCTTCACAATCTGGTTTTACACTGGGAAGCAGATGAAAAGCCACAAATTGGAAGAAGAAAAAGAATTCCTTGGAACTTGATAACAAGAAGGGAAATCAGATGCCAGCTTTAAGGGAGGGAGGAAAGCAACAAATCTTAAAACTTACATGAAAAGCAGACACCATAGGTCAAAAAGCTGAGAGCATCAGGGGGCATTTACTGCAAGGACAAACCTGCTTCTCCACTTGAGCATCAACCCCAGAGCATCTTTTGTTATATCACACTTAAATGAAGAATGTGCCAGACATTTGGCCTTGAATCGTTATAGAAAAGTTATATTGTGTTGGGTCAACTTTGCTTAAGGAAGCAGAGGGGAAAATGAAATGTTTATTTTAAATGCTTCTGTAAAAAACAAAAAAAGAAAACTAAACTAAAAGCAAAGAGCTTGGGTGTTTAAGGGGGCAAACCTAAGTTACTTGGAAATTAATTTTTGTGGAATGGTACATTCCCTTGCATTGCCTGATAAATGAGTTATCAAGACAGAAGAAGCCATAAGTGGCTAGATGCTCTCATGGAAAGAAGGGAAACTTACCCTTAGAGGAAATGAGAATTTTAGGATAGTGTTGCAAGCCTTTTCCTGCCGTTGAGACATCTTCACCTGTTTCTCTAAAACTTCTGAAACTGAAATTGAAAAAAAAGTACCAACATTGGCATCAACTGCCCGCTGGGGGACATTTGCCATCGCTGGCATGACTGTCAAATTTATTCTGGTCCCCGACTAACAGCAACGTCAAAGGAAAGATTTGTCGGCCCTGCTCATCCTAGAGAGGTGGGTACAAAAAGTCTGGCACCCAAGGATTGATCCTGGGGATCACACTTCAGCTCTGAGGCTAGAATGTTTGTCAGGCATCCTTTTTAATCCACCTCCAGCTAATGAGTTTTTAAGGTGCAGGGCCTTGGAGGCTATTTTAATGTTGATTAGGGAGTTCTTCAGCTCCCTCTCTCAGATTCACTGGTCAAAGTCTTAGGGTCACATAAGACATAGAAATATCAGACAGAGGCAGAGCAAAAATAAATCTGTCTCTGTCTCTGTCTCTGTCCCTGACTCTGTTTCTCTCTCTCTCTCTTACACAAAACATATTAGGATATTACCAACATGAAACAAATGCAATGAGATGGGTAATACTATTCTGATTTTGACAAGTGAGAAAAAAGGAGAAAGCAAAAGGATTTCTTACTTCTCCTTATCTACCCTGCCCCCCAAATCAAACAAGCAAAACCCAAAAAAATCTAGTGAATAGAAATGATATGCAAATCCATTACTGCCTAACCTCAAGCCAGAATTTTTTTCACTACACGATGTGCATTAAGAATAAGTCCAAATAAATACACAGTCAAAAACTGGAAAGAAAGCACACAAGGGGCAAGTCAGATTATCAGCTGCATATTCAGAGGCGGTCCATGAACTGATGGCAGCATCTCCATCAGGCAGTGAAGCCCAGGAGGAGCATGACAACCTCATTCCTAGCAGTATCTCAGCCTAGATGTGAGAGGCTCTATCTGGATGCTTTCTTACTATCTCATTCCTTTCTTTTGTGCTACAGTCTAGCAAGGTTTCCCTCTGGGCTGGACTTACCTCCTTAAGTGGATCAAGTCTAATTTCTCTTAATAAAGCAATAGTGATGACATCACCTTGACTAAACCATTAATTTTTGAGTCTCAGTAGCTGACTACAGCCTGACCAAGCACTTCACACACATCATCAGTTTTTATCCTCAAGGTATCCATTGGGTTATTGGGAGGATTAAAGGAGATAAATGCTTTGTAAACTGAAAAGCACAAAGGACGTATTAACCAATGTCATTCTCATGGCTGTTATTATTTACCTAAATCTGGCTCCTGAACGTGAAAGGCCTAATTTCTCTTTTCCCAAAAGTCCTGCCAATTTTTTCTCTTACCTGCCTCCGAAGTCCACCCTCTTTGCCATTACCATGGCCACTCACCTCACCAAGAGTCTTGTCCAGGGACTTCCCTGGTTGCACAGTGGTTAAGAATCCGCCTGCCAATGCAGGGGACACGGGTTCGAGCCCTAGTCCAGGAAGATCGCACATGCCGCAGAGCAACTAAGCCCGCGTACCACAACTACTGAGCCTGCGCTCTAGAGCCCGTGAGCCAAAACCACTGAAGCCCGCGCGCCTAGAACCCGTGCTCCGCAACAGGAGAAGCCACCGCAATGAGAGGCCCGGACACCACAACGAAGAGTAGCCCCTGCTCACCACAACTAGAGAAAGCCTGCGTGCATCAATGAAGACCCAACGCAGCCAAAAATAAAATAAATAACTAAGCAATAAATAAATTTATTGAAAACAAAGAGTCTTGTCCATCTCACACCAGACTCCCTTCCAACTGATCTTCTTGCCTTCAGCCTCCCTCTGCCTCGATCTCTTCCCCCACAGCAGCCAGATTTATTTTTTGATATGAAAATCTGATCTTACTTCTCTCCATGAATCCATGTGATGGATCATGAAAATCTACAAGATGCACCCAAACATCCACTGTGTTTTCTCTAGAACCTTGCTCTTAACGTAACCCTACAGACTCACTGCATGTGGTTCCCGAATTTCCCAAGCAAGCCAGACTTGTTCAAAAGCCAGTGCTTTAGCCAAGCACACTCTATATCTGAATCACTCAACCTTTTGTTGTCGAGCAGTTACACATCTATCCACAATATACGCTGAAGCTGGAATGCCATTCCTTCTGGGGGTTATGTTCTGATATCACCTTCTATGTCTGCCTCAATCACAGTGCAGTGAGTCATTCTTTTTTTTTTAATCCATTAATTAATTTTATTTATGTTTGGCTGCATTGGGTCTTTGTTGCTGTGTGCAGGCTTTTTCTAGTTGCAGCGAGCAGGGGCTACTCTTCATAGTGGTGTGCGGGCTTCTCATTGCAGTGGCTTCTCTTGTTGTGGAGCACGGGCTCTAGGTGCACGGGCTTCAGTAGTTGTGGCACATGGGCTCAGTAGTCGTGGCTCGCGGGCTCTAGAGAGCAGGCTCAGTAGTTGTGGTGCACGGGCTTAGTTGCTCCGCAGCATGTGGGATCTTCCCGGACCAGTGATTGAACCCGTGTCCCTTGCATTGGCAGGTGGATTCTCAATCACTGTGCCACCAGGGAAGGTCACAGTGAGTCATTCTAAACTCAACGGCCTCACAGCAACTTGTGCGTTCTTTGATTACAAAATAATGATGACAATGACAATATAATTAACAATAAATAATAACTGCTGGTATTTTATTAAAACTCTTTTAAACTTTGTAAAGAGCTTTATGTAGAATATCCCACACTCACGGGAATCCCATCATTCTTTTATCATAACTGTCCTCATTTTACAGATGCCTACTTTGGGCTCAGATAAGTTATTTAACTTTCCCAAGGGCACAGAGCTAGTGGTGGTGGAAGCCACAGACTCCAGCACCTCCTGTAAACTCCAAGGTTACAGCCTTTATCCTCATCACTGATTTTCTCCCTTATCTCATCGTCCAGATCTGTGCTATCCAAAATGGGAGCCACTGGCCATATATGTCTGGTTATGTTTAAAATTTAGGCAATTAAATAAAATGAAGCATTCAGGTCATCAGTTACATAAGCCCTATGTCAAGAGCTCCAGAGTTGTAGTGGGTAACGCAGATATAAACCATTGCCATAGTCAGAGAGTGTCCTATTGACAGCACTACCCCACACTGTGAGCCTCTGAGAGCAAGAACCTGGTCTCTATATTACATTATCTCTAAAATTATCCCCTGCAGCTCAGTGAAGCTATGTATGGGGTACCAGACCCTTGTTATATTGACTAGATTTTCTTACACTTCGTCTGCAATGTAAATGATGTTTCTTTTGAGCAAAAGAGCAACGCTGGTATTCCATCTGTCGGTGCCTATCATTACCAGCACGTGGATGGCTCTTCTTAACCTTCATCCCAAGGCCAGGGAGAGGATTCAGTTCCTGAATTCCCAAAAGCACATCCTCAGTCACATCATGGGTACATCGCGATAAGAGCTATCCAAACCCATGTCCTTAACCATTTCATGTGCTTGGTTCTGAATTCTAATGTGAAATTCCCAAACTCACAATCTGTCTTCTTTCTTTGCTGTTTGGATTGTGAATGGGATCTTTTCTTTGCTAAACATTCCATCAGTACCGAATCTCCTAGGAGTTCAATTGGTTTTAATGCTCCAATTCCATCCTCCACCCCCCTGAACATTTCAAGGGTAAAATTTCCAATTATTATCATCACTTCTGTTATTAATTACAACAATGCTTGGCATTTTATTTACAAGCGGAGTCCTTAACTTAGTCAGCTCTGGATCTGAATCCTGGCTCGACTGGCTTTGTAAACCTAAAGCAAAGTAATTCTCTGTGCCTCTATTTTTATTCTAGCTGTAAAATGGAAATAATTATGTTACTCACCTAAGAACGATGGTGAGACTAAAACAAGAAAATGTTTATCAGTTGCTCACAACACAGTGTATGATACACAGAAAGTGCGTCACTGAACTTTTAATCACTATTACCATGATATATTTTTATTTTGCCATGGGCAATGTTTTGGAAACTTTACATGTAGTGCCACCCTTTTTAACCTTTTCAAAGTCCTGATGAAGTTGGTATTAGTCCCTCGGCTTTTCAGATGAGGAAGAGGTTCAGAGCAATGAAGAGAATTGCATCCCAGGTCTGATGAACCGCAGAACCAAAGATCACTCAGCACCACCACTCACTGTTCGCATTTACAAGACCAGCTCGAAACTCAGAACAGTCAGTGTGGCTCAGGGTGTCTGCAAATAGTGGCTTGCTTGCAGAGAAAACGCCAGGCTCTCTGGAGCTTCTGTGATGCACATCCTTCTGCTAACTTTGGAGAATCCACCAGGGAGTTGTTAAATGGCAGGTCTTCCTGAAATGGGCTGAAAACCATTAGCAGAAAAGAGCATTCCATTCTCTGTTACCAGAGTCATTTAGATGAACACTCTGGAAAGGAAACAAGAAGGCCCATATTGGGGAGTCATTCTCTCCTGGCAACTCAGAGCAGGTAAAAGCAAAACAACCACAACAAAAATCATAGTCATCTATCTTTTCACCTTTAGACCCTTTATAGGAATGTTACCCAAACGGCCCTGAAACAATACAATATTTGCTACTGGATAAAGGTTTTCCCTCCCAGGACTCCTGGAATTCATGATCCTAGTGATGCTGAGAATCACCCATTGTCTAAAATCTGTACATTATGAGAAAACACGCTGCGAACCCTGTGCTTCGTGCACCCTTCAAAGTATCTCTGCTCCTAGAAATTCATGTTGGGTTTGGCCTCAGGAAATTCACATTGCTTTGTGCATCGTGGAGAAATTTCAGTAGACTCTGCAGGTTAAAAAAAAAAGTACAGAATTTTCTGGGGAAAAAAAATCCAACTGTAGCAGAACAGCTTGAGGAAGATAAAATTCTCTGCACATATTTAAATATATATTTAAATTAAATTTATCTATGTATATGTGTGTATATACACTACACACAAACACGGTCTTTTACCTGAAAGCGTGCTGGTTCATTTCCATAAAAAACAAATTTGAGGTCGATGCTGATGAAGGCAGTTGCACATTTTATTACTAATCAGTGACACCAGGGGCCTTATTACAAAATATTTCTAAACATACGAAATTCTGTAATGGGACCCCCAGGGGCCAGGCCCACAAGGCGTGGACTCTGTTCTGCATCGGCCCGGCCCACGTGTCTCCACGGTAACTGACTAAGGCAGTGTATATGAGCAGTTCAGAATTGCTGGCATGCAGAAATCCTAAAGCCTGCCGACGTTATTTTTAGTCTGAGTGGTTAGATTTCACATTTCCTCAGCGTTTAGCTTGCTTCTGTTTCCTAACAAACCCCGCACGTACAGGCGCACTCCACCAGATGTCTACAGTTTATCATGCAAATATTACATAGAAGCAATAATCATTATTAACGAACATAATCACCCAAAGTCGGGAGGAATATCCTTCACTGCCACTTTGTGCTCAATTCCTTGTGTCCCAGCGTCCAAAGGGAAAGGAAAAAGAAAAACTGTCAGCCATCAGACACCTACTTTAACAAAGAATAAAGCTCATGTCCTGCCAGGGGGCTGGTCTGCAATTTCTTTGTTTTGAAGACCTTTTTTTCTCCCCAAGAACAGAATCTACAAAGTCCAAAGTTGCCAGGATAGGTCACTGATTATTCTTTGTCCACAAGCTCGTAAAGATCTCTCTAGCCGGACCCCAGCCCATCTTCCAGCAGCAAAACCAGCAAGTCTTTTGGTTGTGAGCTGTAAGTTGGGAGAAAAATCAAGCAACCGTCTTCTTGATTCCTCCTTCACTTTGTTCTTCTCTGTCTCAGCAGATGGTCCTTCGCAGTGCAGCCACCTCCTGCCCTTTTGTTTCTCTACAACAGAGGCCACAAACCTCTGCAGCCCACGGGACACGCCAGGCGCGCAAACAAGTTTAGCCCAGCGCCCGTCGTGTTTAAATAATAAGAGGAATTGGCTGTCAACTTTTAAAAATCATTAAGTTCCCCATAAAAATCCAGATTGTCAGCTTTTTTTTTTTTTTTTGCTGTACGTGGGCCTCTCACCGCTGTGGCCTCTCCCATTGCGGAGCACAGGCTCCGGACGTGCAGGCTCAGCAGCCACGGCTCACCGGCCCAGCCACTCTGTGGCATGTGGGTCTCTCACTGTTGTGGCCTCTCCCGTTGCGGAGCACAGGCTCTGGACGGGCAAGCTCAGCGGCCATGGCTCACGGGCCCAGTCGCTCCGCGACATGTGGGATCTTCCCGGACCGGGGCACGAACCCGTGTCCCCTGCATCAGCAAGCGGACTCTCAACCACTGCGCCACCAGGGAAGCCCTGTCAGCTTCTTAATAAAAGAGAAAGAAAGAAAAGGCTAGCTGCAACACTGGGCCTGCATACCTATTGCCTGCTTAGCGGGCTGAGAAGAACGGGAGCCGTCTTCTCTAAGTGGGACAAGCCTGTTTAGTGTTGCAGGGATCACTACCTCTCTTCAAATGTTTCGCCAGGTTCACATCACAGGTTTACCTGTTTGGATCCTTTTTTAAACCTGTGATCTTCACTTCCACCCTAACCTTAGAGCAAATAGATGTCTTCATTAGCCCTACTCCAGGTTCCTTCTTAAGGGAAATCTTAGGAGGATCTTAAGGGGAACTCTCCCTAAATTTTCCTCCTTCCCTCCCTCCCTTCCTTCCTTCCTTCATCCTTCCTTCCTTCCGTAATCCCTGAACACTTTCTATGCATGTAGCATATTTCCAATCTCTGAGAATGACCTAGAAAAAGGTCATGTGTCTTAATCATCTCAAGTATGTGGCAAGTTTCATTGTATGACCATCTTTCCCCATCAATAAATAGGGATGTGAAACTTGGCCCTTACTTCCAATGCCATAGTATCCTAGTCTGTTCAATGACCTTCAGAGTGGTGAATGTCAGATTGGATAATGCATGTCAAAGACTTATCCCAGGGCTTGGCAAATAATCATGAACAGTTTTAGCAGGAAGGTCATCTGGCACAGCGGTTAAGAGCATGGACTATCGACTCAGGCAGAACCGGGACCAAATTCTGGCTCCCCTCACTTACTGGTTGTAACTTTGGCAACAAACTATCTCTGAGCCTCAGTCTTCTCTTCTGAAAAGTGGTTTAATAGGAGTTAGCCTCATAGGGTTACAGTGAAGATTAGTGCGAGCTAGGAATTCATGCTGTGATCTTCTTACATGTCTACATTAACAGTCCAATAATATTAAAGATGCTGCACTGTATATTTGATTATTTTATGATTGACAGAGAGTGGAAGAAATAGACATATATACTCAAGACCTTGGGAAAACTTGAGAGTAGAGGTCAACTATTTCCAGAGACTACCTGAAACGTGTATTGAGTTTTAAAAAGGGGGATAAACAATCTACACCTGTAATTAGTGTCTATGGACAAAGAAAATACGCAAGATTTTCTAACCTTGGGGGCATGGGAGAAGCATAGCAGCATAGAGAGCTAAGATCGCATTCTGGGAAACACTGCCATGCAGAAAGGGGGGGCTGGGCTAATTTAATTCACTTTTTCTAACTCTAGCCAAGATTTGGGTCTGAGAAAATATGAAGGGGTTGGAACTTTCTTTGGATAAATAGGCTCCATCACTTCCATCCAAAATTCTGCCTGCAATGTGTCCATCTTCTAGACTGAAATATTAGGTCAGGCAAGCCTTAGAGACCTCCCTCAAAGTTGCTCTCAATCCTTGAAGCCACAACTTTTGGTTTTACTTAATCAATGAGTCATTCATCACTCCTTCTTGTAGAAAATACTTCAGTGATGAAGGTGTAAATTTCCTCGCCATGAATCAACATATAGAATGTCACCTCAAAAATGGGATGTTAGTGACACAGAATAGCATGGGGGCAAAAAAGCAGGGACTCTGGAACCAGATTTCCTGATGTTAAATCCAAACGCTATTACTTAACCGGCTGTGTGGGACAGATTACTTAGCACTTGGTACTCACTTTCCTCATCTGTAAAATGGGGTTAATAATGGTACCCACTTCATATGATAGTATTGATAGTTAAGATTAAATGGGTTAATATACACAAAGTGCCTAGAATACACCTAAAGTGATCAGAGGAATCTCAATAAATGTTAGATGGTTTTTATTACTTCTGAAATAAGTAAAAATTCACTTGGGGAATAGGACAAGATGGTAGACAAGAAAACAATGCACTGATTGAGCTGAGAGAGAAAGCTTTTATTTTATTTTATTTTTTCTGAGTTGAAGGAAGAACAGAAAGATCTAGCACACACTTCTGTCTTAAACCAAGCTGGCATCTCGTTTTTGTCTTTCATGTCTGGAGCCTGAGTCTCCAAAGACAACTGCAAAGAGATTGTGTTTGACTGATCAGTCAAAAGCAGCCCCCTTGCTTGTCTTCTGAGACTCTGAATTAAAACCTCCAGGCAGGATTCTGGGGAGGATAGGACCAGTGAGAGGGTGGGCAGCTACTCAGCATTGAGCAGGGCTTTGATGGCACAGAAGCAGCCGAGATAAAAGAGCTCCTCCCAGCAGAGCGGAAATTAAAACAGGAAACATTTCATTAGGTCCAGTCCCAGGAAGGGAGCCCTGGGCAGGGAGGGGAAGCACGGAGGGTAACAGATGCCACAAGCCAGTCCTGGCAGCGATGGGGAAGCGGAGGCATCCCGTGCAAGAAGAACTCTTCTACTCTTACCCTGCTGGGGTTACCAGCACTCCAGGCACCATGAGGCCCCTTTGCTGCAGGAACAACAGGAAGTCAGCAGCTTCCAGAATTAGGCATTTAGGGCACATGGCCATCTGATCCCCACCTACCTGTTTTGTTTGTTTGTTTGTTTGTTTTTGGTCTCTTCTTCCCTCTATATCTATTTGTCCCTGTTTCATGCACAAAGTCCACATGTGCTCCCATCAGCCTGGGCACTCACCATCATCAAACAGCTCTCCATTTCGTCAGTCTCTAGAAAAGTTATTTCTTCTGCCTGAACTGCCTTTCCTCCGTCTCTGCCTGTCAGGATCCTATACATTCTTCAAAACCCAACTCAAAGATCACTTCTTCCAAAATGCCTTACAGCTTCTATCTCTGACCTGTCTAGAGTCACCCTTTCCTTGGACTTGGATTTTAGAACGCTTCAATGGACCCAGTCATTTATGCATAGGTCAGAGTCCCACTCTGTTCCCCCACCACAGTTTATTAGGTAGGAGAAGGAGAATGTAATTCATCTTATTTCTCACATCAAATTGAATCAGAGGATGTTAGAGGTGAAAATGACCTTAGGCTTCCTTTAGTTCAGAGATGGCAAATTTACAGCCCATGAATTGCTTCTTTCATCTGAGCTCACGGCAGACACCATGAATCATTCAGAGCACTCTTTACTTCTGCAGAACCTGATATCAGAATCCTTATCAACACTGTGTTCCAGGCAGTCACAATCACCATATTTGATTTGATGTGCCACCTCTGAACTAATTTAGTACCTCCCCTCATTATATACGATGGAACCCAAATCCAGGTAAAAAATAAAGTGTTCTATGTCTAAGAACCAGTCTTCCATCTTTAAATTCCCCAGCTTGTACCACGTGGGTATACCATGTTGCTTCTCCAAACAGTGCTTTAGACAGAATAGGACATATTATGGGTGTAGGTGTGAAATTAAATTCCAAATTAAAAATAGAAAAGTTGTGAGAAAGCAACATTTTCAAAGATTGGCTTTAGTTTGTTGTATGGAATATTAATATGTATAATGAAAGTACAGGATTCTTTCATCTAATTGGTCTAATTGGTCTCTTTAAGACAAGACTTCTCATAGGCTTTAAATATTCTAATAGGCATCGTGACTTTTCGAGAGAAAAATACATGATTCAGAATTGCTCAAGTGCTTTAGCTCATGGGGCTATTTGGGCTAGGATCAAGGTCACAGAAATAGTGTGTGACAAAGCCTGCTTTGAGAAATGCTGATGAAAAGGAAAGAATATGGGTTTTTGAATCTGTCTTTGATTTGTATCCTGGCACTGTAACTCATGAGCTGTGTGTGTGCACTTTCTAGTACCTTGAGGTCCACCTCATCTATGAAACAGGTGCAATAACTACCTCACAAGTGTAATGAACTAACACACTCCAAGTGACTGATAATGGTGGTAGTTGATAAATATGAATTCCATTGCCTAAATCCCAATGCATGGATTGGGATTAAGGCAATGGAACTACTGCCTAAGAACTATTGCCTGAGAACTATTTTCCCAACTACAATGCAATACTCTCCAATTAAAATTATGTTTTGCCACTGTTTAATTGCTGTATAAACATGTTGGCTCTTGTGCCTTATTTATTCAGCATTTATTCAAAATGAACTCTCCATGTGTGTCAGAGACAATACAATGTGTTCATCAAAACATTTCACTTTCCTCCTGAGAATGCCGGAGGGCTATTTCCCAGTGCCCCTTTGAAGCTGGGTAGGCCCACAGTACTGAGTCCTGGCCATCAGAATGTAGGTGGAAAGGATGTATAGCACTTCTGGGTCTGGACCCTAAAAGATCTGTGTAATTGTCCATCCTCTACAGGATGGAGGAAGCTTGGAAGCCTGCATCCTTTGGGTACCACTTGGAGGAGTATTTCTTAACAAGGATGACAAACTACAAACATTAGCTTTAGATCTTGTGCAAATGGGCAAAATCACACACACACACACAAAAACATGTATCAGTTCAGACCTTGAGATTGTAGGGTTTATGTGTTATCTCAGCATAGTCGAACCCAAGGTTTATCAACCTTGGCATCATCGACATTTGTGGCTGGATAATCGCTTGCTGGAGGGGGTGGGGAGGCTGTCCTGTGCATCATAGGATGCTGAGCTATACCCACCAGATGCCTGTAGCAAACCTCCCAATTGTGACAAGTACAACTGGCTCCAAACATTACTAAATGTCCCTTGGGGGGCTAAATTGCTCTCCTTGAAGACCCCTGGCCTAGCCTGACCCAATCTTCACACTATACACCAACACTCCCAATGGCTTACAAGCTTGTTGAAATACTGCACACTCAGACAACAGATTTCATAAAATTGTTTCAAAACCAGATGTAGATGCAACTACCTGAGCAGCCCTCTAGATTCCACCTCTTCCAATAAGAGTCCTGAAGACTATGAGTCTTCAGGACGAAACATCCATGGAAAGGAGGAAAATGTGTCCAGTCAATCTAATCATTGTGATTTGATTTGCAAGGAAAATTAACATCTCCTGCAACACCTGGGGCCTCACTGTCTCCATCAGGCCAAGTCTCCCACTGTATTACTCTCTGAGAGGTGGCAGGAGGGGGTGGGCGGGGTTTGGGGGGGTGGAGGGGAGGGGGGCGGGGGGAGATGCCAAAGGCCAGATTGTTCGTTTAGCGCACTCAGTCACACTCAGTATGTTAACTGTTGTCATAGGAAGAAACCAGCAGACACAACCCACAAACCCAAAGGTTGGCTCCAGAACCAAATCACCTTGAGAGCATTTGTAAAATAAACTCAAACTGGGTTCTTCCTTGTAGGCTGTCTCAGAACCTTGAATCGGGTCATATGCTCGTGAATCCCAAAGCAAAGGTATAAAGCAGTGGTCCCCAACTGTTTTGGCACCAGGGACCGGCATCATGTAAGACAATTTTTCCACGACCAGGGAGGTGGGGGTGGCTCAGGCAGTAATGTGAGTGATGGTTCAGGTAGTGATGCAAGCGATGGGAACAATGGGGAACAATGGGGAGTGATGGGGAACAATGGGGAGTGATGGGAACAATGGGGAACAATGGGGAGCGATGGAGAACAATGGGGAGCAATGGGCAGCGATGGGAACAATGGGGAGTGATGGGAACAATGGGGAACAATGGGGAGTGATGGGGAACAATGGGGAGTGATGGGAACAATGGGGAACAATGGGGAACAATGGGGAGCGGCAGATGAAGTTCCACTTGCTCGCCTGCTGCCCACCTCCTGCTGTGAGGCCCAGTTCCTAACAGGCTGCGGACAGGTACCAGTCCGAGGCCCGGGGGTTGGGACCCCTGGTATAAACAATACTTCCCCAATTTATTTGATCCTGAAACGTGAGGATGGTGTTATGGGGATTAAGTGGAGGTGAAGACAGCATTTGTTGAGAACACAGGCTTTGAGGAGAAACAGACCCTGGTTGATCTCGACTCATGCTTTCTGAAATTCAGTTCCTCATCTATAAAATATAACAATATCTCATTCAAGGAGTGGAAATAGTCCATGGGAACTAGTTAGCATGGTTATTGACACAGGAAGTGTGAGATAAATACTGGCTTTCATCGTTATCACCACCATTGCTGGGAGGCTACATGGGATTCTCTTATGGAAAGAGTTTGCTTATCTAATTTGCCTAGTAATCAATCAAAAATCCAAAGGGACTGTCAAGTAAAATGTTAAATAAATCCTGAGGAATCACGATGAAACATTCATAATATATGCTCTGCACTAAAACATCTTTACAACTTTCCAGGGTATTTGTCTTTTTAATGTAGTATGTGAGGAAATGCTACAGGGGGATACTATTGACTGGAGGGCCCTTTGGCGGTGACTTTTAAATATGGGTGTCTGTGCCACCGATCATGTTAGAGCTCTTTGCAGCTGAGTTTGAGGGGAAAGGAGTTGTGACTGAGCCCCGGGCAACACTCCCTGGTTGGTGCCTTTGTTGTCCTTTTATGACCCTGAAAGTATTGAGAACTTCCTAGACATCCAAAGCTTAATCCCCACAGAGTTGAAGAGCTATAAAGTGTTATAGAGAAGTTCAAGTGTCATCCGTGAAAGGGTAAGAGGCTCACTTTCCCCAAAGACGCTAAATGTCCCAAATCTGTAGCCGTGACAAATGAAAATGCATCCTCTCATATCCTGACGCTCCTCCTTGCATTTGTGCAATTTAACTCCAGTACAACACGTGCCTATTCATGCCTCCTATACCAGACGCTGGGTACGAAAGTAAAAGAACAATCGTCATGATCAGCTCTTCAAACATCTGTCATGGTTTTATTGCCGGTGCCCACGTGGTGAGTGTTCATTGTGTGCTAGGTGGTAAGTAATTCAGCCTCTATTGGTTGTAAGAGACAGCAACTCAGCTCAAACTGACCTAAGCAAGAAGCGGATGGTATTGGGAACTTCAAAACTTGGGTCTGCTTCAGGCATAGCTGGAACCAGAACCTAAAATGCTGCTATCAAGGCTGTGTTTCACTCTCTCCTTCTCTCTACTGCACTTTCCTCTTTACCTCTCCAGCCTCAGGTTGGTCCCTCCTCCCAGGGGCAAGATGAACACCAGCAGCTCCAAGCTTACATTTACAGCTCTCAGGAACTGTCATGGAAATAGTAAACCCCTCTTCCTGCTTGCTTCAGCAAATGTCCACAAATTGACTCTGATTAGACAGACTTCAGTTGTGACCCTGCCCCTCAACCCATCACTTTGGTCCAGGATACAGAAAATTCTGACTGATAGGCTTGGGCCAATTTCCTAGTCTTGAATCCAGAAGGTTGAATCTCCCCACTGAAACTACACACATTAAAGTGATTTCCTTAAGGGGGAAAAAAAACTGGCATGATGTAACAAAAAATAAACATGGAAAAAAAAAAAAAAAAAAAAAAGTTTTTGCAAAACTCTCCTATACATCATTTTAATACCGGAAGCCTGGCCTGCGTTTTGTACATGAGAAGACTGAAGCCCAAGTTGGTTAAGTATCCAAACTCACCTGCTGTCATATGCCTGTCTGGAAACCCAGGAAGTCAGCCTCCAAACGCACTCTTAAACACACAAGCTTTCTACAAAGAGCGCCTAGGTACCATTTTTCTTGTGTATTTTCTGAAGGGTCAGAGATAGGGTCGGGTGGAGGGGAGCATGGGAAAAATTCCTGGGGACGTTGTTCATTCTAAGTCTTTTGGACCTTAGATCTGAATCCAGCAAGGTGAATCTTGTTCTATCATGACCTCTGAATCAACCTCCGTTATCATCCTTGGACCTTGGATATTTCTGATGAAAGTGTAAGGGCTGATATGATTCTTAGTTGAAACAACAGAAATGGGCCATGGCTCATTCAAGCACACAGGGATTTATTGAAAGACTATTTGGTTTGTTCACAGATTCACCAGAAAAGATGGAGAACTAGACTTGAAAGATATCCAGGAGAAGGGGAAGTTAGGCAGCCTAACTTCCAGCCAAAATCGTGCTCCAGAACTAGTTTGGTGACATCACTGACATTAAATTCTAACCAGCTCCGTTCATCCTGGACACTCCAGGATCTCCTGGCAAAGTCCCCTGTAGCTTGTTATACTTTCAGAACTGGAAACTGCTGGTGCCGAGGGTGGTAGTGCTGTCCCTGTGGGTTGGGGTGGTCAGTTTCCCAGTGTCTGTTTCATAGACTCTCTAGGTCCCAGTTCTGGAGAACATGCATCTGATTGGCTGAGTCTAGATCTTAGAAGGGTGGTTGTCAACTGGGGTGAGGTTGCCTGCAGGAGACATTTGGCAATGTCTGGAGGCAGTCTGGGTTGTCACAAGCAGGGAGAGGGATTCTACTGGCATCTCGATCATAGGAGCCAGGGAGACTGCTAAACATCCTATGATACACAAGACAGGATGCACACTGGTCAAAAATGTCAACAATGCCGACACTGAGAAATTCTCTCCTAGCTGAAGAGAAGGTTGGAAAAATGAGTACGTTAGATTTTTATGTCCTATCAAGAGAGGTGGCTTCTGCTTCCCCACAAAATTTATAAGGGAGTTCTGATGATGAAAATAAGTCCCATTATAAATTGATACCTCAAAGCTATTTTTGGTGGATTCCTGGAATCCTCTTTATTTGTTTCTGATATCTACTTGCTCTAATCCCATCTTAGCCCTTCTCCACATTCTTCACCGTGAGTCTGCCCTGTACATCTGTCTTCAGACCCTAGTAGTTTGGTTTCTTGACTCTTCCTCCATACTTTAGCTTGATTATGCCAGCTCCATCTTCCTGCTTCTCAACCAAAGCCTTAAGGCTCTTGAAATCCTACCCTTGGACCATCTTCCAAGAAGAGCCAAGTTCCAATATCCCTTTACCTTCGCTTCGTGGCTTTTTCAACAAGGCTGCCAATTCCACAGGGAGAGAACACGGCCAGAAAAACCACTCCAGGAGGCCTGATACATCACTTCCATCTCTCAGAACACCTGAGTCGATTCCAACAAAGACACCACTATCCAGAGAAGAACAGCCATTTTTGTGTGCAAGTCTCAAGAGACTGAATATTTTCACCTGGGAATCTGGATGACCCCAGGTGAGAGGAAGTACTTAAGCCATTCTTTCCTTGGCCCTTGGGAGTTCCATGAAGAATGAGATGGCGAGTTAGCCAAAACAGTGCAGCTGGGAGCGCCAGGAAAGAATTGTAATTCCAACTAGAATGAGTGACTCCACTCCACTGGACACCTAAGAGTAGGCTCCAGAAAGAGGCTATAAAGTCATAGAGGAATTGGGAGAAAAATTAAAAACATCCCGCACCTGCCTCTCCACATGCAAGAGAACATACAGCTCAGGCACCCTGTACTACAAAAATCATCCTTAGATGAAATTACAGTTCAGACAGCAAGGAAGCCCAACAAATGAAGCTGTTTTTCAACCCAGCAAGCCTCTTTGTGTCATTTCAAAATTACAGCTGACACTTTAAACAGAGCAGAAGAGATATGGATTATTTATTTTCTTTTACTTTAATTTTACTTCTGTACCAGCTCCCAACTTTCTTTTTTTTAACTTTAAAACAACAAAGCCCCTACATTTTAACAGCAGTTTCTGCTCGATTCATCAGGTTGTGAATGTTAACCTGACATTTATAATCTACCAAAGCCTTTTTCAATGCCTTTGTCCCATTATCTGCTTCCATGTTGCTATGAAATTACACTGGAAATATTTTTTGCTCTGGGCAAAACTAGTCATATAGAATTTGACTATGATCTATATATTTATGGAAGAAAATTAATCTTCAATGCTTCAAACTTTTTATGCCTCATAATTTTATCAAAAATGTCCAAATGCATCATAATGGAGCTGCCAGAGATGTGAAAAATGTCCCACTTTCTTCCTAAGCTTTTAAAAAAACATGCTTTCAGGATGCTTTTTGAAGGCATTGTCTGGTTATACTGTTTTATGGGCAACTCAACAACTGTAGCAGAAGCCGATGAAAATCTAAAAACGTGGGAGAAACTATGTAATAGCCTCTTTTAGATCAGTCATGGATAGCCCTACAAAGCTGTTCTGTTGGCTGAAGCAATTGTAAAACACTATTTATCCAGTCCAAGGAATGTTTTAAATCCACATTAACGTGAAATAAACTGCAGATGTTTGAACAGTTGCAAGTGACAGAAACCCAACTCAAGCAAAGCAAAAGAAAAAAAGGCACCGATGGGCTCAAATAATTAAGAAGTCTTTGTGGTGTTACTGGCTTTGGACCAAAGACCCAGAGAATTCAATCAGGCATACATTTCTCTTCATTTTTCCAGGTGTGTCCTCCCATGTAGCAGGCCTGACACACACTAGCCTCCCCAAACCCATACATTAGAGCTTAGCCCACCCATCACAATGAGAGTGGGCAGAGAAGTCCCTGAGAAAACTCTGATTGGCTCAGCTCAGGTCACATGTCCATCTCAGAACCAATGACTGTGACCAATGAGAGGAGCCCTCTCACCTGGGTCACACCTCCTGTGGTAGGTGGGAAGGCAGGGCCAATCCTATGGGATGAATTCCCCATGGGGAAGAGCCACTGTTCCAGCAGAAGGAAAAGGTGCTCTGGGCAGGTGATTATGGTGATAACCACTACCAGTGGTGCTGGGTTTGGGAAATGTTATTTCCATGTGTAACTTACTAACCTACTGGGTTCTGGTTTCCACTGAAAATGCTAGAAACAGTTGTTTCTTGCATGAATTTTACAGTGATCTGACTTAAGTTTTCTGTATCTGCCCATAGCAGCTTTCGTTTCGAAAGCCTTCTAGCTTTCGTTCTTCTGAATTAGACAACGGTGTTGAAGTTCTCCATCAATCAAGCCTCTTCAAACTATCCTTTTTCTACCCTCTCCTGGAGTCCTCTCCCTTCACCTCAGATTGTTTTCAATTCTTTCTTCTGAATGAATTTTTAAAACAGACAAAAGTTGCCTATGAACTGGAAAGATGTTGTCACCCAGTGCAAACATTTTAGTGCCTTGTTCCTAGAGGTCACCAGGATTTGGGCCCTTTGTCTTCTCATTTCATATGTTGTGAAAAGAAAATTAGATTTGGCCCTGAGATTACCCTTTGGTGTTTATGCACTTATGGACTCATTCTTTCATTTAGCAAATATTTAGTGAGCTCCTATTACGTCCCAGGTACCACGCTGGGGACCAAGGATAAAACCAGGTTCAGTCCTATTCTCCTAACACTGAGAATCTTGTAGAGAAGAAAAACTGTTCAAATAGTCTTACAGATAACTGGATAACTGGGATATATGCTAGTGCATGTACTGTGGGTGGTGATGGTGTTGATGATGATGGTGATGTTGTTGGTGATGATGGTGATGATAGTGGTGATGGTGATGATGGTGATGATGGAGGTGGTGGTAACAGAAGAGACATACTATACTATAAAAGGGACATATTTGTAGGCAGAGAAGTCAGAAGAAATTCTTTCCCAAAGAAGCAATGCTTGTCCTGTGGTCTGAAGGATTAAGTAGTGATTAATCAGAGAAAAAAAAAGAAGGATGAAGGGACATAAAGACAGCCAAGGAATCCTTCTTGGCTCATTTTCCTAGTCCCAATCTGGGCAACTGAGTTTTTGTCAATAATTGTAAATTTGCATCAACACTATAAAACTTTCACTGAAAAATTTCATCCCATGAAAAGCCTAAATGTATAGTTAAAGAATTCTGTATGTTCACACTTCATAGGTAGTCTATATAAATCTTTTATAAGAAAAAAATTTATATATTATAGACACCATATGTAGTAATTACATATTTAGTGGCCATTGATTGAGAGAATTCATAAAGATGAAAACACTGCTATCATTTTGATGTCTTAAATGACTTTGCCTTATATTCTTCATAAGAGCATTTATGCTTATTTGAAAATTAGCCAGATATATACACAGATATTAGTCACCTACTCTAAAGTGAGTGGATGGTGGGTTCACCTAAGGATTGACGAACTTACTGGGACAAATTCACGCAACTCTCACTCACCCTTGGCAAGCTGGAGCTCACAGGCTGTGTAAAGGAGGAGACATCTGATACTTGTTTGTGCTGCTTCCCATCTGTTCGTCTTGTGAATTCCTCCCACCCCCCCGTGATAATGAGGCACCTGTCAATCGGGGTCCCCCCTTCTACCATCTCAGGTGTGGGCTGGACAAGTTCTTTGGGGAAGTGACATGGACGCTGGGAGTAAAGGGTTGCTTTCTTTTATTTCCTGAGACCAGGCACTCTAAGTGCCATGGAAGCCAGGGGTCATCCTCCCATCATGTAGAGGTTGGACTCATCTGGGAATAAAGCCTGGAGACATAGAATGAACCCATGGATTCAGTCGAGATTGAGGCCAGTTACCTTAGCCATGCATGTGAGCTAACGATTTCCTTTACCTTCTCCCACCATCTTTAACTACTGTGAGTTGGTTTTCTATGACTGGCCACTGGAAGCAGCTTGGCTAGTACTATAATTTCTGCTAGTCCAAGCATTTGCAGGTTTGTGCCTATAGTCAGAGAGTCCATTATTACACAAGGAGCTCACTGTTACACAGAAAATCAACTATTACACAGAGGGTCAATTATTACGCAGAGGCAATTATTACACAGAAATCAATTACTACACTGAGAGTCCATTTTTACACAAAGTCAGTGATGGCACAAAGAAATAATTACACAAAGAGACCACTACTACACAGAGTCAATCACTACGGAGGGAGTTTATTACACAGAGTCCTTTGTTAAGCAGAGAGTTGATTATTACACAGGCCACCCACTATTATACAGAAAATTATTACATAGATTCCATCGGTACACAGGGAGTCAATTATTACACAGAGACATAATTATCCATTATCACACATGGTCACAATACATTGGAGAACCCTGTTTGTTTAACCACCATGTCCTATTACTCTATTTCTGGATTATAATCATTTCTAAGAGGCATCCCCTTTCTCTCTCTAAGAAAGATTCCACAGTGCCTACAGAAAAGTGAAGTGTCCAGGGACAAGTTGTGGGGACTCTTTCAAAGAATTAAAATATCCACTGAAAAGTCCGGTGATGTATAATTCACGGGGGAAAAACAGGAAACAGAACTGCCCGTATACCTGGGTTCAAATCTCAACACCACCACTTATTAGCTATTCCACCTTGACAACTGGCTTCATGTCTCTGTGCCTCAGTTTCTTTATCCATGAAATAAGGCTCTTAATGGTTCCTAACTCACATACTACATGTCCAGCTTATACAGAGGTCAACTGTATTTTTCTCCAATTGATGTAAATATGGATTATATTAATTTCCTAGGGCTGCCATAACAAATAACCACAAACTTGGTAGCTTAAAACAACAGAAATTTATTCTCTCACAGGTCTGGAGGCCAGAAGTTGGAAATCCAGGTGTCAGCAGGGTTGGTTGCTTTTGGACACCCTGGGGAGAATGTGTTCCATACTTTTCTCCTCGCTTCTAGTAGCTACTGGTCATCCTTGGTGTTCCTTGACTTGTAGACCCATCACTTCAGTCTCTGCCTCTGTCTTCCCAGCACCTCCTTTTCTGTATCTCTGTCTTAAATCTGTGTTCTATTGATCAATTTTTCCATGGAATCTTTGAGTCTAACCACTAGTCTGTACTCCGTGTCTCCAATCTTTCTCTTACAAGGACACATGCCAAGATTTAAAGCCCACTTTTCAAAATCCGTAACTTAATGACATCTGCAATGACTCTTTCTCCAAATAGGGTCAAATTCAAAGGTTCTGAGGATTAGGATTTGGGCTTTTTTTTTTTTTTTTTTTTGCATCCCTGTTCAACCCACTACATGGATGGCTTTCCTTTTTGTGATTTAACCTTCAATTGCAAAAATTACTAAATCACTTTTATAAACAGAAATATATATATACATATATATATATATATATATATATATATATATATATCTTGCCCACACCTCTCATATAACTATTTCTTATATCAAAAAGCCCTAAAGGATCCATGTTTCTGCTTGTGGCAGGATATGTAAATCTATAGCAATTATTACCTTGATGAAAAGAGTACATGATAAGTCTTAATACAATTGCAAGCTCTGAAACCAAGGACTAATTTTAGGCAGTAAATGACATTAACCTGTGTTCCCAGGAGTACATTAGGATTTTCAAAATACAGCACTTTCTCTTTGCTCTGCCCGCATACAAATGGGACTCAATTTATTGTAAATGGTATTCCTGAGCACAACGCCAGTGATATAGTTAAGAAATGTATTCAGCCTATTACTAATTTAACAGCGTTCGGGGTTCTTATCAAAAAGCCATGTGTCTCCCCACAGTGTCGCCATCAAATTTATGCATTGTAAATACAAATATATTTTATTCATAGTGGATTCTTGCAACTTCAATTATGCAATAAGTATTTATTTGGAATTCATTCTTTTCCCCCCGTTTGATAGCCATCATTAATTCATGTGAAATTGATGAAGCCTCTTGTAAAGCTCCAGCAAACACCTTAGAAGACAAACTCAATTTGTAAGGATGTAGCTGTTGTCATGATGCTTTCAAATGAAGAAAAAATAGCCTCTGGACCGAATAACTTCAGGGCTGGTGCTTAGCAAAATGGCAGAGTAGGATAAGTTGATTTTTGTGGCACCAATTCTTTTGTTGTTGTTAGCATCCTCCTCCCCTCCCACAGGAACCCAACTCCCAATCCTGGTGTCCAAGTGTCCTCTCTAACATCTCCTCACCATGTTCTTCACCCACACTCCCTCAGTCCTTAAATGGAACCACCATAGACCCAAGTTCATGCCCAAAGCTAGGGATCACCCAGACCCTCCATCTCTCACCTTAAACAAACAAGTAAGTACTATTGGTTCCATCTCTTACATGTAAGCGCAATTCCGTCACTATTCACTAGGATGATCAACTCATCCAGGCTTGCCCGGGACCTTCCCAAGTTTAGCAATGAAAGACCCACATCCCAGGAGCTCCCTGAGTCCCAGGCAAACCTGGATGGTAAGCCAGGACTGTCTCATTTTTAAATAGAAATTCCTGTACCCTGGGATCTCCTCAATCCTTGGCAAACGGATTGGTCACCCTACTTGTTACCAGCTTCACCTCTCCATCCACATCCACAATCAAAATCACAATCAACTTCTGTAATAGTGTCTGATTCTACTCTTCCACTGGTATAGTCAAGTTTCCATACCTGCTATGTTACCCCCTTGCTTACAACCCTCCAACGATTTCCATTATACTCAGATTAAACTCCTCATCATGGCATCCAATGACCTGTGGTATTAGTTTCCTATTGCTGCTATAACATATAACATTGTTGCCACAAACTCAGTGGCTTAAAACAACACAAATTTATTCCTTTACAGTTCTAGAAATCAGGAGTCTGAAATCAGTTTCACTGAATGAAAAGTCAAGGTGTTGACAGGGCTGCTTCCTTCCTGGATGCTCTATGGGAGATATGTTTTCTTGCCTTTTCTAGTCATCCTTATTCCTTGCCTCATACCCTGCTCACATAGCTATTCCCCCCTCTGCTCTGTCATTGCATTGCCTTCTTTTTCTCATCTGATCCTCCTGTTTCATACACAGACTTTCATAGGGACCCTTGTGATGACATAGGATCCACCAGGTAATCTAGGATCATGTCCCCGTCTTAAGATCCTTAATTTAATCACATCTGCAAAGTCCCTTGTGCCATGTACAGTAATGTATTTATAGGTTCTGGGAATGAGGGCGTGGCCATCTTTGGAAGAGGGGCATTAGTCAGCCTACTACCCCTGTTTAATTTGGCCTCTGCCTTTATCGTTGGGATCTTAAACGGATCCATACAGCATGATCCTCTCTCCCCCACGCTGTCCTTCTTTGAAGTCTTTGAATATACCAATGTCATGTTCCATTTAAGACTTTCATGCTTGATGTTTTCTTTGCCTGACCTCATTTCTCCCAGGTATTCAGAGGACTGGCTCTTTCTCATCATGTAAATCTCCTGCT
>NW_006797892.1:425047-430413 GCF_000442215.2 Lipotes vexillifer | reverse complement strand
TTGAAACCTCCTGCTGAAATGTCACCACCTCAGAGGGGCCTTCTTTGCCACACCCTCATCCTCTGCCTACTCTGCATTCGTCAGGGTGCTTTGGGGGCAAACAGAGATAAGTCCATTCAAACCAGTTCCGAAAACAAAGCTGTAGTATGTCACATAATAGAAGGAAATGGCTCTACAGTTGGTAAATTCAGCTGTTCAGTGACATCATCAGGTGCCCAGGTATGTCCCACTGTCCTTCTGCTTCTCCTTGTAGCCATAAAAATGGCTGCAGAACACAGGCATCATATGCAAACACAACAACGCCCATGAGAAGACCACTGCTCCTAGGTGTATTTTATCTTAAGAGCAAAGAATCTTTTCAGATAGACTCCAATGTGGCAGCAGACTTTGCCTCACCTCTCATTAGCCAGAACTGGCTTACCTGCTCACCTCTAAACCAACCACTGCCAAGGAACGTGAGATTACCTTAGATAGTTACCAGAGTCTTTCTACTCCACAGGTGGGTATCTGAGCAAAATCAAAACTTGGAAATAAATGTTAGAGAGAAACCCACCTTGCCTTCTACTCTGATCCTCTATTTTATTTTCTTTACTGAGCCTAACACTTTTAGAAATAAACTTACCTCGCTTATTGCCTATATTTTCCTAATAAAATATGGATTTAATAAGAGTCCTCTTCCTGTCTTGCTCACAACAGTATCCTCATTCCCTAGCACAGTCTCTGGCAAATAATAAATGCAAGATAAATCTTATTTGTTGAACGAATCTTGTTTGCAGAAGGACTCGTCCCAAATGGACTTCCATTCTTTCGTATTTTTCTTTGTGACTATCCAATAAATGTCTTCTTTTTTTTTTTTAAGTTTTTTTTTTGATGTGGACCATTTTTGAAGTCTTTATTGAATTTGTTACAATACTGCTTCTGTTCTGTGTTTTGGTTTTTTGACTGTGAGGCATGTGGGAATCTTAGCTCACCAACCAGGGATCGAACCCGCACCCCCTGCATTGGAAGGCGAAGTCTTAACCACTGGGCCGCTAGGGAAGTCTGGCCAACAAATGTCTTCTGAGCACTATGATAGTCTGGGCACTGTGATAGTAAGTGGGAATAGCACAGTGAACAGGATAGATGTGACCTGTAGGAGTTCTTAATCTAAAGGGGGATGAAACAAACAGAGACATATTGTTATAGGTCTTGACTTTTTCCTACCTCTCCACACTTGAATTAAGCCCGAAAGTTCCATACCAAAGTAAAGTGACCTCCTTTGGCATAGATTCTCAAGCTTTAGTATGCATTAGAATCGCCTGAGTTGCTGATTACAAGTGATGATGACTGTCTAAATTAAATTCCCTGCCCCAAGTTTTGAGGTTCTGATTCATTAAATCTAGATAGGTCCTGGGAATCTTTGTTTCAATCAGTTAAAGAGTTATCCTCGGACTTTCCTGGTGGCGCGGTGGTTGAGAGTCCGCCTGCTGATGCAGGGGACGCGGGTTTGTGCCCCGGTCCGGGAAGATCCCACATGCCACTTGGCCCGTGAGCCATGGCCGCCGAGCCTGCGCGTCCGGAGCCTGCTGCTCTGCGACGGGAGAGGCCACAGCAGTAAGAGGCCCGTGTACCGCAAAAAAAAAAAAAAAGAAAAGAGTTATCATCTTTTGTAATCCTTCTGGTAGTTGGAATCAGGTGGCCTATGATCCATCCTTTGAGTGACATGATCCTATGAGGTCTCATTCTCTTAGGATAAGCTTTGTGGAATCTTGGGGTTGGGAGGACAGAAAGCGCTTTTAAAAGACTGTGAACAAAAGTATTACCTGCCACATCTGTAAACAAAGGATGTTGCAGCCATCATGCCACCACGTTACAGCCACCCCGACAGTAAGCACCGAGGGAAATTAGGATAGAAACAAAGCATGTCCACCACCTAGCAGTCAACTGCTGCAGCCACTCCCGACAGTGCAGCCTGAAGAGACCCAAGGTGCGAAGACATAGGATACCCACCCTAGCTAAATGATGTGCAAATCAAAGGAATGATTTCGATGAGCCCAAACTTTTGCATCTTCCCATACACAGAAAAGCATGAAGTTCGTTAACTTGAGATGTCTGGTTTTCTCTGATGAACAGTAATCTTTTGATGTTCCAACTACCTGATCTTTTGTTGCAAAAACTCCTATGTATCCTGGCTCCCCGCTTGCCTCTTCGGAGCTGGCCCTTGAATTATCTGAGATTCTGTGTCCCTGCTTAAGTCTTCTGTTTCATCTGCCAAATAAAATATAATTCCCCACTTTTAGGTTGTGCTTTTTTCTTTTTCAGTCAACATGACCTTCCTCATATCCTGAAGACTTCCTAGTAGGGTTTCCAGATAAAATGCAGTTAAATTTGAATTTGATATAAACAATTTTTTCTTTTTTTTTTTAGTATAAGCATCACCCATGCACTATTTGGGACACACTTATACTAAAAATAATTTGTTTACCTGCAGTTCAAATTTAACTGAGCATGCTGTATTTTTATTTGCTAAACCTGACAAATCTACTTTTCAGTGAAGCATAAACAAGTACAGATATTTCTGAGGATCACTTCTATGTAGTATAAGTACTATGACAGAAAGAAGTATATGATGTTGTATAAGCCTAGAGTTAGGAAGAGGGGGGCAAACTCAGGCTGGAAGGTCAAGGAGGCCTTTCTATAGTAGCTAACATTTAAGTTGAAACCTAATGGATGAACAGGAACCAGCTTGGAAAGAGGCTGTGTGTTACAAACAGAGGATGGGCTGTCAGCATGGAGACCAGAGAGCTGATGTCCTCTTGGGAGGCCACACAAGCATCTCCCTGTGGACAGAAGACTGAAGGCCAAGGAGCCAATGGTGACACTAAAGGGAGGCCTCAGGCCAGACTATCAAGACACCCTTTGCCAAGTGTGTGAATCTACCCCAACTCAACTCACTCAACTTCAGCTGGGATCTGGATTCTTGTCCCCTAGATGATGCTTAAGGATTTTGACTCAAGAATTTGCGTCAAAAATTCCACGTCTGCCTAAATGAGCGTAAGCATGGTGGTTCTCAACCCTGGCCGCATAAGCCCTGCCTCAAGCAAGCAAATCAGAATCTCTTCATGGGGTCTAGGCCCAGGCATTGTTTGTCTGTTTGTTTGTTTTAAAGCTCTGACTGATTCTACTATGCAGACTGGGTTGAAACCAAAGCCTTCGGTGAATCATTTCACTGGTTGAGCATCAGTTTTCATAGCTTAAAACGATGTGAGAGATATCACCCCCTTACAGCATTTACTGTGTGACTTAACCAAGAGTATAAACAGGAAAAACACTTCATGAGTTTGAAGATAGTGGATGCTGGAATCAGATGGCTTTGGTTGGATCCTAACTCCAAATCTTGGTGTCACTGGGCACAAGCCATTTCACTTCTCTGAGCCAACCTCCTCCTGTTAGCAGAGACAATAAAACCTATTTCATAGGGTATTTCGGCAGAATAAAGGGGATAATCCATGCTAGTGTTTGGTATGGTGGTTGCCACATGGACTTCATAAACATAGGATATTATTGTGACTACCAACTATACAACCCATATGCTCTCTTACTGTCAGGGGACTTTCAAGTTGGAAACGATCTGATGATCTCATTCACACCTGGGTGTTAGTAGGTGAGGCCAAACAGTGAACTTTCTGAAGGCAGGTGTTGAGCTGTACAGGTAAACATTTGAACGCATATATGACCATGTTTCTCAGAGGCAATTCCATTTGACAAGGACCAATAAAACCAAACAATAAAATTTGCAGCTTCATCAGCAATCTGGCTGATCGCTGATCGCTTAGGGGCTGGGAGAGCCCTCCCCAGACCCACAAAGACAACTTCTTACAAATATATACGCAACAGTTGGAGGTGTCAAAATCTTTCCCTTGAATTTCCTCACTGGAGTTGTGTTCTTTTTGAGTAAATCCAATCAGCTGAGTGGGGTCCTTAAATAAGAAGTGCTTTATACCAGAAATAGACAGGGACCAACTGAAAGGTTTTTGTTTTTAAGGAACATGAAGAGATATTGAAATTGGTGTTTCACCATCATTCCTGACCTCCCCTTGATCTCAGGTAAAATTTTCTTCTAAGAGGGGAGAATGGCTACAGGTGGAAAGATGGCAGCCACTGCTACTTTGGGGTAAAATGGAAGAGATTAGGGAGGGCTGATGTTTCAGATGGGGCAATCTGGAAGCTCTGAGGAGATGACCCTGGGGTAGAGAATTAAATAAAACGCAGGAATCAACAGATGCCTGGAGGAAGGGCGTTGCTGGTAAAGGTGTCTGCACAGGAAATCACCTAAAGCCAGGTGCCAGAATAAAAATGGTCAGGAAACTATGACATGATGCTAATTAAATGCCCATGGGGGGTTTGATGAAAATAGGCTTAAAGGCCTGTGCTGGTCACCGAGAAAAGCCAGATTCCTTCTCTCTTTAATGATGATACCATTTTTTGAAATGAGGCCTCTTAGGCAGAGCCTGGAGTGAATGCATTTCAAAGGAGATGGTTTGACACATCATCAAAGCAAGTGGTTGGAACACTCATCCCAGGAAAGGGAGGTGAGAAACAGCCAGCCACCCCAGGTTCTGGGCTCCCATCTCTCCAAACCCCTGGCCCCATCCCATTTGAAGATTGCACACTGGCAGACGCTCTTATCATGAAGCACAGACAATGATGACTGCCAAATCTTCCAGCCTCTCCGAATGATTGTCTGAAGCCCACTCTCTCCCAGGACCACAAATCTCCTTCTGGGAGAAATGATCTTGAGTGGCTTTCATGACGGGCTGACTTGTTCAGAATCCCTCTCTCCTTCTCTGCACACCTTGTGAACTCCTAGCTGTTGACTGAAATGTCACTTCCATGGGGGATTCTGCCCTGATCAAATAGACAATATCAGGTCTCCCTGTCATAGACTCTCGGGGCTTCTTAAGAGCCTCCCCCCAGTGCCTGGATGTATGAGATCATGTGCTGAATGTCTGTTCAGGCTGTAACCTCCACAAAGCCCAGGCCGTGTGGCTAAAAGGTAAAGGTTTAAAAACGGTAAAATCATGAATCTCTTACAAATATAACATGAACACATCTCAAAAATTTTTGCTTAACTCTTTCATTCAGAAAGGAACCAGGAAGATGTTAATACTCAAAGGAGAACGCAAAGGGCAGAGGAATATATGGGCATCAGAAATGTGGGGGGAAAATGCACAAATAGTAGCAAAACTGGCGACAGTGGTCAATATCCTCGGGACAAGAATCAACTGCATTCCCTGGGACAGAATCTGCATTTCTATGAACAAGAATCATTTGCATTGCTATCAGCTTTCTACAATTTACCGAGCTGTGAAATAGCTCAAAGACAG
>NW_006797892.1:414397-425037 GCF_000442215.2 Lipotes vexillifer | reverse complement strand
AAAGAGTGAGATAGTGCAGAGAAGGCCAGATAGGACGCCCACTCATCTTTCTGGTTCTCATCAAAGTTTCACAGTTTTTCTCAATTTTGCTCGTCTTATTTGCTTCCCACTGCCTTGCCGAGTGCTCACAACATAGCAGATCCTAAGTGAATGTTTATTAAATGAAGAGCAGTGTTGTGAATGTATTTATTGAGTGATAATATATTTTGTATCTACTGGGGTGGTTCTCAGTTTGAACCTACCTATGTTTCCTCAGAAACCATGTCTGCTCCTGTCTAATGAACAGGTGAAGAAGCTCCAGCAGGATCCTGGGAGGAAATATCGTCAATAACACACGTGACTCAATGGTAAATTCTCATTGGTCAGAGGACAGCATGTACACGCCCACAAACGCACCACTTTCGTTGTATGAGGGCCTTAAAAGACGCTACATGCTATAGGCACACTTAAGAAAACAACTATACTCCAACGCAAATTTTTAAAAATTAAAAATTAAATAAGAAAACAGCTTTCTAAGGAGATCAGGAATGCAAAAAGGTTTTGGAAATGGTAAAATGCCAGAGTATTGGGGGATGAGATGTATAAAATATCCATTCCAAATTTGTGTCATATAGATTTAGATGCAGGAAGAGGTTGACTCAGCCAATAAAATAAATTGTAGCCCCCCCAAACTTTCAGTTTAGCACATAATTTATGAAACAAAAACCTTGTCCCCTTCCCTCCCTTTTATCGCACCTATGAACATTTCAACAGCTCCTGAGCCCAGCCGCTCCATGGCATGTGGGATCTTCCCGGACCGGGGCACGAACCCGTGTCCCCTGCATCGGCAGGCAGACTCTCAACCACTGCGCCACCAGGGAAGCCCCTGAATCTCATCTTTTGCTTCGAAGTCCCTCACTCACACTATTTCTCTCCAAGACCCTGGGAGGAAGCTTGGCAATGTGTTTACATGGTTATACTTTTTTCTAAAAATGTCAAAGGCAAAATATTCTACCTAGTATTAGTTAAGATTATTGATTATATTTCATTACCCCCTCCATCACATTTCCCCTTGTGTTGGGTGGCATTCCAGTGGCACAAGCATTTGGGGGGATCTTTCGAAGAAAATTTGATTTGGGGATACATTTAGTTCAGACTGATGTCGTTTTCAGTCACTGCCATATAGAATTAAATTATCATTACATCCCAGTGTAGGAATGAATGCCTTCAAGGAATATGGATATACTCATTCCACTGTGTATACCACCAGGAGTCATGATACAAAAATGCTGGGTAGAAGTTATATCATGATATACCTGAGTCCTATAGTTCCCAGATCTGGAAATACATAAACAGTGAGGGCAAAACATGACTTGAGGTGTAAGGAGGTAGATGCTAGTCTGTGAGAAATTCTTGTAACCATTAGGTGTGTAAAATTGTTATGTCACTGATTTGGTTCTCATTGATAATTAGTCAAAATGGAATTGCCTACCAACAGGAATACACTAGAAAAAGTACAGCTTATACAATTTTAAATGCTACATACTTTTCTTTTTTAAAAATAAGTAGACTTCATCAAAATTCATGTGTTTTTAGGGCACAAACCTACAGCATGACTACAAACAGTATATGGCATCACATGTTTTATCAAGCACGGTCATCAATAATATTGATAATAGAAAAACATCCCAATAAACAAAACAATTATCTATCTTTTCTATGAAAAAAATCACAAAATTATTGTCCTATGAAAAAGCAATCAAAGAATATGCAGCTACAAGGTGTAAGAAAAAAGTATCCCGTAGGTATGTCAGAGAGATAATAAAGAGAAAATAGTACATCATTTTTCTGGATTTTGTGATGTTTGTGCTTTCTGTTGGCTTGTAAAAATTTATAATTTGCTGTGATTTATGTTCTCATTCTAAATAAATATCCACTTTCACAACAGCTTTTTGCTCATAATTTTATATTCTTTTCCTTAAAGAGGGCCCTGGATGAAGCATAACTGTCAGGCCCCATACAGCCTAGACCTGCCCCTGCTCTTGGTGTGTGTGTGTGGAGGTGGGGGGTCATTCCTTTGCCCACCCCATTCCTTATCCTCACTCCATCACTGATTCCCTCACCTCCATCCCATCCCTCACCCCAAGAGTGGGAGATGGGGTGGGGGTCAGAAATTTCATATTACACAACTCTTGATAATTTTTAAAACTTAAAAAATATCATATTTATACAGCTGCTGCAATATAGACATGTAAAAATGGCAACGTCAAAATACGAAACTTCACACGAAACCGACCTAGCACCAGCTCCATCTGACGCCCAATCTGTACTACCAAGCTGCCCTTTCCATGAGCACGGAAGCAGCCTGTGTGTCATGGAGGAAATTCCCAAATAATTTAGATGTGGTAGGCAGAAGGACCACCCCCAAATGCCCACATCAGGATGCCCAGAACCTATGGATATGTTACCTTCCGTGGCAAAGGGGAAGTAAAGCTGCAGATGGAAGTGAGGTTGCTAACCAGCTGACCTTGAGCTGGGGAGATTAGCCTGGATTGTCTAGGTTGGCTCAATAAAATCACAGGAGTCCTTAAACATAGAAGAGGAAAGCAGATGTGAGTCAAAGAAAGAGATATGACCACAGAAGCAAGGTCAGAAAGATGCTATATAGTGACTCTGAAGATGGAGTAAGGGGTCACAAGCCCAGGAATGCAGGTGGCCTCAAGAAGCAGGCAACATCAAGGAGATGGATTCTCCCCAAGAACTTCCAGAAAGGAACACAGCCCTGCCAACACCGGAATTTTAGCCCAGTGAGACAGGTGTCAGATTTCTGACCTACAGAACTGTAAGATAATAAATTTGTGTTGTTTTAAGCCACTAAGTTTGTAGTAATTTGTTTCAGCAGCCATGGGAAACTAATACACTAAACATTTAAGTAATGGAGACCCTGAGACATGGGTCCACTACATTAGTTAAGATTCTTTGGGTTATAAATAATAGAAAACGCAGTAGAACTGATCTAATAATGAGAGGAATGCATTGGCGGGCATAACAAAAAAGAGATTCGATTCCATGCCATGAATGAACCAATCAGTACAGCCAGAGAGGCTGGAAGGACCCAACTGGCTTGGCCAAAGTCACGTGCTACACCCCACTCCCTTCCAACTGAGAGCTAAGTCAGCATCACATAGGTCCCCAAATGGAAACCAGGTGTTGCTGGACAGGAAGGAGGAAAAGCAAATTCTCAGAAGACTGCCACAGACACAGTGTATCGTTTCATTTTCTTTTACCCAGTCTGTGAAAGACAGGCATTAAATCTGACCAGTGCGGACACATGAAAACAAGGCAAGAAAAAAAAAAAAGGTTGTTGACATTAGAATACCCATCTTCTGGGTTATTGATTGACTGTTTTCCTTATTGTTTGCTCTTACCTGCACTCCAGTTAAAATAGTTGGGTATTCTGCCTGAGAGGTTGATTAATAAACCTTCAAAAGCTGGTTGTCTTTAAATGATTCATCTGAATCCTTTTCGATGTTCTTTTGTCTGTTTTTGTAGCGTAAAGGGCAACAAGTCAGAGTTCCTTTTGGCTGATTCCCTCTACTAAATGTTTAGTCACTACTGTTTTATTGCAATCTATTTATAAGAAATGGGTGGGGTTTTTTTTTCCATGATGCCAGGAGCCCTGGCCTGTATTTGTTTATTGCTCCTTTCTGTACCAGAATCTGTCCTTGGGATTCAACTGCCAGTGTAAGGGATGAAGGGGCTAAGTGAGTCTGACTAGAGTAGGAATCTTTCAAATGTGCTTCTCTCGCCCAGCTCTTTTGCATCTTGGAAAATAGAAAAATATACAGGTATAACATGTAATTATCCAAATATACATATTTCTGTTCATTAATAATCTGCTTTTCTCCTTTGATCGAAAGTACCCCAAAGGAACATCTAGCCATCCATTCTGCCACAAAACAACACTTTCTCAGCAGCAATGGAATGGAATCTGCTCAATTGCCTGGAAACCATTCTGTCAGAGTGTTTTAGTTCCAACCCATGTGATGGTCACTTCTTACTCGGAAAAACCCTACTGCAGGGAGTGTTTCTATATCTGAAACCAGGACATCCTGGGATTTCTGGAGTGAAAGAAAAAATGGACCCATCTCTAAAGGCATGCCCCGCATCCCTCCAGCCCTGACCACTCCCCACAGAGGAGTACTCAGGAGTCAAGGGCTCTGACACACAACCACTAATGCCACCCTCTTTCTGACTGGCCTTTGCATGCTGGTTTAAGTCAATGTCTTGGCCCATCACACAAAACGGTAAAAATGATGATAATGATGTTCCTAGGACTTTCCACACACTTTGCACATATTAGCTCATTAAATCCCCGAATGGCCAGGAAACAAGTATCATTGTCACTCCTGGTTTACAGTTGAGGCAACCTAGTTCTAAAGAGCTTAAGAAATGTTCCTGTTATCACTACGTTTCTCATTCCCAGCACTATTGACATCTTGGGTTGAATTATGTTGTAGGGATGTTTCCCTGAACATTGCAGGATCCCTGGCCTCTACCTACTACAGCCAGTAGCATCCCTTCCCCAGAGAAAAATGTCTCCAGACACAGTCACCCCAGTTGAGATCTGCTTTATGGCATTGATAAGTAGTGAGGTCTAGATTTGAGCTCACTTAATTCTAGAGCCCCAATTCTCTATCACCACAGTATCGATTACTGATTCTGGATCATCAAGTAGCTAAAATACATCTCTCTTCAACCTGCTGTCCAGCAAAACTACTGTCCCCTGTCTTTCCATAGAGCCACCTTCCCGAGCTTTCTTTTCTTTTCCTTCACTGTCATTTGTAGCCTTTATAAGCTGGTTTCTCTCCTCTCATTAAATGCCATCCCTCTGCCCCATCACATAACTTGGTATTCTGAAGGCTGACAGACCAATGTATTCAGAGACCCTACATTCCTCAGTGTCTCTTCTATGAGATGGATGATATCATGGAAATAGTGTGGTCTTTGGAGCTGGGGAGTCCCAGACTTTGCTGCTGACTTGCTGTGGGTGGTGACTTTGCTTCCCTGAGCTTCAATTTTCTCTGTTACAAAATGACGTAATCTCCGTCATCATTCTCATCTGCCCTCTCTTGACTTCCAGGAGACCATATCCTCCAGGTGGTCCTCTGTCACCTCAATCTCCTTTTCTTTGGCTCCGGTTTCTCCTCTGCTTAAGGTTCTAACCTTGGCCCCCTCCCCTCCCATTCGTTCCCTCCATCTTCTCTCTCTGAAGCCATGTCTATTTCATTGCTCTGATGATCAACACTGTACCCAGTTTCTTAGGCCAGAAACCTGCTAGTCATCCTAATTATCCCCACTCTCTTAACTCCAAATTCTATGAGTGGGTCCTCATAGCTCTACACTTTCTCCCTTCCTCACATTGTATAAATGCTCCGAATCCTTAGATGGTTTATCTTCATAGAGAATTAATTGATCTATAGTAACTTGGATAAAGTTAATTTTCACTTGGGGTTGTTTGTTTACTTTTGGGAATTTGTGCCACTGTTACCAATTCCATCCTCATACTGCTTGCCACATGACAGGCCAATACATTGATAGATGAGTTACAAGGAATAGCGAATTTATTTGGAAAACCAGCAGACCGAGAAGAGGATGGACTCGTGTCTCAAAGAACCATCTTCCCTTAGAATCCAGGCTTCTTTTATACTAAAAGGGGAGGGGGGGGAGTTCTGGTTCTGGCCAGACTCTGGAGGAGGTGTGTTAATTTTGTCCTTCCTGCAGTCATTCACAGGTGAGCTGATCAGGATAATTCCTGTGAGCTAAACAAAGGTATTTTAGCTTAAAACTCGTTACCTGGGAGGCAGGGTTCCCAGAGATGGGCAATTATGGATAATTTAAGCATATAGGCAACATCCCTTTAGTGATTAACCTGTAACAGAATACAAAGGTTCTTCCCTATTACACTATGTTTGACAAGCCACAGGCCAGGGCAGAGATCTTCAAAGTAAGGTGAGCTTTATGTCTATTCCCAAGGTAAATGCAAATCCCTTGGAACCACCTTCTTAGAGTTCTGATGACTCTTCAGCTTCTCCCCAGCACGGCATATGAGAGAATGGAGAAAAGGCTGACAAGACAGCTGATTGCTCTAGCAGAAAGGCCAACTCTGACCGTAACTCCTGTTTCAAAACTTAATTCTTCCCCATGTCAGTGGCAGGAGTGATGATGTTAGTGTGGTCAAACTTAGTGGGGACTTTGCATTTGACCTTCAGGAATTTTAAAGTAGCTGGCATTATTTCTGGGCTACCTTATTTTAAAATCATTGATATGACAGTTGCCAAAATATTGGAAAGGTCCAAGTTCCCTTCCATTTTTTTTTTTTTTTACTCTCTAATTGCTAAAATAATAATCAGGAAAAATTACTCTGCTTCAAAACCCTCTGTTACTAACTGAAAACCATCATTTCACCTGCCTGTCAGAGGCAAATATTTAGATTTAGTTAATGGAAAAATATCTATCAAATCTCAAGATCTGTTCCTTCTGGGCCAATGTGTTAGTAAAGTCTTTCCTTTGCAAATGGCAGAAACCCAACTCAGTCCAAGATCTGTAAAAAGAGGGAATGATTAGCTCACACAAATAGGAATTCCCAGGGGCTGGATCACACACTTCAGGCACTGGGGTTGGGGGGGGATACAGGGATTTGAACTGTATCCTCAGGGCTTTCTGTGTCTCTTATTTCTGCCTCTGACTGGCTCCTCTCTTAGACAAAAAAGGAGATGATCACTTGCAATGGCACATCTACAGTATTTTTAAGCTTTGGGTTTCAGAGAAATTTCTAGCATCTAGAAAGGCTGGAAAGGGAAGCTTCTGGTTGGTTTGGCTGTTTCATCCCTTTCCCTGATCCAATCACCGGGTCCAGGGTGGTGAAGTGTTCTTACTGACCAGTCCTGGGCCATGTATCAAGATTGGAGTTTGAGATTTAAAGCTCTATTAGGCCCACGTGGAATATGGAAATGACAGGTCCCCACAGGAAAAAATCTGGTGCTCTTACAAGAATAGCAGAGGGATGCCGGACAGTCAATATCAAGATATGTTCATCTCAGACACAGGTATTTTATTCCTTAAGTATCCTGGACTGTGTACATCTTTCCATAAGATTATTCTGTCAGAGATTAATACACTTACAGGAAGGCTGATGTTCAAGTTTTGTCTTAACGTTTGCTTTTTCATTTCTATTGCTTTCAAAGCCCATTTATGGTCAGCTTGGCTCCTTCAATGACTCTAAGAAGGTAATTAATTCTAGGAGGAGACAATTCCCAGGCTCTCTTTCTTTCTCTCCATCTCTCTTCCAGAAAGAAGGAGTTAATGGCATTCCCACTTGACACAGCTGCTTCCAATAAGCTGTCTCACTTGTTCATTCTCACGATGGGTGCCCTAAATAATCTATTTCTGTCAAATTTCATATCTCATATCCATATATTTGCTTTGTCTAGACCGATGCTATCCAAGATGGTGGCCACTAGCCACTTCTGGCTATTTAAGTCTAAATTTAAACTGAGTAAAATTAAGCAAAATAAAACACTCAGTTCTTCAATTTGTGTAGCCACATTTCAAGTACTTTATAACCACCTGTGCCTAGTGGATGCTATATTGGATAACATGGTATAGAACCACATCACCACAGTAAATTCTGTTGCAAAGGACTGGTATAGATTACAAAAGCCTTCTATATTAAAGATAAAATTGTATTTTGTTACACATATATTCCATACATATGGCCCTTTGATACAAAGTAGAAACTTAACTGACCTTAAAATTATAAGGAGTGATATATGTAGAGTGCTGATTACACCCTACACATCAGGGATCATTTAAAATGGGCACTGAATATTAGCGTGTACATTGCACTTTTTCAAAAATGTATAATTCCCCTCCCAATAAGTTAAGCATTCCTTCTAATCCTTTTTTTTTTTTTTTTTTTTTTTTTGGTACGTGGGCCTCTCACCGCTGTGGCCTCTCCCATTGCGGAGCACAGGCTCTGGACGCGCAGGCCCAGTGGCCATGGCTCACGGGCCCAGCTGCTCCATGGCATGTGGGATCCTCCAGGACCAGGGCACGAACCCGCATCCCCTGCATCAGCAGGCGGACTCTCAACCACTGCGCCACCAGGGAAGCCCCTAATCCTTTTTTCATTCAGACTAAGCCACAATCTTTTTTTAGGCTTCACTTCCGTCACTTACCCCCATTCAGTCTACCTTTTGGGCATACCGAATTTATCCCAATTCCCCAAACAGGCTAGAATCTATCGTTATTCTAAGTCTTTGCTTGTGCCATTCTTGGTGCCTGGAAAAATCTTCTAGTCTGTCTCCTACTTGCCTGTCAATAATTTTTTCTATGCTCCCCACTGGATATTAGATATTTGCTCTAATAATCCTTTACATATCTGCATGAGGGAATTAATTACACATTTTATTGCAATTACTGCTTTGTATGTGATCCTACTTGATTACATTCTCTTGAGGGCAAGAACCCTGTGTGAATTATCTTCCCAGTTCAACCTATAGAACTCTGCCTCTTACATCCTAGGTTTTCAATATCTGTTTTTACCAATTGAATGATATTGAAGGCCCTCCAAATTCTGACCCCGATGTAAATCTCCACCCCACCCCACCCCCATTGCTGTTACCTACAGACTCTACATCCAAGCCACTCAGACCATTTAAATAAACAACCACTGCTCATTTTTTTCATTGTTCTCTGGACATACCATACACCCTATTCTCCATATTTTTGCATACGTTGTTACTTTCACTGGAAGACGCTCTCCTTTTCCCCCTAGCATTCATCCTTCACTGCCAAGCTCAAATAGCTTCTCTGGAAACGAACCCAAAGCCTACTCGCCCAGAACATGTTTTTCTCTGCTCCATTCTCTCATAGTATTCTGTTTTTGAATACCTCTTTTAAAGTACTTTTCACAGCCTGATTTTTATTACCTTTAATTGTGTCCAAGTCTCTCTCCCCTACTCACTTGTGACCCTTCCCAGGACACAGATTCTGTCTTATTCATCTTTTTTTCCTCTTGCGCTTAGCACAGGGAGCTGCCCACAATTCACACTAGAAAGTGTTTGTTGAATGGCATCGCTGTGCAAAAATGTACTTCCTTTAAAAGACATAAAAGAAAAAGAACAGTGACAGCTTAGCTGAAGAGAGCACAGTGGACTGAAAAGCCACCAGCTTTGATCAAAACCTGGCCCCAGGAACTCTCCAGCTGCTCACACGTGGTTTCCTAGCATCTGTGGCAGTGATGGACTCTCAGAAAGGAACAGTGTGTTCAGGACTCAGGGAGAGGAAAGAAAAATACCAGTAAAGCATAGGCAGTGGTTCCACATGCTGTAGTGTATTAATATACAGCACAGTAGAGGAAGGCTGAAAACCTTGGCAAATGGAAAGCCTGTGTCCTTTGCTTTATACATATTTTGAGTTTTGATACCTAAAAACAGCCTGTCATGCTGTCTTTTTGTAGAAGACTGACGTGGAGTAACATTTAAAATGATTGGGAGAGGTTAAAAATAATCATCTCATCTCAAGCATCAAGGAAAATATTAAAGTGTTTAGAATAACAGAATTTTCCATCTAGAAGGGATCACAGAAATCATCTTTTTCAGGGATAGCAAATAAAAGAGATGTGCTGCTAACCCTCCCTTCCCAAGGTGATGGCAAATAATTTCAACTCGGTTGCCTAATTACTTCTTGGAGAGTGAGGATACGACCTCGGAATCCTTCTCAACACAGTGCCAACACCGTAAGAGTTGACCCGTGAGATGAGATTATTTTTAATCCCTCATTTAGTCCAATTTTTCTCACTTGTGAGATGAAAGTGCAACCCAGAGAGGGGAAGGGAATTCTCCCAGTGACTCAGCGAAAGGGTGCAAATTTAGATCTACATCCTAGTTTAGTTAACTTTCTGTACACCATGCCACCCACTTACTTGTTCCTTTCTTGGTCATGGCTCCTACAGTGATACATGCATTCCAAACAGAGCATGCATGCCAAAAACTCAGAGAGCTTTATGGTAGCACATCTAATGTCAAACCCAGCAAGAAATCTCATGGTATGTATGTTCCCCTGAGTTGAGAAAACAGCATCCCTCTCCCAGTCATCATAAACTGTTTTCTGACCACCCAATACACATCCTCCACTAAATCAGTCTTTTTTCTTGGCTATCATCAGCTTGCTTCTCAATTTCTGATATGGCGGTGGTACAGGGCACTCCCTGGCAGGTATCCAATCAGAAATGAGCTTTGCTGAAAATCTTCAGGCCTCCAACTTCCCCTGCCTGCTGCTTGCACCTCAAGGTTGCCCAGATCAAGGCCAGGGCTGCTGGAAGGTGCACAGTCTGAGTTCCAAGTACTGTACGGATTCTTCCCTTTTCCTTTTCATGCAGCTGTTTGTAGAGTGTCCCAGAGGGACAACTTGAAAGGGCCTCTTAATAACCTTGTTCAGAGCTCCAGGGGAGAAATTAAATCTTTCTGCAAATTCAGCATGGAGCCGATTTTGGCAAGACAAGATCTCAGATGGCCTTTCTGGCACCAGGGCTATTTGGAAATTAACCCTTTGTTTGTCCCTGAGGGTTATGAAATGTATCACTGAGAGAGAGGGAA
>NW_006797892.1:389791-414340 GCF_000442215.2 Lipotes vexillifer | reverse complement strand
AAAGAGAAAAAGAGAAGAGAGGGAGGAAGAGAAGAAAGGAGGAGGAAAGAAGGAAATGATCTTTTTCAGCACATCTTCCCCTGTGGAAGACTTTGTGCTTCAAGTGAACATGACCCTACCTCAATTCCAAGAGGTGAACATGTGACCCGAGTTGGACCAATGAAAATGCTACATTGTTACATCAATCTGGCCACAGCCATAGTGTCCAACCCAGGCTACTTAAAGAACACCCTGACCCTTTTCTTAAAATTGATTAAAAAGAAACTCTTTTTCCTCTCCTCTGGGAATTTCTGTTCTCATAGAAGTCTCAGAGCTGGTGTGGTCTGTGTTTTGGCCACTTAGGGAGCACCTTCCTGAAAATGAAACGTACACAGAGAAAAGGACAGTCCAGAGAATGACAAACGTTATTTGGTCACTGGAGTCAACCAAGCCTGAACTTCACCCTTGTTCAGTGCAATTACTTGGTGCGATAAATCTGTTTATTTGATTAAGCATGTTAGAGTTGGGTTTCTATTGCTTGCCATTTCAAGCACCCTGATTAATAAATATGCGTATGGAAGACAAGGGTTATGGGGCCAAAAGTAATTGGGTAACCTGGTTGCAACAAAGTTAAACACTGGAATATTTTTCTCACTAGAATAGGATTTTTCAGATAATTGATTATGCTAACACTTTCTGTGATTTTCTAAGACAGGATATAGACAGAAGCATTGCCTAGAACTCTGCTGCATGGTCTCACTTATTTATTTTTATTTTCTTTTTTAGCAGAACACCAAAAATTAGCTAAAGCTTGTATACAGCAAGGCTGTGGGAGATTCTTTATGACTCAATGAAAATATGTATACTATCAGAAAGAAGAATCATTGGTAATGTTAAATTTTATGTCTGAAACTAGAAATAAACATATATATAGTAAAACATATATTTATATATTTATAAATGTATGAAATAAATATATGATTAATTTAAACTTTTATGCATCAATTTTAAAAGACATTTAATATGTGTGTTTGTTGGGAAGGATAGCCTTGTAGTATTTCCAAATCTCTCCTCGTTAAGAATTTGCAGAAAACCCATAATCTGGTGTGAATGATATTACTAATAATTAAAATTTATTAAGTAAATATTATATAGCCAAACACAATGCTCAGTCCTTTAGATGCATTCATCCATTTCATCTTCACAGCATGCAGTGGTTCCATTTTTATCCCATTTTACAGATCAAGAAACTGAGGCTTAGGGAAGTGAGGTGACCTCCTA
This sequence comes from Lipotes vexillifer, assembly GCF_000442215.2. Lineage (NCBI taxonomy): Eukaryota > Metazoa > Chordata > Mammalia > Artiodactyla > Lipotidae > Lipotes > Lipotes vexillifer. Next base: position 413,080 of record NW_006797892.1, on the reverse strand, counting down.
GTCATGTGTTAGTTGTAGATCCAGGACTTTATCCCAAATTTGTATGACGCCATTGCCCAAGTTTTTAATCACTTCAATTAAAGAGCTTTCTTTGTTTGACCTAAATCTTTCTTGTGTTCTTCACTGGACCCCCATGTTTCTTATCGCATGCTGGTTTGCCTGGGAATAGTATTTTTAAAATATAAATGTTCTTATTACAATGAATAGAAATTTATTAAATGCTACATATGACATGTTTAATTTATGGCATCCTCTCTACTGCTCCTGCATCCCTAAAGAATATTTGTCACTGGGTTGATGATAACCCTGGGAAACTTCCTTCTATTTCCTATGCCCTTTGTCTGCTCTCCCTAATCTAAGTACCTCACTGAGATGGACACACGGATGTACTTCCCAGATCCTGCTTCATGGCAGGGCTTGATGCTCAGGAAGTGTGGTCATCAGCCAGCTCCAGCTGTCACCTCTTTCAGGGTCTGCCTGTCCCTCTAGCATGAGGTCACAGCCTTCCCAGGGCAACCTGACCTCAGGGTATGAGTCATGAGAGGTATAAAGTCCTAGCCATTTCAACCCAACATAGACAGCTCATGGGCAGCGTCCACTTCAGCCTCCCTGTCTCGCTGGCCAAGGCTCTCCAGGGGGTCTGCATTGCAGTTCAACTTTTCTCTGTGTCCAATCCAGCTTCCTCCTCTTCCTTTCACAGATATTGATTTCTAATAAACTCATCTCAGTATCTGCTTCTGGAGAACCCCACCAGCAAGACCCATGTGCCAGCTGGAGGCCTCCGTGCTCCCTGTCAAGATCTCTTGCACCATCACTATATACCTATTACTCAGAGTGGGTAAGATAAAGTCATGTTTGGGTTCCTAGATCTATTCACCCATTAGATAAAAATGCACGAAGCATCTCCAGTGTGCCAGGTACTAAGAAAGGCAAATCATTTGATTATTTGAGCACTTACTATGGACCAGGTGCTGTGCGATGGAATGGAAACACCTTGGGTCACTGAATCCCCTGCAAGGATTATCGACGCGGAAGCGGGCTCAACGAGAGTACGTTCTTTGGCTCAGTCACCAGCTAAGAGCAGGTTGAGCATTCAATTCCTATTCTCTCCGACTCCAACATGCCTGGGACCATGGTCAGATAGATACACACACATCAGCTTCTGAGAGGCTTATGCTCTGTCTACAGCCTTCCATGGAGAAGCTGACTAGGAGCTGCCCCAAATGGATACCTTGGAAATCAAAAGAAATCAAATTCAGGGCTCTTGATTCAGAATCAATCTATATTATCCTGGATCTGAAGAGACCTTTTTCTACAAAATTGGATGGCTCTGACTCAGGCAAACACTTCACGACATCAAGTGGAGGTCTTCGGTTTCTGAGTTTCATGATCCCCATGGTGGGATCCAGGGAAGAGCATGTAATGGTGCCAGCAGTTTAAGATAAGTAACGGGCAGTTAAAAAACAAAACCTTCACAACTAAGAGCGTCTCATCTGTTTAGAGCCTGTTCCTCATAGGACACCCCAGCTGCCATTCTAACTCCACGCTGCCTGTAATCCAGACCACTTTCTCCAATATGAACACATGAAATCATTGATTAACAGGAACTCGTTAATACAAGGAGTATCAATAAAGAAGATGATTCCTAGAAAGAGTGGTATTTAATAAAATAATGGTCTTCAATAACAATAAGAAGTAAAATAACAATAGCAATAATGACAATGGTTATAATAGGTGGGACTTTCATTGAACACTTCCTACAAGTCAGGTGCTGAGCTGAGTACTTCACATAAGTCATCACATCTTCACAACGACCCTTAAAGATGGACATAATTAACTCTATATTTTGCAGAAGGAAAAAACAATGTCTTGAGCTATGCTATCCAATATGGTAGCCATTAGTCACAGGTGGCTACTTAAATGGGAATTTATATCATCAAAACTAAATAAAATTGACAATTCAGTTCCTCAGACTCGCTGCCTATATTTCAAGTGCTCAAAAGCCACATGAGGGCAGTGGCTGCAGATTGCACAGGGCAGAATGTGGACATGTCCACCATCACAGAAAGTTCCATTAGACTGTGCTGCTCTAGAAAGTATAATCACTCATCCATGTTTAATGAGCTGGTAAGAGACGGGCTGAGATTTGAAGCCATGACCTTCATGTGGTTAAAGGTTAGGCTAACACGCTTCCCTTCCTGGAAACTTTCTTTTTGTACTTAAGCTAGACTTAAACTTGTCTGTTTCTGGTCCAAGACAAGATCAGAAGAGAACATGGCATCTTCTTTTGTCTTCCCAAAGCAAAGTAACTGTTCCAAGGAATCCAATTCACTGACCTTCATCTACAGGAATAAAAAGTTTTACCATATTCACTGAGTACCAGAACTGGATCAGGTTGGGACCTTAATCTCAGATTTCCAGCCTCCAGAACTGTGAGAAATAAAATTCTGTTGTTGATAAGCCACCCATGTCTACGGTATTTGGTTATCGCAGCACCAATGAACTAAGACAAGTGTCCTCCATTATATAGTGAGTGGTGGAAGTATATAATTTTATTTAAATATGCATGCACGGGGTTGGCATTTAAATCAGTAAGTTTCTCCAAGAAGCCTTCTCTTAGCTTTCAGATTGGACTGAATACCCTTCTCTGTGCTTACAGAGCTTGTGCTGACAGAGCTGCAGAGCCATTAACGCTCTCTGCTTTACTCTTTGAGGCCATGTATCATAGCTGATTAATATCTGCGCTCAGAGGTGGCTCCCGAATTTCTGCACGAATGCCCGCCTTAAAGGAAGAGCAGCTGGGGAATTATCTTAAAGCTGTGTTTTCATAGTATTTTATTTTCTTTTAAAATATTAGGTTGTATGTTCATTGGCAATGTTTTTGCATGGGGAGCTAATCCAGATTTTGATGGGGTAAGGACAGCTAATCCCTTGCCCCTCCCAAGACACTCTTTGGCATTACAGCTGTGAATACTTGGTACTTTGTGCATAGTCTAGCATAGTGCCTGGGATGTGACAGAATTTCAGTACATGTGGGTTAACCTAAACAGAAAGATGAACAAATATATCTAATTTACTTATGTGAACGACTTCTCTCCTGAATTGTGCCAAATCGAAATGCTTTTTGATACTGCATACTTCAGCATCTGATTCTGAAGCTACAGACATGCAGACTTAATCCACAAGTAAATTTAAAAAGGGCCCATAGATATTGATGGCAATCGGAGTGGATGTTGTGATGTATCTGAATACACTCTACCCAAGTAAAACCCTAGACAGAGTAAGAGAAGCAGTGGAAATGTCCTCTGAGGAATTCCATCTCTACAGTAGATAAGTTTTATCAAGTATGCACAAACAAATACCATCTATGTGGTGTCCCAAACTGAGCCCTCCAAGGAACGCGAGACTTGAGAAAAATTTGATGAAGAACAAAGACATTTTTTTAATGTTTAAGAAGACAGGGAATAGTGGGAGGTGTCTGTGTGTGTGTGTGTGTGTGTGTGTGTCTGTGTGTCAGAAAGAGAGAGAGGGAGAGAGAGAGAGAGGGAGATTGAGACTCCCTTAAATTTAACTTGGAGTTATTAATATATTGAAGTTGTTTTAAGGAAATTGAAAAGGATGAAAAGACTACCTTCAGAATCAAAAGATTTGCGTGTGGCAGGGGGGATATATTAATATATTAAGTAAATCGTACAGAGATGAACAAAGAAATGAATCTTTTTCTAGGACTTGTCAGCATGTCTTGTGATGTAATTTTTGTTTGCTATCTTAAAGATTCTCTATCCTTTCCCAAATTTTCTCTTTGAGCCATTTTTCATTCTCTTGAAAATGGTGTTCAATGAGACATCTCATGGGATGCACTTTCCTTTTTCTTTCTTTTCCACTTTCCTTCCTTCTTGCCTCCTGGCTGCCTTCCTTTCTCATGTGTTGAGGATGCAAACAAACATACTGCACCCAGAAAGATGGATTCATTCACTCACCAAGTGTCTAGTGAGTGTCGGCTGTGTGCCACACCCTAGAAAAGATGAGGAGCGGGAAGGATTCAGACATAAGTGAGATGAGCCTTCTGGTATCAAGGGACAGGGAGGTAAGACTGGTGACGGGTATGAGAAGAGGGTTGTGAAATAATGTGATGGACGCCTTCATGGAAGTAGCAAGAGGGTGCTGTGTGGGTAAAGAATGGGGAATGTTTGGAATATTACTCAGCTATAAAAAAGAATGAAAATGTGCCATTTGCAGAGATGTGGATGGACCTAGAGACTGTCATACAGAGTGAAGTAAGTCAGAAAGAGAAAAACAAATATCGTATAATATTGCTTACATGTGGAATCTAGAAAAATGGTACAGATGAACTTATTTGCAAAGCAGAAATAGAGACACAGATGTAGAGAACAAACTTAGGTTACCAAGGGGGGAAGGGGGGTGGGATGAATTGGGAGATTGGGACTGACATATATCCACTACTATGTATAAAATAGATAACTAATGAGAAACTACTGTACAGCACAGGGAACTCTACTCAGTGCTCTGAGGTGACCTAAATGGGAAGGAAATCCAAAAGAGAGGGTATATATGTATACGTATGACTGATTCACTTTGCTGTACAGCAAGAAACTAACACAACATTGCAAAGCAACATACTCCAATAAAATTAACAATAATAATAAAAAAAGAATGGGGAATATACGATTCTGTCTCAGTGGAGTGGGCAGAAACAAAAAAATGACTCCAGAGAAGTCATGCCCAAGCTGAGCTTCTCAATACCAGCCAAGGATTCCTGGAACCATGTTGGGAAGGATGGGATTCCAATTAGACATCAGGCTTCCTCATAATTCCCTTAGTTAAAGAACTCTCAGCCCACTTCCCACAAAACATATAATCACTCCAAGCTTCCAGGGGAGTTAATAATACTTGTTCAGCTCCACCTATAATTTTGTCTCTGGCAACCCTTGACTGGGAATGATTATGAGTGGGTTCATGTAAATAATAAGCCAGCAAATGCTAAACTCCAAGAAGTCAGAGGATGGAGGGAGAGGATCCATGAAATCTAATTTAAATTTAAAAAGATGTTTGGGAAACACAAAATAAATCTTGCTCCAGAGTGATCACCAGATGAAACATTTTAGTGAGTGGATGGTGAACCGGCCCATATTTCATGTTTGCAGATGACGTTCGCTCTTTGCATTACCTGAAGGGCCTGAGTGCTACACTGATGAATGTTTTGTAGGCTTAAGAAACCACAGCAAATGCCATTTTCTGAAACATAATCTCAAGGCACTTTCTCAAAAGAGCTTTCTGTCTGGAAGTGTCCCCACCATGACTTTTTGGATGGCTGGTGGGCCTGCCTGACTTCTTGCTGCCTGAGGATAATGCGGCAGGATGTGCTCCTTTACCTCTTTGTTTTGGAGGAATTAGCATCACGGGTTCCCTGTCTCCCTCCTCCTTTCTTGAACTCCTCCTCCGCACCCCAGGGGGGAGTGGTATCATGGGATACCGTCATGACCTATACGCACAAAAGAGTTAACTGCCTTGGAAATTCTCCGCCCTCCCTGGAATGTTCCCTTTAGAAGAACAGGTGTAAGGGAACGGCAGTAAGTGAGTGAGGATGGCACCTTATTCAGGTGGAGGCAGAGGGGAGATGGAAAGAAGGATGGAAAAGGATGGAAAGAAGGTGGAGGAGGGGGGACTTGTGGGCATCTGGGAGGTGGAACCATAAAGAGAGATTCGCACCATCCCCAGGGACCACCTTGTCAGCTTTAGATATGGTTGATTCACTTTTCTCTTCTACTTATAGAATCATTAAGAGGTTTCAGTAAGATGGTTAAAATTATTAGTATCTTTAGGTAGAAAAGGACTTCATTACTGTGGCAAAGCCCATGTGTACACCTTGACATAATCAGCTGTACGTGTACCATCTGAGGGTTCATTTTTTTTAATTGAAGTGTAGTTGATTTACAATGTTGTGTTAGTTTCTGGTGTACAGCACAGTGATTCAGTTATACATATGCATACATTCTCTTCTATATTCTTTGCCATTATGGTTTATTGCAGGATATTGAATATAGTTCCCTGTGCTATATAGCAAGTCCTTGTTGATTATCTATTTTATATAGAGTAGTGCATGTCTGCTAATCCCAAACTCCTAATCTAGCCCTCCTCCACCCTCTTCTCCCTTTGGTAACCAGAAGTTTGTTTTCTATGTCTGTGGGTCTGTTTCTATGCTGTATATAAGTTCATTTGTGTCATATTTTAAATTCCGCATATAAGTGATATGTGGTATTTGTCTTTCTCTTTCTGACTTACTTCACTTAGTATGATAATCTCCAGGTCCATCCATACCATATGAATTGTTGAGTTGACTTATGTTGCCTAACTTTGTGAGTTTTATTTTTAATAAAGTGTTTCAAGCATAAACAAGTATATAGAATATTATGAAGAGCACCTATGTTCTTACAAATCACTGTTTTCAAACCAACATCTTATTGTATTTGCCTTAGATATTCTTTCTATTGTTTTAATAAATAAAACACTGGAGATAGGTCCCAAAATTCCACTCCTAGTTATTTCCCCAACTTAAATGAAAAGTTATGGTGTTACAGATATCTATACACATATGTTTACAGTGGTTTTACTTAAAATCACCCAGATCTTGAAAGAATCCAAATGTCTTTCAGTGGGTGAATGGATAACAGTGTGGTGTGTCTGTTCAATGGACTATTACTCAGCAACAAAAATCAATAGACTACTGATAAAGCAACAATGTAGATAAATCTCAAGTGCACTGTTTGGCAAGAGAAGCCATACTCAAAAGTCTATGTACTGTTTGAGTCCACATTTTTAATAACATTTTGGAATAGTTAACTATATAGACAAGAAAACAAATTAGTGGTTGGCAGAGGTTGGGGGTGGGAAGAAGTGTTGATGACAAAGTGACATGAAGGAATTTGGGGGGAGGGGTAATGAACCTGTTCTCTAGCTTGATTTTGGTGGTGGTCACTTCATTTTGTTTGACAGAAAACTCATATACTATAAAGAGTGATTCACTGCATGAAATTCATATTTCAATAAAAAAAGAATATAGTAAATTAAAAATGTGTTGAAGTGGAGTGTGCATGTGTGTGATTATACCTTATTGACAAGTAACAAGAATAAAAGTGCTCGAATGGAACTAATACAACATTGTAAATCAACTATACTCCAATAAAAATTTAAGAAAACACTGCTCAATTGGGTGTAAGATAGGTTCAAGGATGCATTGTACAACATGGGGTACACAGTCAATATTTTGTAATGACTGCAAATGGAAAGAACTATTTAAAAATTGTACAAAAATAAAAAAACTAAAAAAAAAATTTTTTTTAATCCAGTACTGAACTATTCACTGAAAAATGAAAAAAGAAAACAAAGAATAAAAGTGCCTGGTTTTCTGAGAATATGGGATGGGAGAGCCACAGATATAGGGCTGAATCTTGTGTGGATGTGAGGGTGAAGGAGGATGCCATATAAGCTTTCTTTGGGTAAGTGATCTCTGAGGCAATCTCTGTAAGCTGAAGAGAAGTGCTCAATCAAAAAGGTCTAGTAGGAACCAGATAATAATTAGGATAATAACACCTTTATACTAAATGCTTGCTCGGAGTAGGTATTGATGTTTAACGTATTTCGTTCGAGATCCTTACAGGTCTGCAATGAAAGTATCATGACGTCATTTTGCTCATGGACAAAAAACAGTTCAGATCAGGAAAGCCACTTGCCCAAGGTCACAGAGATAAATAACATGGTGAGACCAGGATTCAAAGTCAAGTCTGTATGACTTCAACTTCCTTGTTCTTTCATTCTGCTGTGCTGCTTTATCTCCCTTCTCAGACTCCAAACCCTCAGATGAATACTAGGGGAGAAGAGATCATCTTATAGTTTTCCCATCTCTGACATACTAAAATACTAAAATACAGGTAAGCCTCATCACTGGTCGAACAGACTAAAAAGAGCCAAGCTACCCCTTTCCTGTAGCTTCTCCCAGCCTGCTTTTCAATGCTAGATTCATCTCTTCTGCAGTTGATATTTCTGCTGAGCCCAGTGGTTTTCTTCTTCAACAAGTCTTACAATAAACTCAGGCAGAGATTGCTATCAAAGGGCAGGTATGAATGAGTTCCATTAGGAAATGAACAATTATAGTGTAGAATTAATTTAATAACTACCATATTGAATGTACTCCAATCTGTACCATTTTGCCCATCTTTAGCTCTATCTGAAAACCTTAGCTAGTTATCAGGTTGGAACTATAGTTTTTTAAGGTATAAATCCCAAAGATTCTGATCTTTTAGAATTTATATGTATACACACATGCACACACACATACACACATATATGAATGTACACATATGTATTTAAGACATCTATATCTATCTGTCTATCTATATATATTTATATGTGTATGTGTATTTGCTTACTTGTGTTCACATTAAAAACATATCTGCTGTATATACTTCTCCCACTAAATAAGGGAACTAGGAAGAATTTATAAAAGTAGATTCAGGGTATTTTTGAAGAGGGTGACAAGACCATTTATTGGGGAAAGAAAAGTCCCTTCAACAAATGGTGCTGCTATCACTGGGATCTCTTGCATGTGGATAACCACAGGCAAGAGAATGAAGCTGAATCACTACCTCACACCATATAAAAAATTAACCCCAAATAAATCAAAGGCGAAAATGTAAGAGTTAAAACAATAAAAACCTTAAAAAGAAGCAAAGGTGTATATCTACATGACAATAAGATAAAATAAATAAATTAGACTTCAACAAAGTTAAACACTTTTGTGCATCTATTAAGAAAGTGAAGAGAGGGCAGACAGCAGAAGCAAGAAGAACTGCAATCCTGTAGCCCATGGAACGAAAACCACATTCACAGAAAGATAGACAAAATGAAAAGGCAGAGGACTTTGTATCACATGAAGGAACACGATAAAACCCCAGAAAAACAACTAAATGAAGTGGAGATAGGCAGCCTTCCAGAAAAAGAATTCAGAATAATGATAGTGAACATGATCCAGGACCTCAGAGAAAGACTGGAGGCAAAGATCGAGAAGATGCAAGAAACATTTAACAAAGACCTAGAAGAATTAAAGAATAAACACCTAGAAGAATTAAAGAACAAACAAACAGAGATGAACAATACAATAACTGAGCTGAAAAATACACTAGAAGGAATCAATAGCAGAATAACTGAGGCAGAAGAATGGATAAGTGATCTGGAAGACAGAATGGTGGAATTCACTGCCACAGAACAAAATAAAGTATGAAACGAAATGAAGACAGCCTAAGAGACCTCTGGGACAACATTAAACATACCAACATTCACATTATAGAGGTCCCAGAAGGAGAAGAGAGAGAGGAAGGACCCAAGAAAATATTTGAAGAGATTATAGTCGAAAACTTCCCTAACATGGGAAAGAAAAGAGCCACCCAAGTCCAGGAAGCACAGAGAGTCCCAGGCAGGATAAACCCAAGGAGAAACACGCCAAGACACATAGTAATCAAACTGGAAAAAATTAAAAACAAAGAAAAATTATTCAAAGCAACAAGGGAAAAATGACAAATAACATACAAGGGAACTCCCATAAGGTTAACAACTGATTTCTCAGCAGAAACTCTACAAGCCAGAAAGGAGTGGCATGATATACTTAAAGTGATGAAAGGGAAGAACCTACAACCAAGATTACTCTACCCGGCAAGGATCTCATTCAGATTCAACGGAGAAATCAAAAGCTTTACAGACAAGCAAAAGCCAAGAGAATTCAGCACCACTAAACCATCTCTACAGCAAATACTAAAGGAACTTCTCTAAGTGGGAAACACAAGAGAAGTAAAGGACCTACAAAAACAAACCAAAAACAATTAAGAAAATGGTAATAGGAACATACATATTGATAATTACCTTAAATGTGAATGGATTAAATGCTCCAACCAAAAGACACAGGTTTGCTGAATGGATAGAAAAACAAGACCCATATATATGCTGTCTATAAGAGACCCACTTCAGACCTAGGGACACATACAGACTGAAAGTGAGGGGATGGAAAAAGATATTCCATGCAAATGGAAATCAAAAGAAAGCTGCAGTGGCAACACACATACCTGATAAAATAGACTTTAAAATAAAGACTATTACAAGAGACAAGGAAGCACACTACATAATGATCAAGGGATCAATCCAAGAAGAAGATATAACAATTATAAATATATATGCACCCAACACAGGAGCACCTCAATACATAAGGCAAATGCTAACAGCTATAAAAGAGGAAATTGACAGTAACACAATAATAGTGGGGGACTTTAACACCTCACTTACACCAATGGACAGATCATCCAGACAGAAAATTAATAAGGAAACACAAGCTTTAACTGGCACAAAAGACCATATAGATTGATATTTACAGGACATTCCATCCAAAAACCGCAGATTACACTTTCTTCTCAAGAAAAAGTGTAATGGCACATTTTCCAGGAGAGATCACATCTTGGGTCACAAATCAAGCCTCAGTAAATTTAAGAAAATTGAAATCATATCAAGCATCATTTCCAACCACAACGCTATGAGATTAGAAATAAATTACAGGGAAAAAAATATAAGAAACACAAACACATGGAGGCTAAACAATACATTACTAAATAACCAAGAAATCACTGAAGAAATCAAAGAGGAAATCAAAAAATACCTAGAGAAAAATGACAACAAAAACACAATGATCCAAAACCTATGGGATGCAGCAAAAGCAATTCTAAAAGGGAAGTTTATAGCAATACAATCCTACCTCAAGAAACAAGAAGAATCTCAAATAAACAATCTAACCTTACACCTAAAGGAACTAGAGAAAGAAGAACAAACAAAACCCAAAGTTAGTAGAAGGAAAGAAATCATAAAGATCAGAGTAGAAATAAATGAAATAGAAATAAAGAAAACAATAGCAAAGATCAATAAAACTAAAAGCTGGTTCTTTGAGAAGATAAACAAAATTGATAAGCCTTTAGCCACACTCATCAAGAAAAAGAGGGAGAGGACTCAAATCAATAAAATCAGAAATGAAAAAGGAGAAGTGGGCTTCCCTGGTGGCGCAGTGATTGAGATTCCACCTACCGATGCAGGGGACACGGGTTCATGCCCTGGTCCGGGAAGATCCCACATGCCGCGGAGTGGCTGGGCCCATGAGCCATGGCTGCTAAGCCTGTGTGTCTGGAAGAAATGGACAAATTCTTAGAAAGGTATAACCTTCCAAGACTGAACCAGGAAGAAATAGAAAATATGAACAGACCAATCACAAGTAATGACATTGAAACTGTGATTAAAAAAAACCTAAAATTAAAAAAACAAGAGTCCAGGACCAGATGGTTTCACAGGTGAATTCTATCAAACATTTAGAGAAGAGCTAACACCCACCCTTCTCAAACTCTTCCAAAAAATTGCAGAGGAAGGGACACTCCCAAACTCATTCTATGAGGCCACCATCTCCCTGATACCAAAACCAGAAAAAGATACTACAAAAAAAGAAAATTACAGACCAATATCTCTGACGAATATAGATGCAAAAACCCTCAACAAAATACTAGCAAACAGGATCCAACAGCACATTAAAGGATCATAAACAATGATCAAGTGGGATTTATCCCAGGGATGCAAGGATTCTTCAATATATACAAATCAATCAGTGTGATACACCATATTAACAAACTGAAGAATAAAAACCATATGATCATCTCAACAGATGCAGAAAAAGCTTTTGACAAAATTCAACACCATTTATGGTAAAAACTCTCCAGAAAGTGGGCATAGAGGGAACTTACCTCAATATAATAAAGGCCATATATGACAAACCCACAGCAAACATCATTCTCAGTGGTGAAAAGCTGAAAGCATCTCCTCTAAGATCAGGCACAACAGAAGGATGTCCACTCTCGTCACTATTATTCAACATAATTTTGGAAGTTCTAGCCACGGCAATCAGAGAAGAAAAGGAATCCAAACTGGAAAAGAAGTAAAACTGTCACTGTTTGCATATGACATGATACTATACATAGACAATCCTAAAGATGCCACCAGAAAACTACTAGAGCTAATCAATGAATTTGGTAAAGTTGCAGGATACAAAATTAATACACAGAAATCTCTTGCATTCCTACACACTAACAACAAAAGATCAGAAAGAGAAATTAAGGAAACAATCCCATTCACCATTGCAACAAAAAGAATAAAATACCTAGGAATAAACCTGCCTAAGGAGGTAAAAGACCTGTACTCAGAAAACTATAAGACACTGATGAAAGAAATCAAAGATGACTCAAACAGATGAAGAGATACCATGTTCTTTGATTGGAAGAATCAATATTGTGAAAATGACTATACTACGTAAAGCAATCTACAGATTCAATGCAATCCCTATCATGTTACCAATGGCATTTTTTACAGAACTAGAACAAAAAGTCTTAGTGTTTGTATGCAGACACAGAAGACCCTGAACAGCCAAAGCAATCTTGCAGGAAAAAAACGGAGCTGGAGGAATCAGGCTCCCTGACTTCAGACTATACTACAAAGCTACAGTAATAAAGACAATATGGTACTGGCACAAAAACAGAAATATAGATCAATGGAACAGGATAGAAAGTCCAGAGATAAACCTACGCACCTATGGTCAACTAATCTATGACAAAGGAGACAAGGATATACAATGGAGAAAAGACAGCCTCTTCAATAAGTGGTGCTGGGAAAACTGGACAGTTTTCATCCTTTCATAAAAGAATGAAGTTAGAACACTCCCTAATACCATACACAAAAATAAACTTAAAGTGGATTAAAGACCTAAATATAATTCCGGACACTATAAAACTCAAAACATAGGAAGTACCTCTTTGACATAAATCACAGCAAGCTCTTTTTTGACCCACCTCCCAGAGTAATGGAAATAAAAACAAAAATAAACAAATGAGACCTAATGAAATTTAAAAGCTTTTGCATAGCAAAGGGAATTACAAAAAAGATAAAAAGACAACCCTCAGAATGGGAGAAAATATTTGGGAACGAATCAACGGACAAAGGATTAATCTCCAAAATATATAAACAGCTCATGCAGCTCAATATTATAAAAAAACAAACAACCCAATCCAAAAATAGGCAGAAGACCTAAATAGACATTTCTCCAAAGAAGACATACAGATGGTCAAGAGGCACATGAAAAGCTGCTCAACATCACTATTCATTAGAGAAATGCAAATCAAAACTACAATGAGGTATCATCTCACACTGGTTAGAATGGGCATCATCAGAAAATCCACAAACAACAAATGCTGGAGAGGATGTGGAGAAAAGGGAGCCCTCTTGCACTGTTGGTGGGAATGTAAATTGATACAGCCACTATGGAGAACAGTATTGAGGTTCCTTAAAAAACTACAAATAGAATTACCATATGACCCAGCAATCCCACTACTAGGCATATACCCAGAAAAAAACATAATTCAAAAAGACACATGCACCCCAATGTTCATTGCAGCACTATTTACAATAGGCAGGTTATGGAAGCAACCAGGAATATTACTCAGCCATAAAAAGGAACGAGATTGGGCCATTTGTAGAGTTGTGGATGGACCTAGAGACTGTCATACAGAGTGAAGTAAGTCAGAAAGTATTTTAACGCATATATGTGGAATATAGAAAAATGGTACAGATGAACTAGTTTGCAAGACAGAAATAGAGACACAGACGTAGAGAACAAATGTATGGACACCAAGGGGGAATGGCGGGGTGGGGGATTGGGGTGGATGAATTGGGAGACTGGTATTGACATATATACACTAATATGTATAAAATAGATAGTAAGAACCTGCTGTATAAAATAAATTAATTAAATTAGATTTTAAAAAAAGAAAGTGAAAAGAAAAGCCACAGAATAGGAGAAAATATGCAAACCATATATCTGATAAGGGTCTAGTACTCAAAATATATAAAGAACTCTTAAAACTCAACCTAAAAAAAGTTAAGTAATCTAATTAAAATCAGCAAAGGACTTAAATAGACATGTCTCAAAAGAAGATATGCAAATGACTGAACAGCATATGCAGAGATGCTCAACATCGTTAGTCACCAAGGAAATGCAAATCAAGATCACAGTAAGATACTACTTTACACCCACTAAGATGACTACCATCACAAGACACAATTACGCATGTCAGAAGATGTGGTACATATATACAATGGAATATTACTCAGCCATTAAAAAGAATGAAATAATGCCACTTGCAGCAACATAGATGGACCTAGAGATTGTCATACTGAGTGAAGTAAGTCAGAGAAAGAGAAGTATCATATGATATCCCTCATATGCAGAATCTAAAAAGAAATGATACAAATGAACTTATTTACAAAACAGAATCAGATTCACTGACTTAGAGAATGAATTTATGGTTATGGGGCTTTGTGGGGGAAGCATGGGGAGAAGTGATAGTTAGGGAGTTTGGGATCAACATGTACACACTGCTATATTTAAAATGGATAACTAACAAGGACCTACTATATAGCACAGGGAACAGTTCAATGTTATGTGGCAGCCTGGACAGAAGGGGACTTTGGGGGAGAATGGATACATGTATAGGTATGGCTGAGTCCCTTTGCTGTGCACCTGAAATTATCACAAACTGTTAATCGGCTATACTGCAATATAAAATAAAAAGTTAAAAAAATAGTGAAGTGAAAAAAAAAAAGTATGTGGAGAAATTGGAGCTCTCATGCACTGCTGGTGGGAACGTAAGATAGTAAAGCACCTATGAAAATCAGTTTGTCAGTTTCTCAAAACTTAAACACAAAGTTAGCAATTGACCCAGCAATTCTACTCCTATGGATACATCCAAGAGAATTGAAAGCATACATTCACATAAAAAATCGCACATGAAAGTTCATAGCAGCATATTCATAATAGCCAAAATGTAGAAACAACCCAAAAGTCCATCAACTGATAAATGCATACACAGAATGTTTAGGAAGGGGATGGTAGGCAGGAAAGGAAAGGTCGCTTGCAGTAAGTGATTTCTAAGTTCTGTTTGTTTGCCTAAGACCTCAGGCTCTGAAGTCTGAAAGACCCATGTGAAGATTCACTAACTAGCTGTGTGTCATTGACCAAATTACTCAAACCTCTGAGTCTCAGATTCTGCACCTTCCCCTTGGGGATAATTCCATTAATCTTAAAACATCATTATGGGGATTAAGTGAGTCAGTGGATCTACAGTGGAAGTTCATCTGGTCAAGGCCCTTCCCAGAGATGAGACCTCACCAATCCCATGGGACCCAAGCCACCATCATGAATTAATACATACATGCTCAGAGAGGTACCCTCCTGAGAAGTTAAGTTGTTACCATGACAATGAGCCCCTTTCCACTTCTCTCTGTGGGATCAGTGTCCTTCTGCCTGTTCAACTGTGTCCTCTCCGTAGAGTGACACCAAGGTGCCTTTCTGGTCAGTTGACTCTGATGCATCTTGTCTCATTCACAGCAGTGTCCCCCATGCAGTGTTATTTCTTTAAACATGTTCCCATAGTTCTTTTGAGTTTTTTTTTTAGAAGGAAAAAAACACGTTCAGTAATCAGGTTTCCTCAGATTTTCTACTTCATGATCTTGATTGGGTCAAACACTTGAAAATTATGTTAAGAGGCTCCGAACAAAGTGAGTCAAACGGAATTGGATCTAATTCCATGTAACTTCTAGGTCACCATCACTAAATGCAGAATCGTTTTGTGGCAGCCTAGCAAGGGAAAAGTTACAGCCATTCCCATCTTAATGAGAAATCGAGCGTTGAAGGGGCTTAGTCTCAGAGGCTATAGATGTTTTTGACTTATGACATAAGACATTGGTAAAAAGAAACGGCCAAAGGAAGCCTACTCTTGTTAAATGTAAGATTATGTTAAAAGCAGAAAGCAAATTCATATTCTAAGGAGAAGAGAGTTGGACCAAACAGTTATGAAGATAAAAGAATAAAATACAAAATATAACTGGATGGTGAAAGAAGGCTCTGGTCAAAGTGTTCCATACACTGAAATGGTTAGACTCAGTATCATAGAAGAAAGAAACAAATACTCCTTTGGATATATATATATTTATATGAATTAAAATGTAGCTGAAATTTCTTTCTCATATTATATTATGAACATATTCAAACATAGAGAAATATTGAAAGACTAGCACAGTGCATACACATACCACTCCGAGGTGACAACTGTTAAAATTTGGCCCAATTTGCTTTCTGTATACTTCTCTCCATATATGTATATGCATATGTGTTTTTTGCTGACCCAGTTGAAAGTAAGTTGCAGACATCATGACACTTCATTTCTAAAGTCTCCAGCATACATCTAAAAATCAGGACCTTCTCCTACATAACTTAAATAGGCTTTTAAAGTCACAGTCCATAAATCTTTCAGATCATAAACTAAAAGAAAAATATTAATTTCACTGTCTGTGAATTGTCTTTGGTCTAGAATGACTCTGGGCAAAATACATTTTGGCTTTGGCTTTGTAATCTCACTGGGTCTATTCAGTTTGTGTGATTTATTTATAGATGGGACAGAATAGCAAGTCTGAGTGGCCCCCTCCCTGAAGGGACAGGAAATAAGGTCATCCTGTGGGGTTTGAAATATGGCATCAATACATGAAAAATTTGAGTATGGAGTATAATATTGGTCTAATGACACAGAATGATGGTGAGGCCTGCAAGCCTGGGCTTGTTTGAATAGATATGTTAGGATAAAGTGTAAGTTCTTCCAAAGGGGTTGGCGTTGGTTAAGAAAGGGTTACAGACTCTAGGGTTAGTGTCCAGCCAGGCCCTGTGCCAAGGAGATGGGATGCTAGCAAGTCACCCTAAGGAACTGGGTATCTGAGCTCATTTAACCTGCGTGTGATGTAGATGTATCCGGAGATCACAGATAGGTGGCATGAAGTAACCAATTCCCGTATTAAAACAAAACCAAACCAAACTCCCCTTGCCCTTGTTCAGAAACCCATGCTTACCAAGTAACCTTTGGAGGTAACTTGGCACCCCCTATAGCTTCCTTGGTCAGGCCAAGATCATTATCCCAAGTACTTGGAAGTTCCAGTCCTCACATTTAATTCATAAATTGGTCTCTGATGTTATTCATTCATTCATTTAGTGAGTTCTCTTAAGTCCCTACTATGTGTGTGCTATTTTGATGAATCATCATCATCACCATCTTCCTAACTGATCTATAAATTGAGTATTTTCCAATGTTCAGCATTATTCTAAAGGGCTCACATGGCTTTACCTCATTAATCCCCCCATCCCCCCAAACATTCTAAGACAGATAGCTTTTCAGTATTTAAAAAATCTGGAAATTGAGGTTCAGAGAGTTAGAATCAGGATCTGAATTCAGTCTGAATCTAGATGGCCAGGTCTTACTGTGAGTCAGATGAAACCTGCCTAGAATACTAACAATAAAGAAGTTTTGAACTTTCAGGACGAAAATGCCATCTCTGGACAGTGGCTAGAGAAAATTTCACCGCAGCAAATTTCAGAACCAGAGACCTGGCCAGTCAGCTTTCCCCAGTAAATACCTCCTCTTCTGTATTAAGTCGTACCTTTATCTAAGATTCATATGTGAAATAAACCTTATTAGATTTCAATGATACACAATTGTGAATAGTCTGGTTCAACCAGTCTTATTCATTATTTTAATACCAATATAATATACTTGAGGGTCAATGGAAAAGTACAGGTGGGGAGAGAGAAGGGTGATCCCCTTAACTGGACTGACTAGAGTGAGTGATTATAAAAACAACATACACATTCAGTAAAGTAAGCTTGAAAGACTCCCTGCTTGGGAATACTTTGTCAACTGCTCAGTTGATTCACTGTACATATTTGAAATAAAACTGCATCATTGCATCTTTTATAGTAAGATTTTATCATTTAGATTTAGTGTTGTATGCTGATCATCCTTTAGTTAAACTAAACTTTTATTAGTTTTCTATTGTTACATAACAAATGACCATAAACTTAGCAGCTCAAAACAGCTCTCATTGATCATCTTCAGGAGGTCATCTTCATTCAGTTCCTTATGGTTGTAAGACTGTGGCCCTCAGCTCCTGGAGGCTACCCCTCTCCATAGGCTACTCCTCCCACAACATGGCTGTTTGTTAATTTCCTTGACAGCTTCAGAGGGAATATCTCTGATGCTACATTTTCTTTGAAGGACTCAACTGATTAGACCAGGCCCACCCAGTATCATTTCCCTCATAATTCCCTCAGAATCAATGGACTAGTAACCTAGTTATGGGATCGATATTTTATTATAGTCACAGATATCGCCCACACTCAAGGTGAGAGGATTATACAAGGTTGTGGGACATTGCAGGTTGGAATTTGGGAAGGGAGGTCCCCTTAGAATTCTGCCTATTACAATTTAATACTGCTTGTACCTGCTTCTTTCCCTTTATTCCACCTGACACTATTCCAGCTGAAATCCTTATCACCTCACCCTCACATTTCTGAAAATGCTTCATGGTAGATGTTCCAAGATGTTTCTTTACAGTTTCTATAGTTTGGGTTTGTTTGTTTGTTTGTTTTCACTTACCCACACTTCACCTTCTTAATGTCAGTTCAGATTTTGTACTTAATTCAAGGTGTAGCTGATGTCCAAGAGAGAGGGTTTGCCAGAATCAATTCAAACAATACTTAAGTCATTGGGCAGGTTACCTATTTGCATGAATTGTCAAACATGTTGGCTTATCCGACTCACCTGTGCTCCAGATAATAACATATCAGAAAGGAAAAAAAAAAACCCTCACATTTTAAGTTACAGAAAAAGACCCAAACTCATGAGCTGTTCTGAAAATCTGGCTTCATTAGCAGGTACTCAGAACATCCAGATAACATGCTGTGAGCTCTGTTCCCTCCAGAAATGTGAGTGCAGAGGACTCCCAGCGGCAGCTTAACTTGCCCAACCTACTTCAAAATTAGATTTATTCGGTTACAAATCGTACATGTTAAATGAGCAAAACCATTAAACAAGGAGGACTTTCTGGGCTAAACAGCTGAGCATTTAATGGTTCACCATGGCATTACCATTTTTATAGTCTATTCAGGCAATGGGAAGAATATCAGCAGAATGAGGAATCAGGTAATTTATGTACGTGTTTTAGAAATCACCGCGTGCCTGGGTAAAAAGTCAAGTCCCCTTCTCATCTAATAAAATCTGACAGAGACACTGGAAAGACGTCCGTCTGTTTCAGACACAGAGGACTTCTCCTCATGACCATGAACACAATTTTCTTCTCTTCCTTTCCTAAATCGATGCTTTGGAGAATTAAAATATTCTGGGTCCTGGCCTTCAGTGTTTTTTCCCTCTGATCTATTTGCAATCAGACTGAGGAAGGCAGAGAGTCATTATTAAGAATTAGAAGAACCATTTTCTAAGTTGCTGCCTTAACTTTTGCAATTTAAACCTAAAGTAAGGTAACTCCTAAATCTCCTGCTATCCCCAAATGAAACTTGCAGTGTCGACTTCACCTTGGGCTGATTTTCCCCTGAATTGTAAAATCCAGGGACAGAAGACATGTGACTCTGGTGCAGCCAGCAGCCATGTGTTTGGGGGAGTTTAAAAGATAAATAAAGGGGGAGGGGAAAGAAACTGCCCCCAAACACCAAAATTAGAGTCATTTAAAAACATTTGTGAGTAGTACTAAGAGTGAAATCACTCTCCAGGTAGAAGAGCTTTTCACAAATGGTTTGCTTGATCACAACAGGGGATATGCAGCAGATGTCACATGCGGAGTCACAGTGCTAGATCCCAGGGTCCCCAAGAGGCCATATTTTGCACAGCAGCTTCAGGGAGTTAGCCTGGAGCGGGTAGATGGTATCAACCACCTCCAAGACATCAGGGCTACACTTCCAGTTGGAGAATTCCACCCTGAAAGTGGAGCCATTGGGATTCGGAGGAAGAAAGAGAGGAGGTAAGGGGATCCCAAGGTCCCAAAACAATAAGGCAGCCTCACAGAATAAGGAAAACCAGGATTTCAACAGATCTACAAATATGGAAAAATTTCTCTTTGGTATTGGCTGTGGTTTGAACAGATGCTGGAAACATAAAAGAAATGGACATTCTGCTACAAAGAGACTCATTCTTTTTTTTTTTTTACATTGACAGTATGGTTGATTTACAATACTTTGTTAATTTCTGCTACATGGCAAACGGATTCAGCTATGCATATATACATTCTTTTTTTAAATGTTCTTTTCCATTATGCTTTATCATGGGATATTGAATATAGTTCTCTGTGCTATACAGTAGGACCTTGTTGTTTATCCATTCTATATATAATAAGCTCACATCTAAAGAGACTCCTTCTTTAAAGCTGAGCTCAACTGTCTGCTCCTTTGTGGAGACCCGCCCTGTCTCCATGTAACAATGACCTCTATTTTTGTGCCACCACTGAAGGAGCCAGTGAAGTCACCAGTTCTACCTTGTGAAACACTTAAACATTTATTGCAATTATCAGTGTACATGTCTTTTGTTCCCAGAGAGCAAGATGTGTCCAATTGTTGACGTACAATCTGAATTGTTGACTCTCCTTGTGCTTGGCGGATGTGAAAGCCCAGGTGACTGCTAGAGTGACAACTGATATCAATATTTAGAATTATACATTAGCTCATATTTATTAAGCTCATATGATGCACTGACACCTATGCTAAAGGATCGACATATTCTAACTTCATGCCATTTGCATTTATTGGAGAGCTTTGATATGGACCAGGCTTTACATATCTTATTTCGTTTCTTTTCTTTCTTCCAAGGAAAGTACCTGTGAGATAGGCACTCTCATCTTTAGTCTGCAGATGTGAAAACTGAGGCTTACAGAGATGAAGGCGGGTATTTGAGTGAAGGTAGCTAGAAGTCATAAAGTCAGGGACTTCCCTGGTGGTCCACTGGGTAAGACCCCGCGCTTCCAATGCAGGGGGCCCGGGTTCGATCCCTGGCCAGGGAACTAGATCCCGCATGCATGCTGCAACTAAGAAGTCTGCATGCCACAACTAAAGATCCTGCCTGCTGCAACTAAGACCCGGTGCAGCCTAAATAAATAAATATTAAAAAAAAAAAAGAAGTCATAATGTCAGACATCGGACCCACTTATGTCTGACTCTAAGCCTCACAGTGTGGCCTAACTGAACTAATTAATCCATCAGTAAGGGACTACTGCCCTGGTATCAGATCACTTGCACTCAAAGCTCAGTTCTTCTGTATGTGGCTGTGAACTGTGAAAAAAATCACTAACCTCTCAAGCCTCTGCAAAGTGAGGGTGGTAACAGGATGTATCTCACGGGGGTAAGAGTGAGGAATAATGACAAGCGTGCAAGAACTTGGCTCGGCATCTGGTCCATAGACACTGCTCAGTAATTGTCTGCTAGCATCCTTGTATTCACTGCTATTATCACCATTGCTTATTATTTTTCTGTGTTGCTCCCTCATTCCATCATTATCTTATCATGTGTGTGTGTTTCAGAGCTTTATTGAGGTTTAATTTACTTACCATAAAATTCACCCATTCTAAGTGTGCAGTCTGATGAGTTTTAGTAAATGTACATAGTTGTGAGATGGTCACTACTGTTCATTGCTGGAAAATTTCCATCAATCAAAGAAGCTCCCTCATGCCCGTTTGCAGTCAACCCCTGAACCTGCTTCCAGCCCCAGGCAACCACTGACCTGCTGTCTGTCTTTAGAGTTTCATCTTTTCTAGATTTCTACATTGACTTTTTTTTCCTCAAGCTCTGGTCCATCCGTATTAAACACCTTATCATTTGTTAAACAGGCAAATTCCCAGGCTCCCCCAGAGGCTTACTCAATGGGCTACAAGTAGGACCAGGAAATCTCCATAATTAACCAGCAACACAGGGGGCTTCCTGATACTATAAAATGGGAGATGCCTCATCTGTAAATTCCAAGGGTGCCAGGTTGCCCCTGGCAGGACTGAGTCAGATCCTGGCTAACAAAGCCCATGAGGCTGAACAGAGAGATGGAGGGGAAGGCTCGTTTTCCCTGGAGGGCTTATCTGGGTGATGATTCCCATCATTGTTCTTCTGGAACACGTCCCTCCCTCGGAGGAGGCAACCTGGCAGCCCCTTCCTCGGGAGGCGCTCCCATGGGACCCTGAGGACAGACCTTCCCTGGCTCCCATTACTTCTTTCTCCCTGGAGAAAAGACAACCCTGCCACATAAAAGGCTGATTTCTCCTTGAGCCATCCCGGGAGACCAGAGCCTCCAGTCAGAGCTGTTCTTGCAGGATTTGCAAACCATCTTCTTAGATCACTGTCTTTACAGAGCCTGCTAAGGATGCAGTAAGTCTTAGCTGAATAAAGTGACAATTTTAAGGAATCCCAGGGGGACAACACTCTGTGTCAGGGAGGCCTCTGTGACCAGGCTCCAATCAGGACTGGGACCCCCTGAGGACCTGGAGACTTCTCTAGCCATCATGCCCCTACACTGTGTGCAGTCTAGAAGGGCACAGGGCTTGGGTCAAGTTTCATCTGAGTCAGGGTTACAAATTCAAATGCCTAGGGGGGCCAGGCAGGTAAAGGAGATTAGCAGAAGGAGACGGCTGTGGGGACTTGCAGGGTGCATGTGTCATCCAGGAGACATGGCTGCTACCCATTCATTGTCAATTGTCCCTGTGAAGGTTGCAGTCCCAATGTTATGAGAGCTTCTGATTTCTTAAGACATGCTGCAACCCAGACTCGCATGTACACATTTTATAATTGACAATTCAACTTTTTTTTAAAGTACAAGACATACAAAACCTCTGTGGGCTGTATCCAGTACTCGGGTCACTCAGCATACCATATGAACTAGGTGGTCTTTTTGGCTGTTTGCATAATACCTATGGAGCTAGGAAATGTGTCCCAGTGCAAGGGCACAGGAGATGGCTTCATAATGACCTGCACTTGAGGCCCAGCTCTGCCATTACTGATTACATTGACCAATCACAAGCTCTTGATATATGCCAACACCCTCCTCTGAAAGGCAGGAAAAGGCACACCTACTTATCATTGGTCCTTGTGAAAATTAAATGAAGAGTTCACCTTTAAGTATCCAAGTGAGGTAAAACCACAAGCCAGTGCTGTAAATATCTGAAAGTGATTTCCTTAACTAGAAATCTTGATGTAGCCAATCTCTTGCTCCCCCCACCCAAGACCTCCTAGAAGCTGTCTGGTATTCAGTTCTCATGAATTCCTCAATATCCGGGAAA
>NW_006797892.1:379529-389726 GCF_000442215.2 Lipotes vexillifer | reverse complement strand
GGAGGAAAGGAGTGAAACAAAAAAAGCAAAAAAAAAAAAAAAAAAGAGTCTGAGCAATCTATGAGGGAAATGAATTGAAAGATGAGAATAAATCTGAGTGTATCTCCACAGTGATACACAGTGTATGTATCCATCCTAAACCACAAAGGAATGATCTTGGGCTATTTAACAAAACCTCTGTCTATATAGAGCACTATTTCTAAGAAAGAAAGCACTCTCCTCTGGATGAACATTTTCCTCCAATCCACAACCTCAGGCTATAGGGAAAAAAAGCAGACATAATACTAAATACTCAGCCCTCAAGCTGTGGCCCTGCATACAGTCTCCTCCATGGCTGGAAAGGAGTCAAGAAATCAATTACATGTTATGAAAGCACTAGACCTGGATAGATCTATCCAAACAGGAGGGAAATAAAGGAAAAATTTTCAAGGTAAATCCAGGAGGAGAGGAATAAGAAAATGGTTAAATAAATAAATGTAAAAAATTGAAAAAAGAAAGAAAAGAGCTCAACCTGGAAAGTTATCTAATACAACAGGAAAAAAAGAAAAAAGGATTTGCAGAAATGTTCAAGCACTAGATCCACTTAACTAGAATACATTTTAAAATAATAATAATAATTCAAAGACAAGATGAAAGGACAAATAAAAATATAAATGAGAGATATCACATGCAAGGACAAAAATGAGGAACAATAAGCAACTGAAATGATAATATCCTGAAAGATAATACCCTTTAGATCTGATCAAAGAGAAGGGTTTGGTACAAACTGAGTGGGAAAATTCCAAAAGATTCAAGCACTCAGAGAGATGATATTAGCGGGAGACCAAAACAAAAAAAAAATTTGAAATAGAGAGAATGACTTTCCTTCTAGGAAAGAACTCAAAAAATTGAACCAGAAAAATAAAAGTTTTCAAAGATATAATACAAGAAAAAAATTTCTGAAATAAAACTAAGTCCATACAATTCAGGGAAAGAACACTGTAGAAGAAAATATGATACCAAATGGTCAGTATGAGGCATATTTTGTTTATATTATTGAACATAAAGATTTTTAAAAGGACTTTTTTTCCAAGTTTTTAAGGAGTCAAAGAAAATCATCTACAAAGAGTGAAACTCTGACTGGTCTCAGCTTTCTCCAAAATAAAATTTAATGCTAGAAAAAAACAGAGTAATATGTATACAAATGTGATTCAGGAATAATCCCTGCCAAGGATTTTGTTCTAAAAGTAACACACAGTAAGTATTCATAAAAAATACTTAGGGAACAGAGCTTTTCAAAGAAAATTAGCCCTCACCATGTCATGGTGTATCGGCAACACCTAGAAATAAAGGCAGACTATCAGGCCCCACCGCAAATCTACTGAGTCATAATCTTCTTCTTTTTTTTTTTTTTTTTTTTTGTGGTACGTGGGCCTCTCACTGTTGTGGCCTCTCCCGTTGCTGAGCACAGGCTCCAGACGCGCAAGCTCAGCGGCTCCGCGGCATGTGGGATCTTCCCAGACCGGGGCACGAACCCACGTCCCCTGCATTGGCAGGCAGACTCTCAACCACTGCGCCACCAGGGAAGCCCCATAATCTTCATTTTTAACAAGCTCCCCAGATGGTTCACTTGTGTATCAATGTTTGACAGCACTTGTGGAAGCAGTTAAAACAAAGAATTCAGGAATGAAGAAATTGTGGTCAAAAGACTATTAACGTTGTCTCTCTTTCAATACAATACTAACAATTGGCAATTATGAAAATCATGGTTACAGAACAAAATGTAACTGTCATCATCCTTGGCAATGTCAAAATTAATAATAATAGAACTAAAAAATTTGGAAGTGGTGGAGAAGTGAGGTCAGGAGAAATTTGTGTTAAGAGCTTCCTCTTTTACGGCAGAGAACCAAATGACATCATCTAAAAAGCAAAAGTAGTTTAAAACGCAGTAACGACTCCAATTTCTTAATGTTTTTGTAACATGCTTTCTTTACATTAGAGGAACCTTTTAAGAAATTATATTTCCTGCAATGAAAAAACATTTATTTGAATCTCACCTATATCATTAAATTCACATTAGTGTATTTTTCCATTTTTAACTCCAAGTACTATGAAATGTGATTCTTTTAGATGAACCTAGGGCAGGACAGGAATAAAGACGCAGACATAGAGAATGGACTTGAGGACACGGTGGGTGAGGGGGGAGGGTAAGCTGGGACAAAGTGAGACAGTAGCATTGACATATATACACTACCACATATAAAATGGATGGCTACTGGGAAGCAGCTGCATAGCACAGGGAGATCAGCTCGGTGCTCTGTGACCACCTAGAGGGGTAGGATAGGGAGGGTGGGAGGGAGATGCAAGAGGGAGGGGATATGGGGATATATGTTACGTATAGCTGATTTACTTTGTCATACAGCTGAAAGTAACACAACATTGTAAAGCAATTATACTCCAATAAAGATGTAAAAAACAAAATAGCCTGTTAGGTGAATGTCTTTTTTCTATTCTTCAATCCGTGTCAATGAACAAAACGATACTGAGTATGATATTCACCTAATATTAATGATGGCTCTAGGATGATAATATATGGGGTGATTTGCAAATGTCTTCTATTTTACTTAGTATTTTTTAAATGAGTATGCATTTATTTTATAAAAGCAATAAAGCTGTAAGTCATCTTAAGGCCACACATCCTGTTTCTACTACAGTAAGCTCAGTCTTTGGTTCAAAGTTCTCTTCTCTAAGGCTTCCAGACAATCATGCTTAGTCCCTTCCATCTGTCTCCAGCCTCCTGAAACCTCATTAAACTGCAACATTGAAGAGTCGGGAAGCAGACTGGTCTTCATTATCGATGTATATCCCTTGTGTTTAATATACAAGATGGCACAGTTGCTCAATACGTATTTGTTAAATGACTGAGTGAATCCTATTTGCTCCACAAAGGCTTCATGATAAACCAGGTCTCCTTTTAAACATTTGACCATGGTTGAGCTGGCTGCCTTGAATTTTAAGGAACTAAATGACTAAAAAATCTGGTGACCTTTTCTCAGCAAGAATCAGGATGTGGCTAATTGAGACTAATCCATACCATCGAGGTGCGCAGCAGTTGTAAATCTGATCCTTAGGTTTGTATGAACATGACTTTTTCATGTTTGAATGTGGCTTAATTAAGCAAAATGTCTTATGTGAGGATTCAAATCCCCGTGTAGATTAAACGAGTCTATTTAGGATCCACTAAGACTTTGAAAGTTTTTCTCATACTGTAGCACATTGCATTACATCCCCATACCTCCGGGGGATAAGGGAAAAGTTCAGAGAGAGACAAAGGGAGAATCACTGAACATGAGAGCTGAGTGGGACCTCAGAGACCATCAGGAACACCTCTCATTTTACCCATGAAATCGACTCCCTGTCAAAGAAAAATAGGCCATGCAGAAGAGCGCCATTTCCTCCCTGTTCTGAAGGAGACTCCGCAATAGTGTTCTAGTGTCATGGAAGAATGTGGATTAGAGCTTCAGAATCGCCCGGTTTAAGTTCCAGCTTTGCCTGACAATATCATGTGTCAACATGGGCAAGTCCGTTTCTCTTTTTGGGTCATCAGTTTCCACGCTTTTGAAAATTAAAGGATCACATTAAGATTAAAAACCATTAAAGTAATAAATAAATTCAAAAGAGATTCTAAGACAAAAAAAAAAACAACCCAGAAAATTAAAGGATCATGTTAGGTAGGTACTCATCAAACTGTATTATTTAAGACCTGGAATACTGATTTAACAACAACAACATAATTAATTTTCTTGGAAACTGAGCACATAAAACAAAGGAAGGCTGAGGTATCTGGGTTGGATCCAGGGCAGGAACTCTGATCCCTGACCACTTGGCCTTGTCATTTCAACCAACATCCCTCACAGCGTTGACATTCAGAATGACTTCTAGGGACAACCATTTTTTTTAAGTACTTAATTATTCACAGACATAGAAAACAAATTATGGTTATCAAAGGGGAAAGGGGCGGGGGAGGGATAAATTAGGAGTGTGGGATTAGCAGATACACACTACTACATATAAAACAGATAAACAACAAGGACCTACTGTATAGCACAGGGAACTATATTCAATATCTGATAATAATGTATAATATATATATAATATATAATAATGTATAATAAAGAAGAGCCAGAGAAAGAATATATATATATATATATACATGTAAAACGGAATCACTTTGCCGTATACCTGAAACTAACACAACATTGTAAATCAACTATACTCCAATAAAAAAATTAAGTACCTAATTATTGTAACAAAAGTAACAAGAACCACAGAGCCATGATTGAGCCATGCTATTTCTATTTGAAAGAATAAGTCATAGATTCTTTATTTTTTAATTAATTAATTTTTGGCTGCCTTGGGTCTTCATTGCTGCGCACGGGCTTTTCTCTAGTTGCAGCGAGCGGGGGCTATTCTTCATTGCAGTGCACGGGCTTCTCATTGCAGCGGCTTCTTCTGTTGCGGAGCACGCTCTAGGTGCACGGGCTTCAGTAGTTGTGGGCTCAGTAGTTGCGGTTCGCAGGCTCTAGAGCTCAGGCTCAGTAGTTGTGGCGCACGGGCTTGGTTGCTCTGCGGCATGTGGGATTTTCCCGGACCAGGGCTCGAACCCGTGTCCCCTGCGTTGGCAGGTGGATTCTTAACCACTGCACCACCAGGCAAGTCCCAAGTCATAGACTCTTGATCTACCACAAGTTTTGTGATACGGTAGGGAAGACCCTTCACCGATAAAATGTCTCTCCAAGCAACTTTTGGGGGGAGTCAAACCTATTTATATTTCCAGTAAAACTGGTGAGTGTTGCCCAGGGAGATGACAATCAGAGAAGGATAATGCACCTAGATTTGATCTGATGGAAGAAAGTTGAGATGCAATAAGAGACGTCAGAGACGGTGAGGTTATAACAAGATGTATAACACAAAGCCTTAGACCAAGGGTTCAGGAGTAGGACAAAACTGTTTTATCTGAAGGAGCCTGGAAAATCTTGTTTAACTCTTCTAGCCCTAATTTTATACAATTCTAATAATTAGGATTCTCCAGCTGTACCTTTTTTCTTATTAGTTCCCCAAAGTAATCACTCTTACTTTATTTTGCTTTTCTTACGATATCTATTGACATGGGAAATCATAAAACCAACTGAAATTTTTATAAGGTTCTTAAAGTAGAATTTCTTGTTTTAAAATTTCTGACTCCCTTTGAGTTGGCAAAGGGAAAAAAGTAGTAAAGAACATGAAATTTTGAGGTAGCCATTTGAGCCGGGACCAGCCACGTGACCTTGGATAAATCAAACCACGAATCTAAAATACCTTGCTGCTGAAAATAGGGCTACCTCTCATTAAGAAAAATAAAAAGATAAACACTGGTTTGGATAATACATGAAATAGCATGAGAGGTAACCATGGGACACAAATAACTCAAATTTGGCAAATATTGGCTTCCTGGCTTTCGATGAGTAAACCTAGGTTTGACTATCAGCCAGGTAACTTAGTTCTGGGACCTCCAGCGATTTCTATAAACGCCTCTCTGTCTGACTCCTTTTCTCCTAGATGGGTGAATAATAAAATCTACCTGGCTTCAGGGTGATAATACCACATGTAAATCTCCTGGCAGACAGCATGGTGATAATGATGTTCTGTAAATGGGAGCAATGTTGTGTTCTTGTTTACTAGATTAATGCCTATATTCTCCCTCTTGACTTTAAGTACTCTGGAAGCATGGCTTTACTTATTTGTTGCTTCCTTCAAATAATTCCAAAAGTACCTAAGATCTATTTGTCAAATTAATTAATTAATTAGAAGAATATGCAGGTCCTCCCTAGCACTCACCAGGAATAAATTCTTCTACTGGGAAGTTGTAGTATTATTTTTCCCTAATGGTTGCATGATGCCACTGTTAAACTCTCAAGGAAAAGCCAACAGAGGGCTATTTACAAGTCTTGAGTTACATTTCCTGGGTATGGATTGTGACAAAACGTCATTGCTGGTAACTACAGATGGTGCCTCTTTCACCATAAAGGTGTCTCATCTGTTTTTCTTGCCACTTCTTAGGCTATTTGCCACAATTAAGTATGGCAGCAGAAAGTCCCACAGGCTGGTTTATGTTGTGTTTAAAAAGTTAATTAAGTTGCCAAGTTGTTAAGTTGTTAAATTTAAAGTTAAAAAAAATCTATTAGCAAGTTTCCTCCTAATTAAAGCCGTGAGACCCATGTGTTTGATTTTCAACTTGGTCCTCTCCTGCAATAAACATTAAAAATAAAACAATTCCATTTTATGACCAAGCCCTCTACAATGCCTTTTGCGTGATGCATGAGGAGGGGGAAAAAGGCAGTTAAATGGCAATTCATCTACACACAAAACGTCCAAAGAACATGTTTCTCTTGGTGGGGAGTGGGGGGGAGATAAAATTAAACATCTGTCCAGAGTCACTGTGTGCCATTTTCTAGTTTATAACCTGGTCTTGCGAGATAATAGAAAACCAGATGCCCTGTCCATTCTTAGGATGCTAGACTACCTTGACAGGACTTTGGAATGGATGGATAAAATCAGTCAGTGGTTTTAGAAGGCAGACAGATCTGCCCTCATTCCTGGCTTTACCTACATGCTGCTAGACCACCCTGAGTTTCCACTTTCTCACCGGTCCAAAGAGGATGTGATAGTATAGGCGTCAAAGGATTGTGAAGAGTATCAATGTAATAATGGCAATACAGTAACCCATTATTTAAAAAAAAAGAACAGCTCTATCAAGACAGATTATACAGTATAGGGTTTCACTGGGGCCAAAGTTCAAATGTCAACTCAACCAACAGCGTGAACTTGGACGAGTTCGTCAGCTTCTCTGACACAGGTTTCAGGTCAGTGAAGTGGGTTTCATGACAGTACGCAAGGCAGAGGGTTAATATGACGATTCAATGAAAAAAATAAAATAAGACAATACTTGGCACAATAAAATAGTTTGCTTAATAAATGATAGTTGTTATTATTGGTAAGTCACACAGAAAATGCATTCTGATCTATATCTATCTGTCTATCTATTTATCTGTCCCCAGATACAGTATTATTTCTTATAATATTATGTAATACATACATATATATATATATATATATATATATATATGAACTATAGATAGATGATAGCTAGCTAGCTAGCCAGATGATAGATAAATAGGTATAGGTATCTATCTGTAAGAGCTAATTTAAAGGGAAAATATGAGGATAAATTTGAAGCTCAAGAGATGCTTCGATGGAGCCAGTGCTAGAATAATCGAATCCACAAGTTGGAAGAGGTCTTAGAAATCATCAATTCTAACCTAAATGCTGAATGAATCTTCCCTGCCATCCACTGACAGGTTGTCACTGGAAATGTGATGTGGAACTCTCTACCTTCTGACAGCCTGTCCTACTGCTGGACAGCTCTGATTTTTGGCAATCTCATTCTTCTACTAATCTGAAGGCTGTCTCCCTTCCATATCGGGGTTACACAGAAGACATCTGCTCAGTCTTTACATAATAGCTCTTGAGAGACTTGAAGGCAACAGTCATGAATCCTGAGGCGTCTCTTCTCTTGGATAAAAAGCCTCCATCTTTAGCGAACACACACTAGAGTCACTTCAAATGCCACCACCTCTTGAAAGCATCCCTTGTTCTCTCTGAGAAGAGCTAAAGTGCACCCTCTTCAAAGCTCCCACACTCTCTTAGCCAGCGCTCCATTGATTCTTTTATCCCAATGTACTGTCATTACATGTTTGTATTCATTTTCCTCTGAAACTAAACTGTTATCTGGAGGGCTCATGGCTGCTTCATCTCTGTATCCTGGTGGTGCATAATTACACCTGAAAAACAATATGGCAGACGCAACTAGAGATTATCATACTAAGTGAAATAAGCCAGAAAGAGAAAGACAAATACCATATGATATCACTTATATGTGGAATCCAAACTATGGCACAAGTGAACCTGTCTACGAAACAGAAACAGAATCACGGCATAGAGAACAGATTTGTGATTGCCAAGGGGGAAGGGAGGTCAGGGACAGAATGACTGGGAGTTTGAGGTCAGTAGATGCCAACAAATATATATAGAATGGATAAACAACAAGGTCCTACTGTATAGCACAGAGAACTATATTCAATGTCCTGTGATAAACCATAGTGGAAAAGAATATGAAAAAGAATATATATATGTATAACTGAGTCACTTTGCTGTCCAGCAGAAATTAACACATTATAAATCAAATATACTTCAATTAAAAAAGCAACACAGAAGTTCCTCAAAAAATTAAAAACAGAATTGCCATATGACCCACTTCTAAGTGTATACCTATAAGAATTGAAAGCAAGGTATCGAAAGAGATATTTGTACACCCGTATTCATACCAGCATATAAAAGGTGGGAAGAAACGCACCTTTTGTCCATTAGCACATGGATAAACAAAATGTAGTGTATACATACAATGAAATATTATTCATCCTTAAAAAGGAAGGAAATCCCGTCCCATGCTACAATGTGGATAAACCTTATGCTAAGGGAAATAAACCAGTCACAAAAAGACAAATACTGCCTGATACCACTTCTATTCCACTAGCGGGGTCAAATTCATGAAGACAGAATGGAGAATGGATGTTACCAAGGCCTTGGAGGAGTGGGGAATGGAGAGTTAGTGTTTAATGGGTGTAGAGTTTCAGTTTTGTAAGATGAAAAGAATTCTGGAGATCGGTAGTGGTGATAGTTGTACAAAAACACAAATATACCACTGAACAGTTCATTTAAAAATGGTTAAGGTGATAAATTTTATCTTATGTAAATTTTTAAATTTACATAACATTAAATTTTAAATTTAATTTAAAAAATTAAAAACTTGTAATATAATAAAATAATTATTGCTGAATGAGTGAATGAATGAATATATTTTAACTAAGAGGATTAATTCCCAATAATCTTACAGATATTTTGGCTGAGAGGCAGAAGAAATAACCTGATGAGGGCAAAACTGTTTCTGGTACTCCTCAAACCATACCATTCAGACAGCTGTTTCTTTTGCATCCACCTAGTGCCTGTTTTAATAAGAGCAGAGATGACTTAAGCTGATCCAAGAGGTCAGTATAAGCTCGGCTCTTTTTGTTCACGTTCTCTTTTTGAAAGCCAAGTGATATAGATTGGCTCAACCAATATTGCAGGTTTGGAGAGAAATGCAGTCACATTTACTAATGTAGTAGAGAGCACTTCCTGTTAGATACACTTTCCCAGGGAATAGTTAGCCCCATCTGTATACTCTTTTACATTTACAGAGAATAATTTTCACCAAATGGTCTAGGTTTCAACCTCAACTGCCAAAGTCAGTATGATCTCAGACAAGTCCTGGCATCTCTCAATGAATATCAGTTTCACAATCTGAAGACAAGGAGTCAGATTTTTATCAACTCTATGAAAGCATTAAGATTAGAATTTTTAAGAGCTTGGATTTTGAGTCAGGCAGCACCAGCTCTAGTACAAGTGCCAATACTTGATAAACAGTGAAACCTGGCTATAT
This sequence comes from Lipotes vexillifer, assembly GCF_000442215.2. NCBI lineage: Eukaryota > Metazoa > Chordata > Mammalia > Artiodactyla > Lipotidae > Lipotes > Lipotes vexillifer. The sequence continues at coordinate 380,170 of NW_006797892.1, read as the reverse complement.
CAATTAGTTCCTCTGAGCCTTGATTCTTTCTTTTTTAAAATGGGGGTAGTAATAAAAGTTACCATAGACACAATTTAAAAACCAGAGAGGTAATAGTTGAAAAGTCTTACCATGACACACAGTAAGGACTCTATTTTAGCCTCTGTTTTAATCATTCCACCCTGGTCTAACCATCTTGTTCAGGAGAAGGAAAGCAATTCTACCAAAAGTTTCCTGGAGATTCAATAGTAATCACCCAAGACGTGAATAATTGTTTTGTAGAGTCAGACTCTTCTGAAAGAGGGCCAGAGGGCTCCTTCGTTTATGGGACCAACTGGGTGCCATCATGGCTCTTAGGATGGGCAGACACTCAGGGGCCAGGCTGCATGTGCCTAAATCCCTGCACTCTTTCAAGTTTGCATCATCTTGTCTATAATTTAGGGATAACAGATTTCAAAAATGTAGGAGAACATTTTCATTATCCACCTCATTACACAGCAACATTTACGTGTTGGTGCACAAGATGGATTTTCCTCTGTAGCTTTATGTTATTATATCAAAGTTTGAGGTCATAATCTGTTAATTAAAACAAACAAACAACTTATCTAATGTGACCTGAAGTATGGCAGTGAAGCATCATGGCCTCCAATTCCTTTACGTTA
>NW_006797892.1:367458-379519 GCF_000442215.2 Lipotes vexillifer | reverse complement strand
CTTTCCCTAATATTATCTCATTAAATCTTTAAGGGTTTTGGTCATGTTAAATCCCCAGGGAAAAGAATTCTCCTCCTAGGCCTTGTTCCATAAAAACTGCCTTCCATTCTCCATTTCACAAGACCCAGGCACACAACAATATCCCACATGCCACTGAGTTTCGCTGAATCGAACAGGGGGTAACATAATCTTCCATTGCAAGGCTGGAGGGGGAAGGTCCCGTGACTGTCACAGGTGGGTGTCTCAGACTCTGCTTTGCTGGGATATCCTACATGAAGGAAATGTTCACTCTTCATTTGTGTGAACAGTCAACTGTGGCAATATGGAGGCTGTTAAGTGGATTTCATTATGGAAATGATGCTAAAGAGGGCCACAGGCTCCATAATCCATTAAACTGTTTTATATTGCTTTACATATTCTTCTATGATAAAAATATCCTGATATTTGAATTTAAGAAGCCTCTACCTAAAGGGTAACAGATGGATATTAAGAAGATTATAATAAAGAGGGGGATTATCAAAAAAGAAAATGGGGGTTGGGGAAGGATCGTCCTCACGCTGAAGACAAATCAGTTTGGGGAGCCATGTGCTTTCCAGAATGTGACACTTTCCTCTTTGGCAGTAAAACTTCTCAGCACCTTGGTCACACTGAGGGGATTTGCAGCCATGGGTTGCTGGGTTTTATTTCACAGCCATTTCTCTCCGACTACCTGGGGGGTCTGTTTGTGACTTCCTTCTCTGAAAATGTGATTTGTGTTCCAAGGTCCACTCACCATAGCCCTCGTCACAACAGACTCTCTCCTTTCTCCCTGAGTCTGTTTTCCTTCTGTACCCACTCCCTGTAGAAAGCAATGGTACCATCCCCACGTGTTGTCACACACCTGAGATACATGTGCTTTTTGGCCGACCTCAACACTCTAAAGTTTGGGCAACAACCAACCTTGATTCAAAATATTGCAATTCAGAATACTGCCTTTCTATCCTTCTTAAATATTTGGAATTGCTGCTTTGAAGCTCTGTCCTCCAAGCTTTTCTCTACTAAACAGCCATGTTGAAACGTATATTTTATACATCATACCAAGTACCCATAAATAGCCATGTCTCCACCATGCTGCTACTTGTTCTCCTTGTCTATTAACTATTTTCTTCCAAGGCCTTGAAAGTCCTTCATCCTGTCCCCCTGATACTCTCAACTCCTACGTTTCATTTAGGTCATCTAGAAATTCAATTCCACAGTATTATTAAATTTTTCCAGATTCTCAAAACAGAAGCATAAAAGCACAAACCATAACTACCAGTCACAGTATCATTAACCCATTAGGTGCAATTACCATATTACAAGATCCATTGCCCACCTCGATTTGTTGAATACCTTGTCTTTTCCTATCTGGAGAGATTTGTTTTTAATCTCATTTTCTTCTGATTAAGGTACTTCCTCAACCAGCTTTTTTTAACAGGTTTTCCTCTACTCTTGAACTAGAATTATATTTGACTCAATTCTAAAATAATCATTGTCCTTTTTTTTTCTCAAAGGATATTAAGTGTGGTAGAGAGATAGCAGAAAACTGCCTAACTCTCTGCCCTGTTTGGAGTCTGTTCTTTTCATCAGAAGTGTGTAAAAAAAAAGTTCTTTTTATCTTTGAGATTTGGATATTTCACTAAGATTGACTAGAAAGGTCTGTGAATCTGTGTGTCCTATCTGAGAAGATGTGATCTGACAATTCATGGTTTCCTTTGGTTCAGTTAGTTTTCTTCTTTTATTTCTGTGTTTCATTTCTCCTTGGTCTGAGTCTCTTTATCCTTTAAGAATTTCAAATGTTAGCACGTTAAGACTTTTGGATCTGTCTCCAAGTCTCTTAACTTTTATACTGGAGATATAAAGCTAGCTAGCCCGATAAGTGCAACTATTATGAGTGTAAAGCTAAGACCAAGGAACAGAATATATCCAGTACGCAAAAGCTATCTTCATTATCTCTCTCCATCACTGGCTCCCATTCCTTTTCCTACCACTAGCATAATGATAGCCAATATTTTGATTTCTAACAGCATAGGTTCGTTTTGTCTGTGTTTGTGCTTTATGTAAATAAAATAACAAGGTGTGTCCCATTTTGTGTCTGGCTTCCTCCATTCACATTGTTGTGTATAGCTGCTGATCATTTTTTCCTCACAGTTGTGTATTATTCCATTGTAGGAATATGCTGCAATTTATTCACCTATCCACTGTTGACAAGCATGTGGGTAGTTTCTAATTCTGTCTCAGAATTTTGAAGATGATACTTTATTTTCTTCTGGTACTAAGGTGGATGATAAGTTTGGTTTGAACATTGTTACTTGCACATAACTACCTTTTCTTTATAGGGATTTTAAATTTTTCTCTGAATACCTGCTGTTCTGATTTTTCCCTATAGTGTGTCTCGGTATGGATTTATCTGTGTTTATCCTACTCACTCAGACACTTTCATCAACAACTATGGATGTTCTTGACATCATTTGCGCTTCCTTACAGGCAGCCACATCTCATAATTAACTCATTTACTGCTCACAACATTCCTGCGAAGAAAGGACCATGTTACCCAACTGACAGGTGAGCAAACTCTGGCTCAAAATATGAAACTCCTCTGCCCAATTTGCGAAGAACCCCAACTCTAATAACTGCCATACCCTAACCATGATTTAATGCATTCTAGACAACATACATTCTTATGGGATACCTAATTCTACACGTTAATATTTCATTCTGATTGTCTAGTGCACCAAAAAGACTAGTAAAGAGCTAAAGATGCAACACCAATACAAACAAAAAATATAAATAAAACCAAGAATTTCCTAACAAAATATTTTAAGGAAATGTTAGGCTAAATAAAGTTTACTTATTTTGTTTTAACTACAAAACTTAAAGTCTTTAATATGTTTCTGAACTCTAAACAGCCCCAGGGGAAGATGAGATAATGAGATAATTAGAATTCGGCGTTTCTTAAATAGAGAACACTTTTTAAGATTACTATCAGTTTATTTTTATTTATCATGAACATTTGTAAACAAATGGAAAAGTTGAAACAATTGTACAGTGAATACCCACGTACTCACCACTCAGCTCCTACAATTAAGATTTTGATGTATTTGTTTTATTATCTATCTATCCATCATCTACAATATCTATCTATCATCTACAATATCTATCTATCTATTCATCCATCTATCCACCTATTTGTCCCTTTATCCATTCATCCATCTAGGTATCTATCCATCTATTTATTCTTTTATCCATTCATCAACCCATCTTATATTTGGAAGAATTTCAAAGTAAATTGCAGCACATCAGTACTCTCCAAATACTTCAGCATGTATATTATTAACTAGACTTCAACATATTTTATGACTGTTTTTTATTGTAGTAGAAATTACATAAGGCAAAAGGTGCACATTTTAAAGATTTGCTAAACTTAAATTGAATTTAGAATTTAAATTAAATTTTTTATTTTGAATTTTTAAAGAATTTTGACAAATGCAAAGATCTGTATGACTCAAGTTCATCACCCCAGAAAGTTTCTGAATTCCCCTTCCTGTCAATCTCTACTCCCACCCACTCACCCAGAGGAAGTCATTTTTCTGATGTTTTTCCATCCTAGCAACGATCACTGTTTGAGTATTTTCTCACCACACATTAGTTTTGCCTGTTGGAAAACAAATCTGCTCTTTCACCCATTTTGCTGTTTTGAGAGTCATCCGTGTTGTTGCATATGCACCTATACTTGTATAAAACCTTTTTTCTTTTTTTCTATAGCATCCTGCTGAAGGAGTGCGATATGAAATACATTTTACGGGACACTGGGCTACAGAATTTGGGGAAGAGCAGAGAACTGATTTGACAAGAACAAGTGGTCTTGTCTCCAGTACAGAGAAGCAATAAGATACTGTTAAGTTTGGATTTTTAAAAATATATCTTGCCTCCATTAAAATGTCTAAGATATGCAATGCTTGATAACTGGGGCAGGCATGAAAGAAATGTCTATGGTTTTAACTTATGACCTTGATTTAGTTTTAATGCGAGTCACTTCAATAACCTTTCTATAACAACTCCAAATTAATGAGTGCTACTTTTCTCAACATAATACCCGAAAGCTTGCCTACATCTCAAGGTTGTCTGAGAATATAAATAAATAATGCAAGATAAAATACTCTACAAACAGAAGTACCCTAAATCTTGGTTACTATCATGAATGACAATGATTTAAATACTCTTTTTTCCCCCTTTTGGACTCCTAGGAATTTAAAGTTGCAAGAAAATGTAGAGACGGATCAGTTCATCAGTCACTTCCATCTCTGCATGAGGAGCATAGACGTAGAGGAAAAAATGACTAACCAGCTGATAGAGGCAAATCTGGGATCATAACTCAAGTCCCTCCGAATGTCATCTTTTTCTACATCCCTGCCAGTCAATTACATCCTTCTTGAATGCAAGTTTGATTTAAACCTGTTTAAAAAATGTCACTTAAACATAACTTTGGTTTTTAATTAAGAGGACCTGGGAAAACTCTTATCTGTATCTATTTGGGTGAACAGCCATCCCTGTTTGCCTGGTTTAAGCACTAGAAGTGCTATCTACCCCAGGAAACACTTCAGACCTAGACAACCGTACAGCTGGTCACACCAAATCTTCTCAGGAGTCAGAGGTTCATAGAAGACATCACTATATTTACATTGCAATCACTCTTAAAAGTTGGACCCTTGCAAGGGACAATCAGAAAACCACTTAAATCTGTTCCCTACTTTTTAGTGGAAGCAGGTGTCAAATACTTTGTGTATCATTTGACAATTAAACTGCCCTTATTTGGGGGAGGGGGGCATATGGTACAATGACTTTGAGCTAAACATTAGAGCAAAAGCCCTGGATTTAATACTTAGATCTCCTCCTTACCAGCTATGTGACCTTGAGCAGGTCACTTTACCCCTTTAAGCTTCAAATGCCTTGCCTTTAAAACGGTGGTGAATAACTACCTATCTTGCAAGGTACTGTGTGGATAAAATGAGATCACACGTGTCAACAGCCTGGCAGGGTGCCAGGCATATTGCTAGTGCCCTGCCAAGAGTAATTTCTTTTATGATTTAATATGCAAGCCCTACAAGTAAAGCTTAAAGACCAAGCTGGGAACAGCCTCCACAGGGACCTTATCCATGAACCTGCCTCATGGTTTGATGCAGTCAGGAAGTTCACTTCCACTGAATGAAAAGCAGAATAGCTAAACAGCAGGCACTCACCCCAGCTCTAAGGGTTAAACAAAGAGGCAAGTGCTTTTACATCGGAATGTTTTTGTCACCCTCTTTTAATGTGAAACCTTTTCATCTGCGCTAAAGCTTCAGAAGTCAGATTTCACTGAACTCACTTTGAGACTTGTGCTAGGGATGGGACTTTAATTACCTTTCTCAGACACAGAGATGGCTCTTGTCTTTAAAAACAGAAAGAAAGAACTCTTTTTTTTCCCCCCTTCGTTCATTCTTTTTTTCAGCTTGAAATCTTTTGTTCCTGGCACTTTCCATATGCCATCCTTTAATATTTAATCAGTCCCCACCTCATCGGAAGACTACTGGCCTCATTAGATAATTAATGGTTGCCGGCATTGCATTTGCTTCAGTTAATACATCTGCAGCCAGCAATTAGTGCCTGAGTTTATTAGTTGCACTGGCTTCATTTACTTGGGAAGCAATTCGCCTTCGATTGAAGCCGCTGGGATCAGCATATGTGGACAGCTTGCCCCCTGTTCCATGGGATTCTTTTGTTTACTTTTTTTTTGCTACAGTTTTGCAACACTGCGCATCCTGGCCCTGCCACCAACAGTTGGTGGGGAAGAGTTCCCTTTTATAATTTGGAAGATAATTGGGTAATCCTGTGCAAGAGAGAGGGGCTGCAGAGTGATTCTCCAACTTTGGGTAGGTTGAGGGGCCGGGAGGGAAAAGGCTAGATAATTTGTTCCTTTGGAAATGTCTATTTTTATAAAAGTCATAGATTCAAGGCTGAGGAATATTCATTCAGGAGGAATACAGGCTGAGAAATGCAACCTAATGTGTTAAGCAGCTGCCCGGAGTGAGATCTTGTTTCTTAGAGCTGGGAAGTTGCAGGGAGATGGGTCTCTGCTATCTTTCACCCCTAAACTTGACTTCCACACTTTGGCCCGGTTCCCAAGTGCATTTTTGTTACTAAGTGAAATGGTGTCATTTTCATGTGCGTTTCCGCGCGCTTCCCTGATGACCCTGATCACTGCTGGTTTCTTCCTGGTGATTAAAATCCTGGCCTATCACCAGGATTATTTCCCTCGTCAAATCCCATTTCATTCCTGATGCCAGACATTGGGGGAGATGAACATTAAGAACACAATAATGATGTGAAATCTGAAGGAAATGAGGGTGATGGTTTCTAGGTACATCAGAGAAAAGCAGGAAACAAAGAAAATATAGCTCGACCAATTGGGGGAAAAGGGAAGGAAAAAGCAGAAATGACCAGAAGCAATAAGTGTTTCCAATTTTTGTCTGTCTTTTCTTTTAGGCCAGAATTACTAAGTCAAGACCCTTCTAAGTACATATGCCATAACTAGAAGGAAGTAATGATGATGATAATACCGATGAACATAACAAACCTTTATCGAGCATTTTTCAAATGCCAGGCATCCTGTTAAATATGTTTCTGCAAGAGTGTTTTCTTCTGTAATACTGAGGCATCTCTACCATCTTTCTCCCCATTTTAAGGATGAGAAACATAGTTTCCACCGATTTTAAACGTTTTCCCCAGATGACACAACTTGTAGCATCTTAACTGCCATTCATTGAGCTTTTAGCCAGCATCAGTCACTTTGCATGCATAAATTCATTTCATTCTCCCAAGAACAGTGAAAAGCTCATTGAGGTTAAGTACTTACCTAGGACCATGCAGCAAGTACAGAGACTGTTTAATTCCCAAACCTCTTTCCACTGCTATAAAGACTAATACCATCTAGGGTCCCAATTAACGTTCAGGTTGAAGACATAGTCTACAAGGACTCCATCCTACTCAAAATCATGTGCTAAATTTTGGATTGCTCTATCACGATATTCAAGTCCTTTGGATGAGACCAAGAAGGTCATACGTGCCTCTTCAGGCCTAAATGGTAAGACCCATATATGGATTCACCTATTAATTGCTTTTTTTTTCAGGGTCAGTTCAGTTCTCAACCTCAGGTAGAATGCTATGAGACATAAACTACATGCACAAGGTAGACACCTGCCCTTATGGTGCAGTGCTTCTCAAATTTTAACGTACACACAAATAATATGAAGAGCTTGTTATCCACATTATTGAAAAGGGTAAGAGGAACCTGGGATTCTGAATTTCTAACAAGATCGTGGGTAGTATCAAGGCTGGAAAAGCAGTGGTTCTCAAACCAGGAAGCACCTTAGAGTCACCTGGAGCATTTGTGTTTCTAAACACCAATTTCTAGGCACCACCTTGATCAATGAAACTAGCATCTCTGGAGGGGGGTGCTCAGGATTCAGTATATTTTAAAAGCATCCCAAGTGATTCTACTACACATTCAGAACCACTGGCTTAAAAAGAAAAATCTCAGCAGGACAAGTCAGCTGAGTGTTGTATGATTGACACAAACCAGGAGAGCAGAAGCAGGCAGATAAAAGACATTCTCATTGACAAGACAAGAATGAAGACCTCCCTAGATTATACACTATCTGATTCTCCCACTGCTCCTCAGTGAGGTACACACGCTTTTGTAGGAAAACATGACTTACCAACTTAGCTCCATCCCAAGTTTTCTGGGCGAAACGGACAAGCTGTTAAATGTCCACCGTCTCAGTGTTCTCCTATGTAAAACGTAGCTAACACGTTACTTGCTGATGAAAGAGGTCATCAAGGGGACGTGACTTGCTGGTTGACCCACAAACTGAACCCGGGCAATCGAAGGGTCCTCACCCTCTCCCCTGTCCTTGGAATATACGTTCTGTCCACTGTTCCCCCAGCGGGAGCCTTTCCAAGGATGCAACCTTGAGAGAGCGACGTGTTCAGACCACCTAGACTGAATATGGGCCTAACCCAAGTGAAGCCTTCCGTATGTAAACTGTTAAGATTCTGGCGGGCAGGTGCCGAGATCTCTTCGTCTTGTGGCTGCTCAAGACAAGCCTGGTAAGTAAGTTCCCTCGCTTATTAAAACCGCCACCTACCAATCTGGAGGAGCCTGCAGCTTTCTTGGGTCTCTCCCTGTCCTCTGCATATGGGGCAGTTGGCAAACCAATGCTTGACAAGCCACCCAGAAGACGGAAGAAACGGGTCTTGGGAAAGAGGCATCCGTTGCCGGGTTGACCATAGACCTCTATGTGGGGAGGGGTGTCCTGAATGTCAGAGGCTTGCTGACCGCCGCTTGAGTGCGGGGATGCCCACAGCATGCTGTCTGATCCGATGCCCTTGTTTGCAGAACCGCGCAGAGGGTACTGCAGGCGGAGAAGACAGACGCCCGGCTCCGGTGCGCGCTGGGCTGGGCTACTCTGAGGGTGGGTCTGCCGGCAACAGATGCCCAACTCGTGGCTGAAACTCAAGCTAGAAAGTGGGAAGAAGACCTGGGGTTAGAGAAGGGCTGCGGTGTCCCCTGCTCTGCTCGCTCCGGGGCTGGCAGAAAATTGGGGGGAGTAGGACGGTCAGCTGGAGACCTCAGTGAGCCGTTTTACAAAGCGACGAGGGTGCGAGCCACCAAGGATTACTGCCCAGGTGCTTGTGAGGAAGCCTGATTAGGACGCTAAGGGGCGGTACCACTGGGAAAGTGATAGAGGAGGTCACGGAGAGGATGAGACCTCTGGCTGACCTGCGAGCTGAACCCAGGCAGGACCCGGGCATTGGGAGGCTCCTCTGTTCTTGAAATGTACACTCCGCCCACTGTTTCCACAATGGGAGCTTTCCAAAGATGCGGTCTTGAGAGACTAAGGTGTTGAGACCGTCTGGAAAGGATATTTGTTGAAACTGTTAAGATTCTGGCGGACAGATGCCGAGATCTGCTCGTCTTGCACCCACCCAAGACAAGCCTTGTAGGTAAGTTCCCCTTTTTTTACGAGTAAAAAAATGCCAAGACTTAAAAAAAAGGAAAGATGGGCTTCCCTGGTGGCACAGTGGTTGGGGGTCCGCCTGCCGATGCAGGGGACACAGGTTCGTGCCCCGGTCCGGGAGGGTCCCGCTTGCCGCGGAGCGGCTGGGCCCGTGGGCCGTGGCCGCTGGGCCTGTGCGTCCGGAGCCTGTGCTCCGCAACGTGAGGCCGCAGCAGTGAGAGGCCCGCGTACCGGAAAAAAAAAAAAGGCAAGATAAGCCTTGTAAGTTCCCTTGCTTATGAGACCTGCCACCTACCAATCTGGAGTGGCTGCCTCTTTCTGGGGTCTCGCCTTGTCCTCCTTGTACAGGGCCAGTTTGCAAACCAACACCTTCCTAAGGATGAAGGGAAGTGGCCCATGTGTGGGTTATCTGCAAAGGCTATAGGGAGCTGTAACAAAGCAAGGCACAGTTGTTAATAATCCTCTACCCTTGGGGCAGCGCAAGCTTTTCCAAGCTGGAGAAGATTCCGAGGCAATTACTGTAATTGTAATTCAGTTCTAAATACCTGTAGTATGCAATTTTGTTGAAAGCGAAAACCATGTTCATCAGATTTTGTTTTTCTTAAACACTAGGAGAATAAAAAGAGACCTCAGAATGTCTTTGAATGTGCTGTTTACCAGAATGTGCCCTGTACCATTGGTATATAGGATGATTTGGGGTGGCCTAAGTACATGTGAGAAAAATGGTGGATTTTTTGGTGGTGATACAAAATGATATTTTTGAATGCATTTATTGAAATGAAAAGAGTGAAACCAGCTGTAAGACCTTGTTGCACATTTCTCTGTACTGTAACAGTAATGAATACAAGTGAAGTGATACATTGCTGAGGAAGGAAAGTGATTAGCGCTTGAACTTGGAAGAACCTCCTAATGATCCTGTATCACAGAAGGATCCAACCACGCCCTTTCTTCTCAGCTGCACCCTCCTGATGTTGAACACAAATGCCCATACTTGTCTTATCAGATTTGCATCTCAGGCAAGATCAGGTGCTTTTACTATCTTAGGACGGTGGGGGGTGGCTGGAGGGACCGCAGTTTAACTATAAGAGGGGACTTTGGGAGGCGCCGTTCCAGGTGCTCTGTTAGTTATCCCTAGCTTTGAACAAGTCACCAAGCCGCTCCTTTTCATCCTTAGGATTAGAGTTTATCCTTAGAATTAGCAAGTTCAAGTTCAGGAATCCCCCCCAAGGAAATAACCATGGAAGTGTGCACACCCAGTGCACACCCAGCTACAAGAATACATGTTGCCATTCTTCTTACAGGAACTTTTATTAGCTTGGGGTAGGAGCAAGTGTGTTATTAGGTTGTATCATGAAACTACCATGTTTGTGGGTCAAAAATGGGTAAATATTAGCAATCAGATATCTAATAAGAGCAAATTTGGGCAAATTCTATGAAACAATACACTCCACAGCCATCTGCAATAAAGCTATGGAATACCATTTAATGACAGAGATGTTATTCAAAATATAGTCTTTTTGAACAAAACAAGACAAAAGAAATAGGTTGGCAAGCAGTATAAACAGTGTTATTTGTTTAGAATATATTTATGCATAGGAAAAAAGACAACATAGTTTATATCAAAGTCTTGTAGGTTTTCTGTTTCTCATTTACTTCACTGGCTGTGAGTGCTTCTAGTTTATTAAGATTTTTTAGAAGTTCATTTTAAAATTAATGTTTGAATGGTCATCACGTCCAATTCTTAGTCAATTCTCTCATGTCTGGGTATTAAGTAGTACACTTGCTGCTATCATTTTCTTTCACTTTGTGAAGTTTATTATTCATATCTCTTTTGTTAAACAACCTCAGAATACTTCTCAACACATACCCCCAGGCAGCCATTTCCTTTCATCCGCATTGCCATGCAAGGTGATGTTGATTTTTCTTCCCTGCTCCACACCCCATCAGGGAGAGATTTCCCCATCACCCACAGCTCACCTGTGCACAGATAGCTCTGTATCTTTCTTACGTCCTCATTCTCTCCTCTGAGTCTCACTCAGATTTGTACAGCTGCTCACTGAATTTCTCTGGCTCAGTCACTCCTGGTAATTCAGGGTCACTAGTATTGTGATCAACACATCTGAGTTTGTTGGAAATTTCCTGGATTTAAAATTGAAAGTCCCATGTCCTAGGAAATACCTCAATCCCAGCAAAACTGGGAGGTCTGGTTGTTCTAGCAGCGGTTTGAGTTAGTAGGGATCACTGTGAACAAGAGCATGAGTGACCTGCCAAAGCTACTTGTTAATAGGAAAGTCAGATAACTGAGCCAAGGCCAAGGGGGATGATCTCCAGCTTAGAGTCTATGGAAGGTCTTTAAGAAAATAGGGAGAGTGTAAGCAGCAACCCCGGAGCTTCTAGGAATCCAGGTACAAGCAATCTGTGACCAAGCAATCTGTGGCTCTGATATCTGCCAAAATATCTAGTGATTTAACTGGAGGAACTTGACACATCTAACTCGGGAGCAGACAATTCCTCCAGCCCCTGGCCAGTTTCCTTGGGACATTGTAGCAGGTCTACTCCAGATGGTCTCGGGCTTGTGAATGTGATGCAAAGCTGAACTCCTAGCCTCTGGAATGGGTTCTCTTAGTGCTCAATCTTTGCAGGTCGATTTTAGCTCTCAGCCAATATCAAGCCATTTCTTCTCTCTGTGAATTCAGAGCACCTATTTTCTAGAGCACTAAGTAAGCACCACAGTGAATGATGATAGTGATCTAAGTTAACCATATTCCCTCATAGTGCATATGCAAAAAGTGAAAACTCTCTAATTTCTTCTTCTGAGAGGCCATTAATAGAAATCTTTAAAAAGACAGTTTCTTAGCACTGGAAATATTAAGCTGTTATTGTGGTAAATTAGCTTATTTTTACTTTCAAATGAAAATATAAATAAGTAATAAGTATCAGCAATTTCGGTTCCATAATGAATAAGGACAGAATTGGGAGCTGAAAGA
>NW_006797892.1:359020-367448 GCF_000442215.2 Lipotes vexillifer | reverse complement strand
CAGAATTGGGAGCTGAAAGAGTGTGTGCCCATTAGAGAGAGCAGGAAATTAACATTTGTTGACATTTTCCTGCTTTTAGTTTTAATGTAAACTAGAGGCAATTAAGTTATGTTCAACACATTTCCCTTGTAAATATTTTCTGTTTCTCCGTATAGTAACCAAGATGTCCTACAACACTGCCATATTAGCAAGCCCCAGACTAGGTGGGAAGCCTTACCTGTCATTGCCAGTGTAAAAACAGAAAGCCTAAATCCTTGAATAATTCAGTGTTTCTCTTCTATTTCTTATCCACGTCATGACTGTGCCATTTACCACTCAGGATGCCTTCTGTTTTTCTGTTTTCTGTTGGTTTTGTTTTGTTTTGTTTTGTTTTTTACACAGTCGATCTCTAGGTAAATCTGTAAATCCCCACTCAGAAGAACATGAATTATCCGATGCTTGAATGAAATGAAGACAAAAACAAGCTTGAATATTTAAACTTACAGCAAGTGTCTTCCATGATAGATCCTTTCAGACTCCAACTCATTTTTTTCTTTGATATCTACTACTGCTATAAAGTCACAGTTTATCATATAACATTACAATTTATGGTGTAACCAGCTTGGGTACTGACTGTAAACCCTTCATCTATGCCACTGTAAAGGGTTTATAGTCCATAAATAGAAGCGCAAGACTATCTTGCCTCCTTGTCTTGCCCACAACACAGCCCTTCAGATATGTCAGCTCTGTTATTTATTTTACATGCTGGGTGAGTTACAGGAAAATAAGTGGATACATTGTTTTGTCTCTCCAAAATCCAGAGACAGTTCAGGGTCACAGGGGAAATGAACAATGGGATGTTGGCTGGAAAGATGCAAAAGGATATGTCTGGCCTTATCACATCATTAATCTGTAAGAGGGAAATTTTTTTAAATTTTTATTTTATATTGGAGTATAGTTGATTAACAATGTTGTGTTAATTTCAGGGGTACAGCAAAGTGACTCAGTTATACATATACATGTATCTATTATTTTTCAAATTCTTTTCCCATTTAGGTTATTACAGAGTATTGAGCAGAGTTCCCTGTGCTATACAGTAGGTCCTTGTTGGTTATCTATTTTAAATATAGCAGTGTGTACATGGAAAAAAATTTTTTTTAATCTCAAAATTCAAGTAATTAGGAACATGCTCTTTGGAAACCAACCAACCATATAATAGTGTCACATCTTAAATTAATAGAGGTATATAATCTGGCTGTATTTCCTGTTGTTCACCTGTTTCTTAGGCTCTTTGCTCTGTATCAACACACTTTTTGGAGAGAGTGCTGGATTTTAGTACATGTAAGAGCTGGGTTCAAATGCTAGCCCCAGTCCTGAATAACTGTGGTCTCAGGTAGGCCTCTAATTCTGATCAGTGCTCTCCTCATCTATAAAGTGGAAGTGATAATGATGCCAGTATAATTTTAATTTCCTCAGTCCTCATTATTCTGCAGGCATCAGTTCTGATGATGATGGTGATGTGATGATGGTAATGATTGTGATGATGATTGTGATAAAGATGATAGGGATGATTCTGATGGTGATGGTGTTAATGGTAATGCTGCTGCTGATGGTAATGATGGTAACAACACTGAGGTCATAATGATGATGGGGATTATAATGATAACTAATGATTATTTAGTTTCTTTCTGGCCAGGTACAGTTTTAAGTGCATTATGCATATTATCTCACTTAATCACAGCAACCTCATTTTCCGTATGAGAATAACGAGGCTCACAGGGGTTGCTCATCATCACATAACTTGTGTAATAAGGTAGGTTTAGAACCCAGCACTCTGATTCTGTATCCCTCAGCCTTAATCACACCATCATATCACCTTCCTTTAATGGGTGTTTCAAATTAATGGTATCATATTATGTTTACTCTTCCACGATCTGCACGATGAAACTGTCAATCTCTCCAAAATCTATTTTTTTCCTCTTTTTTTAAAATTGAAGTGTAGTTGATTTACAGTGTTGTATTAGTTTCAGGTGTACAGCAAAGTGATTCAGTTATATATATATATATCTATATATTCTTTTTCAGAGTCTCTTCCATTGCAGGTTATTACAAGATATTGAGTAGAGTTCCCTGTGCTATACAGTAGGTCCTTGTTGGTTATCTATTTTATATATAGTAGTGTGTACCTGCTAATCTCAAACTCCTAATTTATCCCTCCCCCCCGTATAAAATCTTAAGATAATTCCAGGAGTCCCAGAGTACAGTGTTTCTTCTTATCTGTATCCGCCTTTCTGTCTGCAGAGCCACTGATCATAGTGCCTCATGCCTCGACCTGGTGCCCACCATGATGTTGCTGTGTCCTTTGATGCCTCGAAGGACCTCAGTGCTCTGAGGCTGCAAATCCCTGACGTTACAAAGCGTGGCTGTTCTCCTCAGAGGACCAAAGCCATGATGTACTCCTGACAATGGTTAAGGGGAATCCCTACTTGGTCTCCTAGACCCCAGATCAATTCTGCTTGTGTGTCCCAATCTCCAGTTCCTTGTGCCAACAGTCTCATTGACTTCTGGCTAGAGCCCCTCTCTTCTTAGGCCAGAGACATATTCATGGGACCACATCAAGGCCAAGGCCACCTCCCCATCATACTCCAAGTGCCCCATCTTTGCTGTAGGGAGTGGCAATGGGAGTAGAGACACCCAAATTTATCACTGGCAAGAATTTACAATGCGGGGGGCACTTTTAGTAATATTCCAGAATATTCCAGAAGTAACTGGATTGAGGGAAAAACCCTTCTGATAAATAGAAAGGCCCAATGGAAAGTGTCCTCACTGCATGGGATGCCAAAGTAGAGAGAAGGTCCCAACTTTAATTAGGGGCACATTTGAATATCTTCATTCTGAACAAGACAGGAAGAGGCTCAGGTGAGCCCGGAGGGATTTCCAGCCAAAAGCTGGCTAATCTCCAGTTAAACAGGCCCATTATCTCTCCCTCCCCAGGAGAAAGTCAGGCAGAACTGATTTGATTAACAGTAGATTAACCTCTCTAACACAGCCGTCCTGGGTTTTACACCTGTCACTTTAGTATGACAATTTATATTTATTCAAAAAGCCATGAGACAGTAAATTAAACATTGCCCTAATTAGAAAAGTGTCATATGTTACAGTGGGGAAGCCACCTGATCTAATTTTCTAACAGGGCCTGTGCAAAGAATGTGTTGGTGTGGCATTAGCAGGAGCCCTATAAACACCAACACTCTGGGGAAGAGAAAAACCCGGGCTGCTGATGCTACATCTTGGTTTTTGAGAGGAGAAATTCAGAATTCAATTCAAGGACCATCTATTATGGTGCTGTGAACTGCCTGGCAATGCATCGTGGTACTCAGCTGGGAACCAGAGTGGGACCCCTGCCCTTGGTGACTTCAGAATCCAGTAGGAAAGACAGGCAAGGAACGAGGCAGTTTTGATTCAGTTTGGGTTAAGAGTAAATACTCAGTGCTGTGAAGGCTAAAAAAGCCCACCTAGTTAATGCAGGTTTGGGGGAAAGGTGACCAAGAGATTATCCTGGAAAGGAATGACATCTAAAATGGTATCTGAAGGTTATAGAGCAGTTTTCCAGGCTTAAAGGAGTGAGGAGGAAACAGAACTTGCAAAAATGCTGATAATGAAGCAATACCTGGTATATTCCGGCACTCCTAGGTTACTAATAAGTAGCAAAATATGCATAGGGAGATATGAGCGTCCAGGGAGGTGAGAGTCAGGTCATGAAAAGCTATGATGCCATATCAAGAAACACACTTTTAAAAAATTGAGTTGCCACCTACATAGGGCAAAGCATATAAATCTAAGCATATTGCTTGATGAGTTTGGATGTATGTGTGCATCCATGGAAATAACACTCCAATCAACATACAGAACAGTTTCAGCTCTTGATTCTAGCCTTATGGCAGTCAATATCCCCCAGGGTTACACCTCTGCTCTCTATCACTGAATATTATGTTTGCCTGTCTTTGAACTTCATATATGTGGGATAATGAGACATACACGTTTTAGGTCTGACTTCTTTTATTCAATATTCTCCCAGTAACGAGGTTTTCTTGTTGTGTTTAGTTCTGTCTTTATTGCTGTGCATCATCCCATTTTTTGAATGCATCATAATGTATCCATCCCTTTCTACTGTGGGTGAACATTAGGGTTACTAATAGGGTCACATGTTCTAAATAATGCTGTGATAAACATTCTCGCACATGTTTTTTGGAGGACACTAGTGTTCATTTCTGTTGGGTGTATACCCGGGAGTGAAATTGTGTCAGGGGTATGTCAGGGTGTGGGTTAAGGCTACTAAGAACCCTCACATACATTGTCCCATTCACTCAAGAACATTTCTAGAATACCTACTATGTGCTGGGGGTACAGCAGTCAACAGCACAGCACCCTACCCTCTTGACCCTTGCTGGTATAACCTCAATGGACTATATAAACCCCAAACCATGGCTGAAGTAAATTTGCCGTCATAATGCCTCCAAGAGTCGAGAATAATGATGGAAATACTTATAATTGACATTTTCCCTATCAGTCTGCCGGAACTCTTTTTTTTGTTGTTGTTGTTTTTTTGTTGCGGTACGCGGGCCCCTCACCGCCGCGGCCCCTCCCGTTGCGGAGCACAGGCTCCGGACGCGCAGGCTCAGCGGCCATGGCTCACGGGCCTAGCCGCTCCGCGGCATGTGGGATCCTCCCGGACCAAGGCACGAACCCACATCCCCTGCATCGGCAGGCGGACTCCCAACCACCGCGCCACCAGGGAAGCCCTCTGCCGGAACTCTTTAAGAAAAGCTAAGGTGTGGAGAACCAGTAATCTATTATTACTCAACAATAAGAGAGAAGGATTTTAAGGGAAAAAAATCTGATGGAAACACATTGCCCACCACATTGCCTCTGGGTATGGTGTGTGACAACCTTGTTCACCTCCCAGGGAGAGTGTGACATACACAGTCCCTAATGGGATGGACTCAGAGCTATTGGGATGTGACTCAGAATTGGCCATAATTCCTGGAAACCGGAAGTGAAACCAGAGCATAGTGCATGGTGTGAGAGGGCCATCTGGCCCTCCCATGATGGTCATGCCCTCAATCGGGTGCATCCGCTTCTCTTAACAGCTTTTCAACTTGCTTCCAAGCTGGAATCCTGTTGCGGAGGCAGGATGCTGGACCAAGCCCGGTCCCTCTTTCCCATGTAAGAAGCTGGCTTATCCACCATACCTAGTTCCCTGGCTACATTTTCCTAAGAGTACTCTCAACAAATCCTGGGTTTTGAGCTCTTGGACTAGGTTTTGAAGGCTATTTCTAGAGCTAGGAACTTAACAAGGGAAAAGGAAACAAAGAAGGAGTAATATTCTTACCAGTTTGAAGAGGAAAACAAACAAAAATTTTATATACATGATAAACCAAGCAAGAACTTCTGGCGTGGGGGGGTGGTCACATAAATTCCAAGGGTTAAATAGAAACTTAAAATGCTACAGCCTGTTTGGCATCTCAGGAAAAATCTGAGCCATTACCAGCCTGAACCTCCATCCATCAGAAAAATGGGGGACAAATGAAATGTATCCTCTGAAAATACTAGTGATGCATTGTGAGACTCCAAAACCTTTTACTCTTTGATCCAATAATTCTGCTTTTAGGATATACAAATGTACAGCATATTCACTGTAGTATCATTTATGATAGAAATAAACCAGGGGAAAAGTATGTATTCAAAATAGGCGAAAGGTTAAATAAATTATCAAGTGTTCATATGGTAGACTATCACAAACGGTGAAAATTATTTTAGGAAATATGCTTAGTACATACTTACGTTATAAATTTAATTGATGAAAAAGCAACATACAGACGTTTACATATTAAGCATGGTAAATCAATTTCATTCTTCGTGTCATCACCAACTGGTTGCTAATAGCTGCTTGGAATTCTGCACTGGAAAAGATTCTGAGGTCCTATGTGCACTCAGCAGAAATGATTAGCAAGGTCTGTGTGGGCAGGAAAAGGGGGAATATCTCACCTTTGCCAGCAATTTGCTATATGCCAGGTTTATTCAGAATAATTTAAACTATAACACATGCAATATGCATTCACACACATGACTATGTTCATGCAGACAAGGGGAAAAATAATTGAGCAAAAAGAAAGTAAACTCAGTTGATCAGCAGAAAAGCATGACTTTGTTTACTTATGTGATAAGATGGGTAAGGATTTCTGGAGCTTCCATCTTAATGATTCCTTGGATTAAATAAAGTCACATAGAAATACAAACAGATTTCACGTCCACTAGAAAGGTGACCATTCAAAAGCAGGCGATGATGAGTTTGTGGAGGTGGAGACATGGGGACCCTTATATGTTGCTGGTGGGGATGCAAAGTGATACAGCTCCTTTGCAAAACAGTTTGGCCATTTCTTGAAAAGTTAAGGGTAAATTTATCAGATGACTCAGCAATTCCATGCCTAGAGAAATGGAAGCATGTAACTAACACACAAATGTTCTTAGGAGCATAGTGTATAATAACCCAAAGCTGGAAACAGTTTGAATGTCCATCATTGGGTGAACTGAGAGACAAAATGTGGTCTCTCCATACAATGGACAATTATTCAGCCTTAAAAAGGGATGAGGTACTGATACCTGCTACAACATGGGTGGCCCTTAGTAACATTTTACAAAACGAGAGAAGCCAGACACAAAAGTCCACATATTGTATGATTCCATTTATATGAAATTCTTCATAAAAGACATATCTATATATAGAGAAAAGAAATCAGCTGTTACCTGAGGTTGGGAAGGAAATGGAGATTAATTATAAAAGAGCATGAACGATATTATCGGGTGAGGAAAATGCTCTGAAACTGGTTTATGGTGATGGTCCCACAACTCAATAAGTTTACTAACAATCATCGAACTGCACAACTACAAAGGGGATATTTATGATGTATAAGTGTACCTCAATAATGTTGTTTAAAAAGGTATAAATGGAAGGAGAGAGAGGGCGTGCTCCTGACAGGACGCTATCAGTGACTTTCTTGGTAGGATGGTGGAAAATTATTTTCTTATTTACATCTCTCTACATTTTCCTTGTTTTCATCTGAATATACCTTTTTTCTTAATAATCAGGGGAAAAACTACCATCCCCTAAACCCCACTCCAACCCCTTTCAGAATCAACAGATCTTTATGATGGAGACCTCCTATCCTCATCTCCATTGGTGATACAATTGGACCAATGCACCAAGGGCACCTTGGTGGATGCCCTAAGCGTATCCACATGGATGTTGAAGGCCCTACTCTTGGCAAACATATGATTCTCCTCCTCTAATAACTAGATGAAACATTTTCACCTTTCGAATGCTTATTTTCCATCTTCCAATTTCCCGGGGCCATGGCCTCCAGCTCTTATATGAAGTGTGCAGTCATGCTTCATGCTTGAGAAAAATCATGCCGTTGCTGTGTAAGGTCAAGACTCATGTTTGGATCCTCTAGAGCCCCCAGAGAAATAGCCCTGCCAAGTTTTTCTCGACATCGCAGATTTCATGTGTTAGAATTGCTTGCAGTGTCTGGCACAGTATTTTAAAGCGGTTCTGTAAGTAAAGGCCCTTCCTTAGAAGGAGGCCATTTTTCTACTTGTGTCCGGAAAATGTCACACAATACACTATATTCTCACCCTATTACATTTCCAGGTCACTATAGAGAGGCGTTACACCTCAATGAAGTGGGTCAGACATAGGCCATTGTAATGTAGCAAATAATAAGTATTAGCACTGAGCTCTTACTATGTGCCAGGTACTATGTGAAACATTTTATATACAGTATTTTTCATTGTATATACAATGAATATAAAATTTTATTTTGTATACATTATTTTACTAAAGCACTGTTGTTATTATTATCAATAATTCACTTTAGAGGAATTATATCACTTCTCATATCAAAGAGAAGATATGAGTCAGTTAGTGAGGTACGGAGTCAAATTTAGGACTCAGTTCTGTCTTATTTTGACTTTGGGACAGACAAGACACAAAGTGACCTGGAAGCAGGGGACCAGATGGAAAATATCAACTGCTTAGCCATTTGCAGCTGAGATAGATGCATACAGCTGGCCCTGGTCATGGTAAAGTCCATTGCAGTAGATTCTAGTGCCAGTAGACAACGATGAAGAAGCAGCCACAGTCTCCTCCACCCGAGTGTTGTTAAAAATCTACTCTGCAGGGGCTTCCCTGGTGGCGCAGTGGTTGGGAGTCCGCCTGCCGATGCAGGGGACACGGGTTCGTGCCCCGGTGCGGGAAGATCCCACACGCCGTGGAGCGGCTGGGCCCGTGAGCCATGGCCGCTGAGCCTGCGCGTCCGGAGCCTGTGCTCCGCAACGGGAGAGGCCACAACAGTGAGAGGCCACAACAGTGAGAGGCCCGCGTACTGCA
>NW_006797892.1:350986-358843 GCF_000442215.2 Lipotes vexillifer | reverse complement strand
AAAAAAAAAAAAAAAAAAAAAACTTCTCTGCAATATATATGTAACCCTTCTGAAAATATATAGGAGCAACCACTGAGTTGTCTGAAAAACACTGATTTAACTTGCATTACCTTAAATTGATTCGTCTTCAGTTTCTGTCATCAGGCCATTTGGAGACTTTTGATAAAAATTCGTTTCTGTTATTCAATAACAAGAATTAATACATTTCCTACAAATGAATTCGTGTCCACTGACACAATTTAATTGCTTACCCTGTGAGATGATTTTCTTTCTGATAAAAGACTGTCCTTGGATGAGCTTGCAGACAGTGTGACTGGAATGGATGGGGCTTCTTAGAGGAAAGCAGGTCTGAAAAGTGTCCTGTTGAAATGAGGTGTCAGGACATGGGTGAGAATGAAGGCTCAATTTTGAGTTGTGAATGTCCTGAGAGCTCATCCCCACCTGTCCATATATCCTGGGAAGGTAGGGGGCAAGCACCTGCCCTCGCCCACATTTTTTGTCTGCTCTCTACCTCTGCAATAGCAGATAAATGGACCATGGTGCAGTGTTAAGACATTAGAAGGATTTTTCTCTTTGGATTTCTGCTTTTCACTGTTGTGTACAGGAAGGATGAATAATGTTGAAACATAATAAAAATGCTTTCAGTCCCCTGAAGCTAGGAAAGCATTTTAATGTAGTGAGTGATGTTGCAAAACCTTCTTTATCAAGAAACACGAAGGAAAAGATTTTCAAATACTGACTGCATACACAAACCTGCTATGTTAGAGACACCTCCCCAGAGATGGTCAGGAAGGGGCTGGCTTAGAGAACACTGCCCTCATTCCTGTCCTGTAGCTGAGGATCCAAGATGAAGGGGCACAAGGCTTTTCAAGAGCTGGCTCTCATCCCCTCTCCAGCCTCATCTCTTTCCACAAATTTTACCCCCTAGACAGGATGATGGAATTTCTAGTCCCCAAATGCGCTGCGGCTTCCTGTTTCTGTGCCTTGTGTCTCTGGGGGTCTCCATGCATCATGTTCCTTTTTCCTCCTTTTCCGATTCATTCTCATGCTTTGTGACTCATTTCACATTTTCTGCCCTGGAGAAATCATTCTCTAAGGACTCAGTCACAGGGTGTTGTCCTCTTTATATGTACCCATAATCACCCTGCATTTTCTTCTGACAAGTGTTTTACATGAATATATAGCAATATGTCAATATCTCTATATCTCTATCTGTATCTGTATCTAATCTTTACACTTCTCTCCCTCTCCTTAAGTGGGGACCAGGGTAATCCATATAAATAACAAAAGGTGGGGAAGTTTTACCAAAATTTATACCTTATACTTAACCCAAGAAAAAAATCACCCAAGCCAAGAAGATTGCAAAAAGATAAAACAAAAGAGAGAGAGAAGTTGATTAATAGTAGAATGGTGGTTGCCAGGCACTGGGGGGTTGGGGAAAATGAGGAGATGTTGGTCAAAGGATACATTTATAAGATGAATAAGTCCTGGGGACCTAATGTACACCGTGGTAATCATAGTTAATAATAATGTATTATAGACTTGAAATTTGCTGAGAGTAGATCTCAAGAGTTCTCACCCACACCCCCCGACAAACACACACAAAATGATAACTTTGTGATGGACAGGTTAGTGAGCTTGACTGTGGCCATCGTTTTATGATGCATACTTATGTCACATTGTCGTGTTGTATACCTTAAATAAATATAATTTCAATTTGTCAATCATACCTCAATAAAGCTGCAAAAATTATGTAAAAATTTTAATTCAAGTTGATTCCAAACCAAATGTTGAATTCTAAAACCTAGGGCAGCATTTCTGAAATCAGGTGACCATGTTAGAAATCTAGGTGCCAGATGCCTTCACTTATCCTGGTGATAGGAGTGACAGGCCCCCAATTCTCCCATTTATGTGGGAATCTCATCTTTCTGTCCTTTAATGTTTAAATAAAATCATGTCCATCTCCCTATCCAATATAAGTTAGGAAACTCAGTCTTCAATGTTCTCTGAATATTTCAAGGGAGTCAGAGATGGAGTATTACGCTTTTTAAAATTACTCTTGAAAGGTCCTCATCTAAACCCCAAATTTCCCAGTAAATATGAATTCCCACAACTGTAAATTATCCTACCATGGCTGTTTTCAGGGGGTGAAATGGTAAAATGGTAAGAGAATGAGCTTTGAGGTCAACATATTGAATCCAAGGCCAGGCAGTTAGGTAAGCTGTTGACTCAGCAAACTGAGCTAGAAGTCAAAAAACAAAATGGAAAATGGAGCTAATGATGGTCTAATTGTACCTCCCCTATAATGTGCTTATCAAGATTAAATGGATCAATATATGTGAAGTGTTTAGAACAGTTGTCTGGTCATAGCGAGCACTTAATGCATATTATCTACTGTTACTCTAAGTCAGTGCCAAGTGTGTGTTGGTGATGGGAGAACTCACGATGGAAACACGTTATTAGGAAATAGGAGATAATGGAGTTATATTTACTATTCCAGTATTTAAAGCTTAGCCTAAATGGTACTGATGAAGTGATTCCTGTATAATGAGAATAATAAATACTAAAAAGATAATGAACTCAGAACATTCCTCAAAAAAAGAGCCAATTGTTTACTCAGTTATGGTAAATTGCTTATGTAGTTCCTACAGATTATGAATTAATTCTTTTTCAAGCATAGTGCTACATAGGTATGTGTACTTGTATTTTGTGTTGTTTTTCTTTCTATTGTTGAAGATAATGATAGGGATGTAATACTTTTTTCTTTTTTTTTTTGCGGTACGTGGGCCTCTCACTGTTGTGGCCTCTCCCGTTGCGGAGCACAGGCTCCGGACGCGCAGGCTCAGCAGCCATGGCTCACGGGCCCAGCCGCTCCGCGGCACGTGGGATCTTCCCGGACCGGGACACGAACCCGTGTCCCCTGCATCGGCAGGCGGACTCTCAACCACTGCGCCACCAGGGAAGCCCGGGGTGTAATACTTCTTGAATTAAAACTGTATTTCTGGATGAAGTGGAGAAAACTTATGCAAAGCCCTAGCTCATGACTTGAGACCCAGAAGGAACTCAATACTGTCTCTTCTTTTCATGTGCTTCATCTGTTCTACACCTTGACTTTCCTTGCAGTGCACCTACTGATTCAAAAACTCTGGGGAACGTCCCAACAATCTGTGTTTTCACAAGTCCTCCTGGTGACACTGATGCACTCTCCAGTGAAAGCCTGTGTTCTGGGATGGTAATACTGGAAACTATCGATTCCTGAGCCAGAGGAGAAAACATCACCAGAAACAACAGAAATAGGAGGGGCTTTTAACACTGGTAAGTCTACTCAGTGACTACAGTCATCCAAGTCCTGAACTGGGTATAACCAGGAAGGTAAAACCATGAGATGCTATGACATGCAAATGTTTAGGAAAATAATTTTATTGTTATTCCAAATTATGAAACCAACACCAGTTATTGTAAAAAATATAAAAATGAGAACATTTTTAAATTGTCCAAATACTGTCACTGGTGCAAAATAATTTTAAATATTTTGTTCTAGATTCTTTCCTTTCAGTCTTTTTGCTTTTTTTTTTTTTTTTTTTGGCTGCACTGTGAGGCATTTGGAATCTTAGTTCCATGACCAGGGATTGAACCTGTGCCCTCTGCAGTGGAAGTACAGAGTCTTAACCACTGGACCACCAGGGAAGTCCCTTTCTTTTTTCCTCCTTTCAGTATTACCTCTGTGTGTATAGGTGTAGGTGTGTTTACTCTAAATGATGAGATCAAATTTTATATTGTTTCACATTCTGATTTACTTGCTTGCAGCTGGATCATTTCTCCATATCATTTTAAGTCAACTTTGAGGTGGGGTTTATATACATAAAATGCGCCCATCTTAAGCATACATTTCATGAGTTTTGACAAATATGTACACGCATCTAACCACCACCACAATCAATATCTAGACATTTTCTTCATCACAAAAATTCCAGTTGTGACTCTTGTCACTAATTCCTGTAGCCCCACCCTGGCTATTAGCTGTCTACTTTTTGTCAGTAGGGATTATGTTTGTCTTTTTTAGAGTTTCATATAAACACATTAATTTAGTTTTTAATCTTCTGTGTCAGCATAATGTTTTAATATTTCTGCGTTTGTCTGTAGGTCAGTCCATTTTTATAGCTGTATAGTATTCCATTGTGTGGACATAACACTATTTGTTTATCCGTTCATCTATTGATGGACCATCAGGCTATTTCCGGTATTAGCGTATTATTAATAAAGGTGCCATGAATGTTCACACACAAGTCTTTGTATGGACATATATTTTCATTTCTTTGGATGAATTTCTAAGAGGGGAATTATTAGGTCATATAGTAAGTTTACATTTCATTTCTTAAGAAACCTCAACAACCTTTTCCAAGTGTTATACTATTTTATATTCCCTGGGACTCCCAGTTGTTCCATATCCTTGCCAACAATTGGTGGTGTCAGTTTTGTTTTGTTTTTTAATTTTAGCTATTCTTATTGATATGGAATGACATCTTATTGTGGTTTAATTTTTCATTTTCCTGGCAGCTAATAATAATGATGACCATTTTTCTTGTGCTTATTGGTCATTTTTAGATCTTCTTTCATGAAGTGTCTGTTCAAAAATTTTACCTCTGTGTTTTTGGTTACTAATCTTTTTATTGGTAAGTAAGACATATCTATCTATATTCATATATATGTAACGAAGATATACATATATATTCAAATATTTTCAATATTTGTCAATATGACAAGTGTATATATTCATATATACTTCACATTTATTCCCTTAGTTTGTAACTTGCCTTTCATTCTCTTAGAAGTATCTATTAAAGAGCAGAAGAATTTAATTTTTCTGAAGTCCAGTATATCATTGTCTTTCATTTATGGTTCATGCTTTTTGTGTCCTAAGAAATCTTGTCAACCCAAGACCATGAAAAATGATCCTATTATTCTTTTTTTTTTTTTTGCGGTACGTGGGCCTCTCACTGTTGTGGCCTCTCCCGTTGTGGAGCACAGGCTCCAGATGAGCAGGCTCAGTGGCCATGGCTCACGGGCCCAGCTGCTCCACGGCATGTGGGATCTTCCCGGACCGGGGCACGAACCCGTGTGCCCTGCATCGGCAGGCGGACTCTCAACCACTGCGCCACCAGGGAAGCCCGATCCTATTATTCTTTTAGAAACTTTATAATGTTAGCTTTTAGGTTCTAATGTATGATCCACTTTCAGTTAATTTTTATATAGTGTGAAGTTGATCTCTTTTCATATAAATATCCAGTTGTTCCAGTAACATTTATTGAAACTATTGTCCTTCCCCACACTAAATTACCTCAGCACAGTTGTTGAAAATCTGTTGATATACACTATATTTATGGATGCTCTATTTGGTTCCATTGACCTATATACTCACCTTCATGCCAATTTCTATTCTATTTTTACTTCTATTCAATGCCTTGATTATTGTAGCTTAATAATAACTCTAAATAGTATAAGTCATCCAGCTCTGGTCTTCATTTTCTAAATTATTTAGGTTATTCTAGTTTCTTTGAATTTCCACATACATTTTAGAATCAACTTGTCAATTTCTATGAAAAAATCCCACCAGGGCTGGAGTTATGAAATTGTTGAACCTATAGATTCAAATCCCTTTAAATTTGTTGAGACCTGTTTTATGGTCCAACTTTTCTGGGGCAAGTGTTGGAAAACCATAAGTTAACTCAGCTTTATTCCTGTCATGATCTTTCTGGGTCTTTACTGAATGCCCCAAATAATCACCAAGGACCTTCCATTTTTTCTGATTAAAGCTTGAACATCTACCCACACTCTATGATCTCTGGTATTTTTTCTGCTTACAATTTCCTTGTTTTTTGACCAGTCTTTTGTGATGTCCCTTTGTGCATATGTGGCCTCATGCTAAGCAAAGACTCAAAGGGACCCCTATGTAGATATGAGGCATTCTTTTTCAGCATAAATCACTTCTTCTTTCCCTTCTTTTTCTTCTTCTTATTTTTTAAGAGGATGGAAAGATTTTACTACATACTTCTAGCAACTTAATTTGGAAAAAAATCAGTTTTAGAATAGACTTCTACTTCTCATATCGAAATATACTTATGTTTTATTACTTTTAGAAGCATTATATATTTAAGGTACACAATATGATGTTTTGATAACACATACATTGTGCAATGATTATGATCATTATTATCAGTCAAGCTCATTAACATGTCCATAACCTCACGTGGTTACCTTTCTGTGTGTGTGTGGTGGTGTAGTGAGAACACTTACGATCTACTCTCTTAGTAAGTTTTGTGTGTCCAATACAATATTATTAACTATAGTCACTATGCTGTGGATTAGATCTCTAGAATTTACTCATTCTACAGAACTAAAACTTTACAACCTTTGACCGACAACGTTAACTCCCTTCTTTCCAAAACTGTTTTCTCACATATTTAGGCTCATCAGTTTCCTTAAATATTTGTTATCTCCATCTTCTCAAATCATTGAGGCCACTGGAGTCTTTCTGGGTTCTGTCTCCCACACAGACACAACATACCCTATATATTCCTTCTATGGAGAATGGAGAAAACTAGGGCTCAACTCATATTATTCTTCTGTCTAGGTTCCCAGACCTGTGTAATCTATTGTTTGCCATAGTTGTGATACAAATATAGATATATAATGATATATATTTTTTCATAGTTGTGATATATATAATATACATATTATATTATGTGTATATAATATACATATCATATATATATATATATATATATATACACACATGTATATATGTATATATTAGTTCCCCAGTGTCATCCAGAGCAAGGTTACTTTATTTTTTATGCAGCCTTAAAATGTGGCTATCATCCTCATGGTCACAATATGGTTGCTCACCCTCTGAGCATTGCAGCAGCATTCCAGAAATAAAGTCAGGGATATGGTTCCTCAATTTTTTCATAAGTATTATTAAAAGCTCTTAAGAGTTATGAATTGGGAATACTGAATATAATTTTACCTTCTTTTATACATTTAGGCACTTTCCAATATTTAGATAAAATGAACATCTGAGAAATTTGACTTCTTAAAATATCTTTTTCTAAATAGAATTTTTACTACACTCCTCCTCCAAATAAATGATGTTTCCATTGAAAGGATAAAGGCATCCCCCAGATCTCATCAAGAAATTTAAATTACAACTTCTGTAAGAAGAATCTAATCTAATTTTTTCAAAAAAATCTTAATGCAAGAAGGTGTTGCCTGGAATTTTGTTTAAAAAGAGAAGCCAAGGGGTTTTATTTCTCTCCCATCTCTTCTGCTCTCTTCTCTTTTTCCTCTCACTGTCTTCCTTCTTCCTCTCTTACCCCATCCCTTTTTCTTTAGCGTCATTAACAGTTTTATATGCCATTCCTAGCAGGTGATATTTTTAAAACAACAGATACAACAACATTAAATGTTGTTTACATTTTAATTTTGAATTCGAGTTCCATGAAAATATTAAGGTCCTTGAACATAGGAAGCCTAAAATGTATTTTAAATTTTCCATTCTAAATTATATCCCAAAACGTACATTCTAAAAATTTTGTTAAATGTTTATATTTTATTTTTAAAAACTCCTAAAAATGCAGCTGTTATGACCACCATGGTATGGATCTATGTAATGGATTATTGATGTATCACTTTAGGAAACAGGCACGTGTGTACACGATTCCTATGTGTTCTTTAAAGGTGTGTATAGAAAAGATCCCCTAGGGGTTTAATGATTTTATAAATGGGTTTATTTTTGAAGCTTGGCTCTTATAAGTAGAAATTTTACCATTATTCTCATACCAAGAAAAAAGGATAAAG
>NW_006797892.1:347541-350976 GCF_000442215.2 Lipotes vexillifer | reverse complement strand
GAAAGGGGGGGGGGGGGTGTTTTTATGTTTGTTTGTTTATTTTTTTCCTTTATGATACCATTAAATGACCCAGAGCAAAGGGGAAAAATCCAGGAGATAGAAATTAGTAGAAGGGTTGCCACTAATGGAAGGACTGTCCCAGTTTTAGTACTGTTGAGTCCCACATTCGGGGATAACCTTTAGTCCTCGCCAAATTGGGCAAATTTATCATTAAATGTCCATGTCCCAGGAAATCACTGAGTCACAGGCAAGCCAGGACAGATGGTCACTCTAATTAGAGGGGAAAAAAGAGGGCCCCAGGGCTTCCCTGGTGGCGCAGTGGTTGAGAGTCTGCCTGCCGATGCAGGGGACGCGGGTTCGTGCCCCGCTCCGGGGGGATCCCATATGCCGCGGAGCGGCTGGGCCCGTGAGTCATGGCCGCTGGGCCTGTGCGTCCGGAGCCTGTGCTCCGCAACAGGAGAGGCCACAGCAGTGAGAGGCCCATGTACCGCAAAAAAAAAAAAAGAGGGCCCCAAATTAATGTAATGTCTATAAGACTTGGATTGGCTCACTGTAGGTTATACTTTGTTTTTTATAGCTTTGATCTCATTCAATCATCACAACTGCCACAACTGCCTTAGGATGTGGACCTTATGATTCTACCATATAGGTGAGTATTCATCCCCTGCACCACAATGGAAGTTCAAAGGGGAGGCTATTAAACCAAGCAGGGTGAATCACCAAGCATCCCTGGGAGTTTATCTTCTGCTATTAGGAGAAAGAAGTTCTTTCTCTTCTTTGGGACTCCTATGTCCTGATAATGTAAGCTTGGGGCTCTGTGCATCTGACTTGAGCTCTTGGTAGAAGCCCTCTTAAAAGACAAAAGAGGAATATCAAGACAGGGAGAGATACCAAACTGGAGAGAGGAGGGAAAGTACTAGAGAATATGGGGAAAGAGAGAGAAGGGGAGAAGGAAATTGATGAAATTGAATCCCTAAACTCCATAATGTTAACGACACCCCTGGAATTCCAACCAAGCTCCCCAGTTGCTGTTTACTGCTCCTAGCTAAATTCAGGTGTTTTTTTTTTTTTTTTAACTCTTAGAGATAATCATATCTTCACCAATACGCTGTCTTTATTGGGGAGATCCAGTGTTGGCATCCCCAATCTCTCATTTCTCCTAAGTAGAACTTAAATGTGTGGGAAACATGCTCACACATACAAGCTGTGATATTGGGATTTATAATAGAAATATATATTTGGTCTTCGTCCTGTTTCTGGCACAGAGCTCCTAAAACCATTGGAATTTCCTGAGTGATAAGAGTTCATAACAAACCCCTTTCAACCACACCTGTGTTTATGTTAATGAGGTGATATTTGGAATGTACCTAAGGGCGGGGGCTGGTTGCCAGGGGAGCCAACCATGTGATTAGAGGGTTGGAACTTTCAGTCCCACCTGCCCTGATCTCCAGAGAGGAGAGAGGGGCTAGAGGTTGAATTGATCACCAGTGGTCAATGATTCAATCAGTTGTGCTGATATAATAAAGCCTCCACAAAAAATTCAAAAGGATGGGGTTTGGAGAGCTTCCAGATTGGTGAACACGTGGATGTTTGGGGGGAATGGTACCCTCTTTTTCTTTATACCTTGCATTAGGCCTCTCTTCCATCTGGCTGTTCTCTGAGTTATACACTTTTGTAGCCAGTAAGTAAAATGTTTTTCTGCATTCTATGAGCTGCTCTCGCAAATTAATCAAACCCAAGGAGGGGATAGTTGGAACCTCCCATCTACAGCCAGTGGGTCAGATGTATAGGTGACAAACTGGACTTGTGATTGGTGTCTGAGTGGGGTGGGCAGTCTTTTCGGACTGTGTAATCCGATGGTATCCCTCAACTTGTGGAATCTGATGCTGTCTCTGGGTAGATAGCAATAGCATTGAGTTAACTGTAGGACACCCAGCTGGTGTTGAAAGATTGCTTCGTGCTGTGGGGGGCAAAAAGCCCACACATGGGGAGCGACTACAGAATCCTTATGAGGACACACCCTCCACATTTCAATTCTGCTTAGTCTATAACAATGATATTCAAAATGCCTTAAGGACATTAGGAGAGGCTGCTGTTACTGTCTGAGACAAGCAAAGAAAAAGAGGCTTGGGGACTTCCCTGGTGGTGCAGTGGTTAAGAATCCGCCTGCCAGTGCAGGGGACATGGGTTCAAGCCCTGGTCCAGGAAGATACCACATGCCGCAGAGCAACTAAGCCCGAGCACCACAACTACTGAGCCTGCTCTCTAGAGCCTGCGTGCCACAACTACTGAGCCTGCACTCTAGAGCCCGTGTGCCACAACTACTGAGCCCGTGTACTTAGAGCCCGTGCTCTGCAACAAGATAAGCCACCACAATGAGAAGCCCTCGTACCACAATGAAGAGTAGCCCCCGCTTGCCACAACTAGAGAAAGCCTGTGCGCAGCAACGAAGACCCAACGCAGCCAAAAAAGAAAGAAAGAAAATAAAGAAAAAGAAAAAGAGGCTTGGCTTTCAAAACTTCACCCTGGCCGTCTCTCCAGCTCCAGTCAAGAGGGAGAGGTGCTCTCTCCATCTTTTTTTCTGTCCGAGTGGAGTTTTGGCAGAAGTGCCTTCAATTTGTTTTTGAGATTTGCTGTCTTGCCTGAGTAAGCGTTAAACAGAAGGAAACCTCTCTCTCAAGGTGAAAAATTACTTTTAAATTTTCCACTTAGGAAACCGCGTGTTGGCACCTGCGTTGGTGAGTAACGTGAAGGCTAACCTCAGGGGCTCTGCAGGAAAAGCCCAGACAGATACAGTCTGGGGCTGTCTGCAGACAGACATCTCCCTCGTGTTTCCACCCCCTCTCCAACTTAACCCTGTTTTTGTCTTTTTTTTTTTTTTTTTCCTTGAAGGTCTAAATGCCTTTGAAAACCTTTAGATAAACAGATATCCACTGTGATGCCAGTTTGCATGCTTCTTTCCTATTGATTTAGCTTGTAATTTATTTCTTTATTTCTGACACATTTCACTTACATTCCCTGGTAAGGGCAAAATGCTGAAGCTAGAAAACTGTAATTAAATAATTGGGCGGCTGGCTGGCCGGGAGAGGCTATGAAGCTGCTATTTGTGGGTCATTCCTGAGAAGGCAGAGATGGGAGTGGCAAGCGATTGGAAAGCCATGTGTTTGTAGGCATGGGTAGGCTTTATTTTTGTAAATAAGAATCAAAGCAGGTTTTCACGCTGAATTACGGCAGTTCCTTCAAAGTGCCGTGAAATGATATATTATTACTCCTTGCATGCCTGATTCCCTCGACTGGGAGCTGGGGAGGAAAAAGGCCCATTGTGTTATCCATAGCCAAGTCTTTAATGAGATGATGAGACGTGCAAACTGCACACTGTGCAATATTTTTCTTCCTGACTCAATCTATATTAAGCCCATAGCCTGCTGAGATCGG
>NW_006797892.1:330419-347432 GCF_000442215.2 Lipotes vexillifer | reverse complement strand
GCTGAACCCCAGGGTTTGGTGCATTTTTTCCAATTTAGTTACTGTCGATGATTCTGGAAGTGCTGATCCCATCAAACTGCCCCTCTCCTACACAGATTTCAGTAACTTGGGAAAGAGAAATTCCATTGGCGGGCCATGGAGCTGCTTTAAACAAACAGCATGGTTTCCCTCTTTTCCCACTTCCGGTTGGCTTGTCTTCTCATCAGGAATTATAACCATGTGTGAAGCCATCTTCTCGAGGAATGCTGTGAGAGGGCATTTATTTACTCATGAAACAGTGGGTGAAATAATTGATGGAAGTGGCTATTTCTGAAGTACACAAGCCATGCTATTAAAAAAAAAAGCAGAAACAAAATACTGTAGATGAATGGATTGCTTCATATACTCCAAGTCAGGGATGGGCCCACATTTCCTGTAAAAGTCCAGATAGTAAATATTTCGTGTTCTTTGGGGCCACATAGATCTCTATTGCATACTCTTCTTTGCTCTTATTGTTGGTGCTTTTGCTGTTTTACAATCTTTTGAACAGGGGAAAAAACATTCTCACTTAGCTCAAGGGCTTTGCGACGAAGGGCTGCAGCCCAGTTTGTCCTGCTCCAAATGATGTTTGTTTTAAACGTGAGCCACCAAGTTAATATTCAGGATGGTATAAAAAGCATTTGTGTGTCGTTGAGAAATCTCTGGGTTCAGAGATGGGCAGCTCTGCGTTTCCTCTCCGCTGTGACTGCTCCTAGCTGGGTCCTCTTGGACTAGTTCTTGATTTCTCTGAGCCACATTTTTCTCATCTGACAAAGGGAAATAATACCTAACTTATAAAAGCAGATGACAGTTAGTTCTGAGGGCAATAACCCTGTTTTTTATTTTTAGTTCAAAACTGATCCTAATGCTTGCAGGAATGGCTAGCTCATAGCAGACGTTCAATACATGCTCTATGAATGACGAGATTCATGTTAATGAAACATTATCTTTGTGAGAACCTTAAAAAAGAACATGCTACTTACAGGTTTGGGAAATATGGCCAACGAAGGGAATTCCCTGGCGGTCCAGTGGTTAGGACTCCATGCTTTCACTGCCATGGGACTGGGTTCAATTCCTGGTCCGGGAACTAAGATCTCGCAAGCCATGCAGTAGGAGGGGAATAAAGTGGCCAAGAAGCACAGTTATTTGTATTAGTCAGGTTTCCAGAACCAATAGGATAAAGAAAGATGTATAGATAGAGATTTATTAGGAGGGATTGGCTCATGCAGTTATGGAGGCTGAGAAGTCCCACAGTCTGCCATCTGCACACCGGAGACCCAGGAAAGCCAATGGTGTAGTTCCAGTCCAAGCCAGGGGCCTGAGAACAGAAGGGCCAATGACGTAAGTCCCGGTCCAAGACAGAAGGCCTGAGAACCAGTGCTGATGCTCCAGGGCAGGAGAATATGGATGTCCAGGCTCAAGGAGAGAGCAAATTAACCCTTACTCTGCCTTTTTGTTCAATTCCAGCCTTTGATGGATTGGATGATGCCCACCCACATTGATGAGGGTGATCTTTACTCAGTCTATCAGTTCAAATCTCTTCCTGAAACACCTCACAGACACATCTAGAAATAATGTTTTGCCAGCCACCTGGGCATCCGCTGGCTCCCAGGGCAAAAGTAGTCTGCATTTGCTTCAAGAATATATAGAAATGATGTCATAAGAATGTAATGATGGCTGAATCCTGAGGGAGATTAAATCATAACCTGCAAAGGCATTTTAATATTGCCATTCTTTCTTGTTGGCCCAACTTGGGTTTGCAGAATGCTGTGAGCAGAGGGGATTTTCTTAATTCTTGCAGAAAGATGCAGAATAGGTGGGAGTCAGAGAAGAGGATGAAGCTGGCCAGAAGGGTCAAGGATTGGCCAAGGAAAGGAAGGAGAAACATAAACATTATGTATGATCAACATGCAGAACAAAAATAATGAAAGGACTATGGTTTATAGATAGTCACTTTAGGAAGCTATATGCTTATTGCAAAGATGCCAACAATGCTTTGTATATATCTGAAAGCACCATCTGGAAACGGCTATTTGACTTTGTGACACACACAAATGCTTTAGTAACAGTAAATCTTTTTCTCTGGATGTGGTAGAAAGAACATAGAATTTATAGCTCATACAGTATAAATTCAAATTTTTATCCTCTAGTTATGTGATAAAGAAAATATGATCAAACATTAATTTTAGACTCTAGGTGGTATGCACATTGAATTCCCTATTTTCAATTTTTTCAGAAGTTTAAAATTTTTACAATTAGATGTTAAGAAATGTAGTAAAAAACAATCCTTATTCTCTACTTCTAGCCAGGTGCATTGCTTTCTCTAAACCTTAATTTTGTCAACCACAAAATGAAATTCATGAAATATATGTCACATGGTCATTGTGAGGATAGTTAGTAACACTCCACATTCAAATCCTTGTAAAGGGAAAATATGCAAATGCTTTTTATAAAATCTACATTTAGGCAAATCTTTTATTAATTCTACTTTGTAATGGGCAACGCACACGGGTTGCAATCACTTAAACAGTACAAAAGAGTTTACAGTGAAGAGACATTCTGTTCCCTCCTGACTCCCATCACTTCCCTTCCTACTGGTGACCACATTCTTCACCAATAGTAGTAACACAGCAAATAAACATCCCTAGCATCTGTAGTGATGTCTCTTTTGATTTCTAACATTATCAATTTGTGGCACCTTTCTTCCCCTTTGTCTTTGATCAATTTTGAAGGACTTCTGTCAACTTTATTAATCTTTCTAAAAGAATCAACTTCTGCCTTTCTGATTCTCCCTGTGATAACTTTTGTTTTCTATTTCTTTAATTTCTGCTTTCAACTTTATTGTCTCTGCTTTTTCTAACTCCTGTGGGTTTATTCTGTTGGTTCTGTTCCAAACTTCTTAAGTTAGACGCCAAGCTCATTTATTACATATATAAATAAAGTATATATTATATATAGTTATACATTTATAATATAGATATATAAAATGAATATCATATAGCATATATGTATATAAAAATATGTATATGATCTATGTGTATATATATAATATGTATATATGCTTAACACTTCATCCTTCATCATTTGATATCTGGTATTTTAATTATAATTCAGTTCCAAATATTTTGAAAATATCCAGTATGCTTCTCTGAACCATAGGTGGTTTAGAAGTAATTTTTTAAATTTCTTTTTTTTTTAATAAGGTAAGGATTCTATTTTTTTTTAATATTTATTTATTTTTGGCTCTGTCGGGTCTTAGTTGTGGCAAACGGGATCTGCAGCGCATGGGATCTTTCATTGCGATGCGCGGGCTTCTAGTTGTGGCGTGCAGGCTCAGTAGTTGTGGCACGTGGGCTTAGTTGCCCCGCAGCACGTGGGATCCTAGTTCCCTAACCAGGGATCAAACCCGCATCCCCTCTATTGGAAGGTGGATTCTTAACCACTGGACCACGAGGGAAGTCCCTAAAATTTCTTAATCTATATTTATTTTAGTTGATTTTGGTAACACTTTTCTAACTTAATTACATGACAGTCCAAAACCTGTGGTGCATATAGTACCAATTATTTGGAACTTGGTGATACTTGCTTTTGGAACTCAGGTAGCTTCTGTAGCTGAAGGTGCTGTCCTCAGTAGCAGGGCTAATGTGTTCCTTCTCCCTATGAAATATCCAGTTTTACTCCACTTGGAATACAGCACGAATGCATAGTTACTTTTGTTATAAATGTTTCACATGCCAGGAAAGAGTCTTTACTCTCCAGGTGCTTTATATACATCTATTAGGTCAAAAGTCTCAATTAGGAATATAAGACTCCTGGCACTCATTGTCTTAGACCTTCATCTTAGAATAAGACAGAGCTACACTTACCACCTGTTTTGTGTGCAGTAGCTCTTAACACAGGGGTGAAAAGCAGGGGCTCAACAGATATTTGCTATGATCCTTCTTCATATGTTGTTTTGATGGACTGATTACTTTTAGTCTCTATTAGAAGGTGAGTGTTTTGAGGGCAGGAGTGCCAGTACCCCTGTGTCATCATAGGCACAACAGATGCTTAGTCGATGTTAGTGGAAGTAAAGGACGGTGACAGATGCTTTCATTTTTTTTTTCCTGATAAGAAAAAAAAATTGATTTATGAGAAGAAGAGAGAGATGGAAACTTCAGTTGACTTTGTAGATAGTAAAACACATTATATTAGACTGCTTCTAAAATCCCCTTTTACTGAATTTCTTTACATAAAGAAATCAATGACCCATTCTCAGTTTTGATTTATGTGAGAACTGCCAGGTGGTACGGGGGTGAGGAGGGAGCTGCTGGGAAGATCACATACCCTCTGGACGTGTCTCTCAGATAGGCCAGTACTTTTACTGGTGGCAGGGCAAGGAGATATTTTAGTCTTCAACAAAATAGAATAAAACATTTTACCACCTAGTGATACTTAAACATCTTAAACTAGTGATCAATAAATCTGATTAAACAAGATTAGGGGTCTCCGGGTGCTGAAAATCCCATGGCTTGCATGCAGCTCTCTGTCCATCTAGTGGTTGTCACAGTGAAGGATTAATCCAGCATTAAACTTTGTCCTTTCACCATTCAGAGCTATCCTAAAGGGAATGATGAAGGGCAGAAGGAAACCCGTGTGTCCTGCATGTATCTGCACTTCAATGAGGTGAAATGAATAGAGGATTTGGGGTGAGATCGCCCTGAATTTGACGTGTTTCTCATCTGAATTTTTATTTCATTTTTATGGGAGTATAATTGCTTTACAATGTTGTGTTAATTCCTGGTGTACAAAGAAGTGAATCAGCTGTATGTGTACATATATCCCCTCCCTCTTGGATCTTCTTCCCATCACCCCCATCCCCCCCATCTAGCTCATCACAGAGCACTGAGCTGAGCTCCCTGTGCTATACCACAGGTTCCCACTAGCTCTCTGTTTTACACGTGGTAGTGTATTTATGTCAAACCTAATCTCCCAATTCATCCCACCCTCCCCTTACCCACCCCTGTGTCCACACGTCCGTTCTCTACGTCTGCGTCTCTCTTCCTGCCCTGAAAATAGATTCATCTGTACTATTTTTCTAGATTCCACATATACGCGTTAATATACGATATTTGTTTTTCTCTTTCTGATTTACTTCACTCTGTATGACAGACTCTAGGTCCATCCACATCTCTAGTCTCATCTGAATTTTTTAAAATAATAATGATAAAAGCTAAATAAATATATATATATAGCTTTACATAAATCAATTTATTAAACCTTAATGGCTTCATGTGGGTATTGTCATTAGCCCTAGTTGGTAAATGAAAAAAATTGAATCCAGATGTCAAGTGATTTCAATGGTTATAGTAGCTAATAAACTGTAGCTATTATCACTACAGTTTTAGTAACTCTGATGCCACATCCTGGCTGGAGAAATATCTCTCAGCTCTTGAGTGGAGGGTGGCTTACCCTGTCCATGAACTCAGGTAGCTTCTGTAGCTGAAGATGCTGTCCTCAGTAGCAGGGCTAATGCGTTTCTTCTCCCCATGAAATATCTGGTCTTGCTCCACTTAGAACGCAACACATTTTATGTTGGACTGGGCTCCTTCTCTTCATTTTATAAGTTGTTTCGGATGCTGTGCTGGGATCTTGTATG
This sequence comes from Lipotes vexillifer, assembly GCF_000442215.2. Classification (NCBI taxonomy): domain Eukaryota; kingdom Metazoa; phylum Chordata; class Mammalia; order Artiodactyla; family Lipotidae; genus Lipotes; species Lipotes vexillifer. Next base: position 341,776 of record NW_006797892.1, on the reverse strand, counting down.
TATCCTCTCTCCTTACAAAACAATGTACCCACAGACTTGTAGACTGGAAGGACCCTTGGGGATCATCAAGCACACGGGTCTTAAATCGTGGCTGCCCCCTGCTTTACTCATAAATGCAGAATCAGAGTCTGTCCATTGTCGGAGAACATACCGATCACTCCAGGGGAGAACCATGGATCTATTCCACACAAATCCCTTTTTTCTTTTTAATAAATTTGTTTATTTTTTTAATTAATTTTTTTAAATTTATTTATTTATTTATTATTTATTTACTTTTGTGTGTGTTGGGTCTTCGTTTCTGTGCGAGGGCTTTCTCCAGTTGCGGCGAGCGGGGGCCACTCTTCATCGCGGTGCGTGGGCCTCTCACTGTCGCAGCCTCTCTTGTTGGCGGAGCACAGGCTCCAGACGCGCAGGCTCAGTAGCTGCGGCTCACAGGCCTAGCTGCTCCGCGGCATGTGGGATCTTCCCAAACCAGGGCTCAAACCAGTGTCCCCTGCATTGGCAGGCAGATTCTTAACCACTGTGCCACCAGGGAAGTCCCACAAATCCCATTTTAAATATGTATTCATGGAGGTCCAGAGAGGGGGTAGTTCTTCTCTCGAGGTCATTTACTTTCTGCTAGCTAATACCAGAATCAGCACTGACACCCAAATGTTGAATTTGTGCTTCAAGTATACATTCTCAGTTCAACGTCCCATGTCAATGGTGCATTCTAATAAAAAATGAATTTTAAAACTTCTAAAGATAAAAGCCACAGTAAAAGTAGTTGCTGCTAACTTTGCTTCTGAATTTATCTTTGTGATGTGTAGGTTTGTTTTTCAGCATTTAGCAGTGGGGGGGATAAAAGGAGCAAGTTTGGTCTAGATAAGAGGTTTTCTAAAAGAACCTTGACTATCAGGTGAGAAAAAGGAGTTAGGGAAAGCAAGATTCAAGAAGGAAAAGCAAGTGGCTCAGGCCAATCTAGGGACTGAGATTATTTTCACACTTTGTTATAAGCTGTGAGGTGGATAAGTGCCAGTGATTAAGTAACAACCACCACAACGAAATCACGGAACGAAGCTGTGTGGCCAGGTGAAGCACATTTCTGGGTTGACTTCTCATTGTGCAAAATGAGACGAGAAAGTGGCAAATAGAAGAGAGCCATGTGAGGTTGGAAGGAGAAATACGGAAATAGGGAAATCAGCACCCACACTCAGCTAAGCATCATCACGAAAGAGAGAAAGGATGTGGGCAACTCACCCCCCTCCTGTTCCCTGATTCAAGGTGGGAACATGTTTATTAAATGACAAGTAATTGGATAACAAGGAAGTTTAGTTGCCAAGACATTTACCGGGTACTGAAATGTCATATTGATTTGAACCTTGCTCTAAATGGCACATTATATTGTTAGAGGAGAAAATTAAAAATCAAAACATGGGCAAGCTATTTAACTAAGAGCAATCTTTTGCATTAAAATGCTGCAGTGAGTGGATTGCAGGCCATGGTACCCGTTTTCTCAGTTACCCCCTGATACCTACTGCCGAGACACAGCCACGTTTGATGGAAGCCTCTTGCCTAGTTTAAGGTTACGAGTCTAATTGCTTAAATGTCAGCTGGGTTGGAGGGGGTGTCCAAGTACAAATCGAATCCATAGTGGAAGTTACTAGAGGGTCACAGAACAATGGATAAAAGGAAGTCTGGAGTCACAGAGAACTGGCTTAATTTCTGACTCTAAAGCCAGCCAAGTTCTGAATCCCACCTCGTCTGTAAAATAGAACCAATATTAGCTTCCTGGCAGAATTGCTTGAGTGAATGTCATTTTAAGCTCTTGTCAACAGAAGACTCAATCACTGGTGACTATTAGTATTGTCAGTAGTAGTAGTGGTAGTAAACAACATTTAAAAAAACAGCATTTAACACATAGATATGGAATCTAAAAAAAAAAAATGGTTCCGATGAACCTAGGGGCAGGACAGGAATAAAGATGCAGATGTAGAGAATCGACTTGAGGACACAGGCCGGGGGGGAAGGGGAAGCTGGGACGAAGTGAGAGAGTGGCATGGACATATATACACTACCAAATGTAAAAGAGCTAGTGGGAAGCAGCCGCATAGCACAGGGAGATCAGCCCGGTGCTTTGTGACCACCTAGAGGGGTGGGATAGGGAGGGTGGGAGGGAGACACAAGAGGGAGGGGATATGGGGATATATGTATATGTATAGCTGATTCACTTTGTTATACAGCAGAAACTAACACACCATTGTAAAGCAACTATACTCCAATAAAGATGTAAAATTAATTTAAAAAAAAAACCAGCATTTTCTGTCGAGTCTTATACTGCTTATTTTGTAATCTATTTTGTGATACAATTTAACAGGTATGAACTCACATGTATCAAACTCCTTCACCAATGTTGGACCCCTTGAATCTCTGTTGGCCCCTCCTTAGGAGGAGTCATCTGTGTTGACAAGGAGATGTGTTCCTCATTCTCCTTGAAGTCTAACCTCAGGTGGATACAACAGAGCCTGCTGTGCTGATAGCCTTGGAGGCTATGTTAGGTGTTTCTTTCAGTAAACACATTTGGGCTATTTAGTAGCTGGACCCTTGGGAAAGACTAAGATAAAGCTTGAGTTGAGATTGTTCCTGATGAGGACAAAAACACCCTTGAGTGACAGGCTTGGGCTCAGGGACTCAATCTTGAAAGCAGGGTTTTTATTTTGACTTCTCCCAGGAAGTGCACTTTTGCCCCATGTATTTACACAGCAGATCCATGTGTTTGAGAATAAATATACTAGGTGAGAGGCTGAACAGAACTGAGAAATCTCTAAATTTCCTCCATTCCGAAGATCCCTTGGTTTCTGACCACTGAAAAATCCTGGAGAGGAGGTCCCTGACATTTGTGAGGGATGTAACAAAAAGATGTAATGAACCACCCCAATCCCCATCATCCATCACTTGCTCTGACTTTTTTGTCTTCTATACAGTTTCCAGAACAACATTGGCAATTGGCTTTCTTTTGTAGACCCTTCCTAATGAAGAAGGCAAGCCCATAATCTGTGATCAATAGAGATAAGCAAAACCAGACAGGAAGCTAAGGGAAAGGGGTTTACTCGCTGGGTACATGAGTCACTTTTCCCTCCCACAATCCAGATTCTTTAAATCTCAGCAGAAAGGCAAATGACTACATAGGCATGTCAGGGGGATTTGGCAATCTCAGAAAACAGTTGAAGCTGGAACTGTAAGATCTATGAAGGTCGGAATACCCTTGCCCTTACCATGAAGATACACATAACTGGATTTATCTCCTACAACATTCTCACTCTCCAACAAGATTCAGAAAGCCTCAGGCTATAAAAATTGACCAAGACCAAAAACAAACAAACAAACAATATCCCTCTATGCCCAAACTATTCATTTATAGCATTATTTGCAGTGTCAAAAGACTGGCAGCAAACAATCCCAAAGTTCTCAATGAGTAGTTCACTGAATTATCCATGTATTTGCTGCATCCCATAGGTTTTGGGTCATTGTGTTGGGAAGCTTATAGCAATACAAGCCCACCTTAAGAAGCAGGAAACATCTCGAATAAACAACCTAACCTTGCACCTCAAGCAATTAGAGAAAGAATAACAAAAAAAAAACCCAAAGTTGGCAGAAGGAAAGAAATCATAAAAATCAGATCAGAAATAAATGAAAAAGAAATGAAGGAAACAATAGCAAAGATCAATAAAACTAAAAGCTGGTTCTTTGAGAAGATAAACAAAATAGATAAACCATTAGCCAGACTCATCAAGAAAAAAAGGGAGAAGACTCAAATCAATAGAATTAGAAATGAAAAAGGAGAAGTAACAACTGACACTGCAGAAATACAAAAGATCATGAGAGATTACTACAAGCAACTCTATGCCAATAAAATGGACAATCTGGAAGAAATGGACAAATTCTTAGAAATGCACAACCTGCCAAGACTGAATCAGGAAGAAATAGAAAATATGAACAGACCAATCACAAACACTGAAATTGAAACTGTGATTAAAAATCTTCCAACAAACAAAAGCCCAGGACCAGATGGCTTCACAGGCGAATTCTATCAAACATTTAGAGAAGAGCTAACACCTATCCTTCTCAAACTCTTCCAAAATATAGCAGAGGGAGGAACACTCCCAAACTCATTCTACGAGGCCACCATCACCTTGATACCAAAACCAGACAAGGATGTCACAAAGAAAGAAAACTACAGGCCAATATCACTGATGAACATAGATGCAAAAATCCTCAACAAAATACTAGCAAACAGAATCCAACAGCACATTAAAAGGATCATACACCATGATCAAGTGGGGTTTATTCCAGGAATGCAAGGATTCTTCAATATACGCAAATCTATCAATGTGATTAACCATATTAACAAATTGAAGGAGAAAAACCATATGATCATCTCAATAGATGCAGAGAAAGCTTTTGACAAAATTCAACACCCATTTATGATAAAAACCCTGCAGAAAGTAGGTGTAGAGGGAACTTTCCTCAATATAATAAAGGCCGTATATGACAAGCCCACAGCCAACATCATCCTCAATGGCGAAAAACTGAAAGCATTTCCACTAAGGTCAGGAACAAGACAAGGTTGCCCACTCTCACCACTCTTATTCAACATAGTTTTGGAAGTTTTAGCCACAGCAATCAGAGAAGAAAAGGAAATAAAAGGAATCCAAATCGGAAAAGAAGAAGTAAAGCTGTCACTGTTTGCAGATGACATGATACTATACATAGAGAATCCTAAAGATGCTACCAGAAAACTACTAGAGCTAATCAATGAATTTGGTAAAGTAGCAGGATACAAAATTAATGCACAGAAATCTCTGGCATTCCTATATACTAACGATGAAAAATCTGAAAGTGAAATCAAGAAAACACTCCCATTTACCATTGCAACAAAAAGAATAAAATATCTAGGAATAAACCTACCTAAGGAGACAAAAGACCTGTATGCAGAAAATTATAAGACACTGATGAAAGAAATTAAAGATGATACAAACAGATGGAGAGATATACCATGTTCTTGGATTGGAAGAATCAACATTGTGAAAATGACTCTACTCCCCAAAGCAATCTATAGATTCAATGCAATCCCTATCAAACTACCACTGGCATTTTTCACAGAACTAGAACAAAAAATTTCACAATTTGTATGGAAACACAAAAGACCCCGAATAGCCAAAGCAATCTTGAGAACAAAAAATGGAGCTGGAGGAATCAGGCTGCCTGACTTCAGACTATACTACAAAGCTACAGTAATCAAGACAGTATGGTACTGGCACAAAAACAGAAAGATAGATCAATGGAATAGGATAGAAAGCCCAGAGATAAACCCATGCACATATGGTCACCTTATCTTTGATAAAGAAACAACCCAATCCAAAAATGGGCAGAAGACCTAAATAGACATTTCTCCAAAGAAGATATAAGATATACAGATTGCCAACAAACATATGAAAGAATGCTCAACATCATTAGAGAAATGCAAATCAAAACTACAATGAGATATCATCTCACACCGGTCAGAATGGCCATCATGAAAAATTCTAGAAACAATAAATGCTGGAGAGGGTGTGGAGAAAAGGGAACACTCTTGCATTGTTGGTAGGAATGTGAATTGGTACAGCCATGATGAAGAACAGTATGGCGGTTCCTTAAAAAACTACAAATAGACCTACCATATGACCCAGCAATCCCACTACTGGGCATATACCCTGAGAAAACCATAATTCAAAAAGAGTCATGTACCAAAATGTTCATTGCAGCTCTATTTACAATAGCCTGGAGATGGAAACAACCTAAGTGCCCATCATCGGATGAATGGATAAAGAAGATGTGGCACATATACAGAATGGAATATTACTCAGCCATAAAAAGAAACGAAATTGAGCTATTTGTAATGAGGTGGATGGACCTAGAGTGTGTCATACAGAGTGAAGTAAGTCAGAAAGAGAAAGACAAATATCGTATGCTAACACATATATATGGAATTTAAGAAAAAAAAATGTCATGAAGAACCTAGGGGTAAGACAGGAATAAAGACACAGACCTACTGGAGAACGGACTTGAGGATATGGGGAGGGGGAAGGGTGAGCTGTGACAGGGCGAGAGAGAGGCATGGACATATATACACTAACAAACGTAAGGTAGATAGCTATTGGGAAGCAGCCGCATGGCACAGGGATATCGGCTCCATGCTGTGTGATCTCCTGGAGGGGTGGGATCGGGAGGGTGGGAGGGTGGGAGATGCAAGAGGGAAGAGATATGGGAACATATGTATATGTATAACTGATTCACTTTGTTATAAAGCAGAAACTAACACACCATTGTAAAGCAATTATACCCCAATAAAGATGTTAAAAAAAACTATCCATGTATATCTACACAGTGGAGTTCTACACAGCTATAAAAAGGAATGAGAAAATATTTCATTATGTTGCCATGTAATTATCTCTGGAATATATTGTTAACTAAATTAAGACAAGGTGGAGGTAAATGTTTATGTCACACTGTGCTTTATCACAGTATAAGCAAATAGTTGTGAAGGAAAGTTTCATTTAGCTGTATTCTAGTGAACAGAGAAGACATAATAGAATTAAACTATCACCACTTACAAAAATCAATTCTTGGATCTAGTCAGTAATCATAAGTGGCTTATGATGGTATGACAAAAAATAGCGAGAACCAGACAACATATGTATAAGTGAACTGTGCCTTCTACGAAGTATTCTTGACCAAAAAAAAATCTTTGAACCCAGTATGAACAAACTTCTAAATCCAAATATAAATTTATAGGATACACAGGAGACAGAGGAACAGGTCAAAATGCACTAGAGAGATGTAATCAGTAAAATCCACCCTGTGGGAAATTGTGTGTGACAAATAATCTAGGTTATTAAAAACAAAGATAAAGAATGCGTAGGGGAAATTTTGGATCAAAAGGGGACGTTTGATGATATTAGGAACTTCTGTTAATTTTTAGATGTGAACATGGAATGTGGTTATTTATTATAAGGAGATTGTATTTTTGTGATAGGTGCTAAAATATTTGCAGAGGAAATGATATGATAATTGGCATTTTCAACAAAATAATCTGGAGAATGAGGAGTGGATGAGGGTAGAGAAAAACAAGATGGGCTGTGTTTTGATGACTATTGAGTTTCAGTGATAGATGGATCAGTTTTATTATACTATTGAATATTTTCCTTGTACACATATTTGCAAATTTCCATCACGCACATTTTAGAAAAATACTCATATTCTTAGTCCCAAAGACCAAATGGAGATCTGAGAGATAAATATTATAGGTAGGGATTTTTTCCACTTAGATGTATAGAGAGATCTGTAAACTACATATCTCTCTATTATTATAAATAATAATTAATTCTATTTATTTCGTGTCTAAAATATGCAATCAGTTTTTAAGCACTTCATCTATTTTGAAGTGATTTAATCATCCCAACCATTCTGTGAAGTAGGTACTATTATTATTCCAATTTTAGAGATGAGGTCACAGAGGCATAGAAGTTAAGTAAGCCGTTCAAGGTCACACTGCTAGTGATGACTGAGTCGGGCACCCAATGGTGGCAGCCTACCTCCAGACACATGCTGTCAACCAGTAATTGAAATGCTTTGATCTGAGTCACGGAAATGAACAGCAGTACCTTCAGCAGCTATAACAGCTAACATTTATTCTGAGCACTCTTCTGTAGCATGCACTGTATTAAATATTTTTTATCTACTATCTTTAATTCAAGACAATCCTATAGAGGAGTCTTATTGTTTTCACTTTACAGTGGAGGAAAAGAAAACTCAAAGAGATTAGTAGCTCACGCACCCATGATCGTTCAGATAGACTCTGGCAGAGGTAGGGTGTTATATAAGTTATCTGATGCCGAGTCACAAACTACTCAACAATTATGGGCTTAAAATATTGGGTTGGCCAAAAAGTTTGTTCGGGTTTTTCCTAACATATTATGGATGTTTGGCTTCTAACTGCAGGTGGCCAAGTTAGGCTGGGTTCAGTTGGGTGGTTCTTCTAACCTTGCCTGGGATCCCGCATGAGTCTGTTATCATCTGTGTTTTGGCTGGCGGCTCTGCTTGTGAGATTTGGCTGGCTGTTGAGAGAAGCACCTTGGTTTTCCCCCAAAGGGTCTTGTCCTCCAGTCGGCTAACTTGGGCTTGTTCTTATCGTGGAGCCATGGGTCCAAGAGCAAGATGTCACTTCTTCCAAATTCTACTGGTCAAGGCCAATGGCAAGGCCAACCCAGATTCGAGGAGTGGAAAAACAGACTCCATCTGTTGATGGGAGAATCTGGAAAGTTACATTGTGAATGGAGCAGATTCAGTGAAGGACAGAAAATTGGGGCTGTTTTTGCAATTAATCTATCATAGGCACAGACCCAACTCTTAGTAACTTGAAAGAAATTGCATACCTTTCACTCATTTTAGGTTCTACTGCAAATTTCGATTACTTGTGACCAAGCCAGTCTGAACTTATCTAAATCAGAATTCTCCATCCGGCTCCATTCTAAGTGCTGAGCCAGTGCATACTTGGAGCAAGATACCAAAGGTTTGCTGCTGTGACTTGCCAGAGGATAGGATTACACCTTAGGAAGGAAAGAGACTGGATGCCATGGGAAAGAAGAGTTTTAACAAAAAGCCCCAGTTTCCAGGTAATGAGAGATTCCTGACAAGTAACAACAGCCATGCAGCCATAATAGAATTTCAATGAGATAAATTCCACTTTCTGCCCAAGTTTAGCCACTCAGGGAAGAAACAATTACCTTGTGAAAATGCAGCACTCTCCCTATATTATCCCTTCATTAAAATATTCAAATGAAGGTAACAACACTGTTATAACCTCATTTATAAAGAAAAATAACATTAATGCATTTAACGCTAATGCATTTACCTCAGAGCGCTTCCCAGAGATGGTAAAATGTGAAGTTTATAAAATGTTCAGTGATGTTGAACTTGAATTGCAACCTAATGCTTGAATTGCTACATTTAACATTAAAAGCATGTTATTAATCTTCAATTTAGGGGAGAATAATTTTCACTCACTGTGCAGAAAAGAAAAAAAGTTATGATGGGATTTCATTCAGATCAAATTTGCTTTAATTGCAATTCTATTAAATTAGAAATAGACATTTTATCCTGATATGATTCTTTGCTGTCTTTAGTTTTAATGCTAATAAAAGCATTATCACCACAGGTGTGAGCTGCATTATGTACAATAATTAGGACTTCAATTAAAGATGTGTCAAGCTACCCTAAGGTAATTTGGAAAAGGAATGCAAAAGAAATAACAGGTGAAAATGTGGGAGCAGTTTAATTCTCTACACTTTTGCCAACATCAGTTTCTCATTATTGTGTAGTTTGTAAAGAACAACAATGGTGCCATTAAGAATAATACATCCGGGGCTTCCCTGGTGGTGCAGTGGTTGGGAGTCCGCCTGTCGATGCAGGGGACACAGGTTCGTGCCCCGGTGCAGGAAGAGCCCACATGCCGCGGAGCGGCTGGGCCCATGAGCCATGGCTGCTGAGCCTGCGCGTCTGGAGCCTGTGCTCCACAACAGGAGAGGCCATGGCAGTGACAGGCCCGCGTACCCCAAAAAAAAAAAAAAAAAAAAAAAAGAATAATACATCCATCAGTCAGCAGCCATCAACATCAAAGGAAGACCCTCCACTGGTAAAAAGGATTACAACTCACTGAAGGCTCAGATGATGTTTAGCATTTTTAGCAATAAGGTATTTTTTTTCTTAAGGTATGTACATTGTTTTTTATTTTTTTTAATTTTTTTAATGGCTTAAAACAGTAAACATTTATTTTCTTATTATGTCCGTGGTTTAAAAAGCAGGAGCAGCTTAGCTGCCTGGTTCTGTTTCAGGATGTCTCATGACTTTGCAGTGAACGTGTTGGCTGGGGTTGCAGTCATCTCAAGGCTTGAGCAACACTGGGAAATCTGCTTCCAAGCTCACTCACAAGGATGTTGTTCCTCAGAGGCTGTTGTCTGGAGAGCTCAGTTTCCCACTGCATGGTTCTCTCCATAGGGCTGTTTGAGTGTCCTCATGTACATTGTTTTTTAGACACAATGTTATTGTTATTGCATACTTAATAGACTATAGTATAGTGTAAACATAACTTTTCTATGCATTGGGAAACCAAAAAATTCATGTGACTTGCTTTATTGTAGTGAGCTGGAACTGAACCCACAGTACCTCTGAGGTATGACTATAAATAAATAAATGAATAAAAGAAAAAACAAAAAAACAATAATACATCCAAGACGTGGTTAAGCAAAGTACTGCAGAGCAATTGAGTGGAACACTTTGCAGACAAAGAAAGGCACTGTAGAATAATATTTACAAAATGACAAAATACAAACAATGCATATTAAGTAAAGAAAAAGTCATAAATTAGTATGTATAGTATACCATATTTATAAAGTATGCATAGAAAAGTCTGGGAGGAAATATAACCATATGTTACTTAGTTATTATTAATCTTTAAGTGAGGGATTACAGGGGCTTCTTTTTTAAATGTTTTGATTCTGTGTTTTATAATCAGCAAATATTATTTTGTATTAGGGGAAAATCATAAAAGAAAAAAATTTATTCAGTGTGATGAGCTTGCCATAATCAAAGGTTGTGTTGTATTTCTTTGTCAGATCTAAACACTAAGATTTCAGGCAGGTAACACCCCCTGGGGGGTAAATGAATAAATGAATGAGTCAATGAATATATGAATGAATGAATATATGAGTGAATGAGTGAATGAATATACGGATGAATGAGTGAATGAATATATGAATAAATGAATGAGTGAATGAATGTATGAATGAATGAGTGAATGAATATATGAATTAATGAAGAGTTGGGGTTCATTATGTAGCTAACAGGAAGGTGGCCAGAAATTATGGTTTTGCCTTTTGCTTTTCCTGTGAAGACCTCTCTTCAGAATCTAAATCTCTTTGTTGTACCGAAATATGTTAAAGGAGGGATGGTCAATATGATCCAATTATGTTCTTCTCCAAAATGGACAGAATTTGGGGACAGAATCAGTAGATGTGGACTTAGCCACAATGCCTCACTTAAGAGATGGCAATGTCTTTCTGCTCACACAGAAGTAAATTGACCTAGTTACGGTGATGTGACATTAGACTTAAGGATTTCTTTCTTTTGTTTTTGCTAATCTTTGTTAAATATTTTGTTACTGTTCACACCCACTGTGTGTCAGGGAATGGACCATATGCTGTTGGGAAGGCAAAGATAGATGAAGACATGTTTCCTGCCCTCTGGGTGGCTTGGAGTAGAGAGAAAAGGGAACTGGCTTT
>NW_006797892.1:304973-330409 GCF_000442215.2 Lipotes vexillifer | reverse complement strand
TTGAAATTCGGCTTTCCTCAGGTCCAAGCCAAGCTCCATCAGTCACTGGCTGAGCAGCAAGTGACTTACCATCCCCCAGTTCCCATATCCTCATCTCTAAAGTTAGAAAAATAATAATACTCCATTGGGTTTTGTAAAAAATTAAACCAGATACTATAAAAATAAGCTGGCACATAGTAAGCACTCAGATAAATAGTAACCATTCTTGTGAAAGAAAAAATATATAATAAAATACAACCAAATGCAACGTGAATATATTAACATGCACTGCATTTGATTTAGATTGCCTTTAACTGACTTTCACATATATCTGATTTTGTCTTCTGAGGACAAAGGGGATCTTCTGTGTTTTTAGGAATTTAATTACATCAAGATCAGTTTCAATTACTTGCAATGAGGTTTGGGTGCTATTGTGATGGGATGATGCCGGAGACTCAGATATTTCTCATCATTGCCTGAAAAGTCCTAGTTTTGGAAGCCCAGGAAAATCTGGATGAGATCTGGAGGTATAAATGGTGACTCCAACATTCTGCCCTGTGATTTGGAGTCTGGAGGCCAACATGCTCAGAAGAACTGAAGAGAAAAAGGACAGAAAGGGAGCTAGGTCATGGAGAATGACCTTGACAAGTCAACCCACCAGCTGTATGTTCAGGAAAGTGTGGAAAAATTGTGAAGAGCTGATCATGGCTCAGATTTCTCAGTGTTTACAGAATGCCAGAACAGACACACACACACACACACATGCTATGTGCCAGACTCTTGTTCTATGCTTTGCTACAATTCTATGAAGTCATTACTATTATTATCATCATCCCTATCCTATGAATAAGGAAACTGAGCCCCAGGGACAATAAGTCTCATGGTCCAAGTACACACCGCTAATAAAGTAGATGGCCTGGGATATAAACCGAAGCCCTCTCTTGACTGCTCTGGTATAAAATTGCCTTAAAGCCCAGTAACTCAAGCCAGTGTCTGCTTGAAGTGCTGGACTCTGATTCATAAAAATTAGCTGAGAAGTAAAATGTGGTAAAAAGTGGCTGGGGGCAGAGGCAGAAGCAGCTGGGGAAGGGGAGATACCATTTGTGCCTCCAAGCTGTCATCATTTCCTACAGTCCTTTAAATATTTAAGGAACACACAGTGTTTCCTTTTCTCACATAGGGGGACACCTCGCACAGTGCCTTGGACACAGAAAGCTCGTTACGTAACAGTTCAGTGGTTACGATTTTTCACCCACATTGGCCTGAAGCTTAGGCATGGCACGTCTCGTCGGGCCCAGTCCTGGTAAGTAAGCCTCGGCTTTGGCACCTGACACACCTGAATTCAAATTCTGGAATTCCTACTTAGTTTGTGTGACTTGACCTTCCTTATCAGATCCTGAGTTTCCCAGCATCAGAATGGAATGATAGTGTCTTCTTGCGGGGTTGTCACAAGGATGCCGTCAAATTGTGCCAGGTGCTCCGTAAAAGGAGCTGGTTTTATCCTTACAGCCATTATCCAGGTTTTAAACAGGGGACTTTACTTGTACTTTACAATCCAACTTTCTCAGTATGATTTTCTTCTTTTAAAAAATGTTTATTGGAGTATAGTTAATTTACAATGTTGTGTTAGTTTCAGATGTATGGCAAAGTGATTCAGTTTTATAGATTATATATATATTATTTTTTAGATTCTTTTCCATTGTAGGTTATTAGGAGATACTGAGTATAGTTCCCTGTGCTATATAGTAGGTCCTTGCTGCTTATCTATTTTATATATAGTAGTGTGTATACTTTAATCCCAAACTCCTAATTTATCCCTCCCCTCCTTTTCCCCTTTGGTAGCCATAAGTTTGTTTGCGAACGCAGTATGATTTTCAAAATGTGACTGTTCTCCATTTTAAAAGGTAGAGCCTTTGTGCGCAACACTGAAATGGCATAACATTTGAGTCTCTTATTCAAAGTAGGTTAACACGAACTATTTAACCCTCACCCCCCATCTCAGTAGCTTCATTAAATGTTTTTTTCCCTTTCCTGTAAATCAGAAGTGAGTCGGGGATCTTCCTGGGCTGCCCTCCTCCATGCAGCCTTGTGGGGAGCCAGTGTCCTTCTATTCTGTGGCTACATCACTCGGGGGCTCTTTGCTTCTAGCCACATGGATGGGATTAAGAGGGGTCAGCAGATCACGCCAGATGTTTTAGGATCCACGCTTCAAAGTAACTTACACCTCTCTGCTCGTATTCCTTTGGCCAAAACTAGTCACGTGCGTTTACCTAGATGTAAAATGGCTGATAAACACAGTTTGGGGTTTGCCGAGGAGGAAAATGAAAATGGTAATGTCTCTGGCCTCTACATTACAGAAAACTGGGCAGGTAGAATTTCCGGAGAAATGCAAATAACTGTTACCGTAATATGACCACAACAGACAGCCACACTGACCATTTCTTGGTTCTTATTATATGGTCCTATGACTATCATTTTAAAGGCTGCATAGATAGTCTAGGCTGTGTTATAATTTTCTTAATCATTCCCCTATCATCGGGCAAATATGTAGGATCATTCTAATCCTCTTGCCCCGAATGTTACAGCTTCACCCTGTCAACACGGATAATGGCAAAGTGCCTGCCACCACTGTAGGTGCATTGCTATGCGGTTACCAGCCGGATGCCCAAATCATCCAATGTAACTCTCATGCCTCCTTAAGCAAAGGAATATTCAGAGTCCCAGAGGCCGGCCTGACAGTTCTTACCCTGGGTTCATTGCCTCTGAATTAGACGGGGAGAGTTAGATAGTGTCTGAGTCAAATTAGACTTGACTTGGATTATATTTTCTTCCATAGAGGCAAGCCATCTCTATTAGAATGTTCAGTGGCCAGTGTCAGGGAGGAACGGTCGCGGTTTCAAATGATCGCCTGGCTAATAATCAGAGGACCGTCATGCCACTCAGCAGAGCTCTGCCCTTTCAGTGGTGTTGCACGAACTGTAACTGCAGTCTTTGATGGTGTGGGATTGCAGAAAGAGTGCAAATAAAACGCAGATTTGTTTCCATTTTATTCCATTCCAACAGCCGTTATTCATAACAGCTTAATGTGCAGCCGCTGCGTCTCCCAAATGCAACGTGGTGAGGGTTTTGCACAGTTAAAACTGGTTTTATAGGCAAGGGAAATGCCACCAGGTCAGCAAAATTGTTGCTGCCCTTTCACTCTCCTGGATTTAGCTCTGTAGGATGAGTATTCAGATCCTGGAATAGTTGTTGCCTCCGTAATGCAAAATCCAAACCACCAGAGTCAGGGTTATGCTGGGGAATTCACACACACACACACACACACACACACACACACACACACACACACACACACACACACACACACATGAAGAGCAGCTTATATAACCCTATAAATTAAATATGAAGCCTCTGCACTTTCAAAAAAATCAGAGAGAATCAAAGGCTTGTACAAATTCTTCTCACTCTGCTTGTAGACATCGTTACTCTCGTAAGCCTTTGCATCGTGGGTCCTGATGTGACTTTCATTCCTTTTTGATGCTTTGCAGGTTTCTGCATGCAAAGGGTTAATCACGATCACACATGACTTTTAATTCTGCTTCATGGCTTTATAAGAAAGACCTGTCCACCAAAATGTAAAAAGCATGGCATGTATTGGGAGAAGAGTGATTGCAGGCAAGATCACATCTTTTTTTTTTTTTTTTTTAACCCAACGTAGCTGTCCAAAGGCAGTTCATTGTTATGACTGCTCTGACTTACAGTGGTGAGAAAACAGGCATCAAACAGGGAGACAAGTGGAGTCATTACCAAGTGGTATTAAAGACTCACTGGTCAGAACATAATCTTTTTTTTTTACAAATTTTGTTTTATTTTATTTTTAAAATTTTATTTCTTAAATTTATTTATTTTGGATGCACTGGGTCTTAGTTGCAGCCAGTGGGCTCCATAGTTGTGCCATGCGAACTCTTAGTTGCGCCATGCATGTGGGATCTAGTTCCCTGACCAGGGATTGAACTGCGTCCCCTGCATTGGAAGGTGGATTCTTAACCACTGCACCACCAGGGAAGTCCCAGAACATAATCTTTCTACATGAAGAATATATATCTACATGCGTTCTTCATGTAAAAAGATTATGTTCTGACCTATAGAGTTTACCACTGCTTTTCCAGGATTGTACCTGGATTTGGTCTGATCCATTTTTACTGCTCTCCCCTCTTTCCAGACCAATAGCCCCTGTTTACCTTCCACTGCTTTGGAAGTTTAATTTTCAGAATTTGGGATGTGCCTGTGTTTTCCTGACATGGCCTCTAAAATTCAGAAACCATTTTAGAATTCAACACTCCTTTGAAGTAAAGTTTCGTGATGAAAGCTCCATGCAAGATTGTTTGATGACCAGGGAGTATGTCCAAGGACCCCAACACGGTGACATGACATGTATTCCTTAGCGTCACATTGGGGAACCTCGGTTACGATGGAGACAGACAAGTCTCTGCATCCCTGCTGTTGCCACAAAGCCGGTTTTGCTGAAAGCAGCTCAGACCATAGTGGCAGCTTCCCTATCATTCTGAGTGGGACATTAAAGTGAGACGTGCATCATCAAGTGATTTTGATGCATTTTTTGGGAAGCGATGGCATTTAGTGAAATCCAGTAAATTGTCCCTTTCAGCACTAATAATGTGTTCTGAGCTTTCCCCACTAGATGCTGTGTAATGGTAATATAATAGGATTGCTATGGCAATTAAGTGATTGCATATTTTTGGGCAATGGAGGGCATCCACTGGGGCACAAACCATTAGTAAAATGGAAATGTTGTCACAGGATTTGTTGGGATCTGGCTCAGACACTGGGGACACGAGCCACCATCCATTTTATTTTTTCAGAAAATTTGGAGGTGGGCTTATAATATCACTGGGCTCCACTATTCACACTGGGATTGTACTGGGAAGGGCCCAATAGACTCTCTACCTAGTAAGTGACCATCATCACCATTAAAGCATTTAACAAATATTTATCTGCACACATGCTAAGACAAAGTGGATTATTGGATATGCTTTTCCGATGGCTGAAGGGCCGTTTGGAGGAGGGCATTTAATATCTTGTAAGCATCGGCGATTTCTTTGTTTGCAGAATATTTTATGGTTTTCCATACAGGGAGGTTTCTTGGGATCTCCTTGTCCATCCCTCCCAACCCCCTCCCCTGCAACATACATACCAACTACCATGTAAGATTAATAAATAAGAAGACATTATCCCCATTTCATAGATGAGGATGCTGATTTCTGATGACCAGTCCCAGTTCAGCTTAAGTCCATAGAACTGTGCACTGCTGAAGTGGGGGCATCTGAGGTTGGAAGATATGAACTGTCAGGTCTTCCCCGCAGCCTGAGCAACCTGGCATCAGTGAATCTGTTCTTTCTTTTTCATATTTCAACTGGCTGTACAAACATTTGCTAAAGCTGGATGTTAGTAAGTGGGTGATCCCTGTACATTGTTCCGTGCTCTTTACTATGTTTGAAAATATTGCGTGATGATCAATGACCAAAATAAAATAAGTTGATTGCCTAAAGTGGGGATAACCACCTCAGAGTATCTTTTGGGGGTATTGACTTTAGAACGTGAATACTATATATTATGGCATTTAGGAAATGTTCATTTCTGTGTTCCCATTTTTGTTATTATTGCTGGCATTCCTTTTTTTAAAATACATTTATTTATTTATTTATTTATTTATTTATTTATTTATCTTTGGCTGCATCGGGTCTTTGTGGCTGCGTGCAGGCTTTCTCTAGTTGCTGCGAGTGGGCGTTACTCTTCATTGCGGTGCACGGGCTTCTCATTGTGGTGGCTTCTCCTGTTGCGGAGTATGGGCTTTAGGTGAGTGGGCTTCAGTAGTTGTGGTACATGGGCTCAGTGGTTGTGGCTCATGGGCTCTAGAGCGCAGCCTCAGTAGTTGTGGTGCACGGGCTTAGTTTCTCTGCGGCATGCGGGATATTCCCGGACCAGGGCTTGAACCCGTGTCCCCTGCATTGGCAGGTGGATTCTTAACCACTGGGCCACCAGGGAAGTCCCTATTGCTGGTATTATCATCTTTGGAGGAGTGGTAGTAAGGAAGTGGTCATAGTGTCTTCACAGCCTGCCTTTCAAGCCAAATCCAGCCTCTGAGCCCTGGCACTGAATTAAATCTCAGAGACAGAGTTTTGGGTGAAGCAGAAAAGAATAGCTTTATTGCTTTACCAGGCAAAGGGGGGCACAGTAGGCAATGCCCTCAAAATTGTGTGTCCCAACCTGGAGGGGATAATGAGGAGTTTTATAGTAATGGTTCAAAGAGGAGGATGTGATCAGCTCATGGACTTTCTTCTGACTGGTTGGTGGTGAGGTAAGTGGGAGTCAGCATCATCAACCTTCTGGTTCCAATAGGTCTGGAGTCTAGTGCTTGTGGGCAGCATATAGTTAACTTCTCCCACCTGGTGGGGGTTTCAGTACCTGCAAAACAGCTCAAGGATATTATGTGTGTCCCTTGAGGGGGAACCAGGACTCTGCCCTGAGGCTGCATCATTGTTTCTTAACTGCTCCTCCCTTGTCTCCTCATCCCCTCCCTTCCCTGATTATCAACTGTTTGAACCTGCCCGTTGGAACTCAGGGAAGGTGGTGGAAGCTGAATGAAGCCTATCTCCTGTAATCAAGAAATGGGGGGACACAGACAGCCTTTTATGTCCAGGAGCCCCACAGGGTCCTGCTGGGTTTCACCTTTACAGCTAAGGTGTAGAGCCATCACAAAGACTAGAGCCTCTTAGGTAGTATTAAAGCAGCGTGCTCACAGTTGTAATGCAAAGTAGAACAGGGAGTGGGGTCTTTGCACAAGCTGTGTCTCCTATGCACAAGCCTCTTTCTCTACCATCATCCATTTCCACCAAATGCCCTTGTTCTTCCTCCAAGACTCTAGAGCAAGTTCACAATCAGCTATTAGCAGCTCAGGCACTATTACTCACAGAATCCTTCCTCTGTACACCAGATTAGGTTGGGTCTCCTTTTAATGCTCTTGGTATGCCTTAGACCTTTCTATTTTTATTGTGGTAAAATACACATAACATTGACCATTCTAACCATTTTAAAGCAAACAATTCACTGGCATTTAGTACATCTGTAATGTTGTACAATCATCATCACTGTTTAGTTCCAGGATGTTGTGACCCCAAAAGGAAACCTCATGCCCATTAAGCAGTCACTTCCCATTCCCCCCTCCTCACTCCCTAGTAACCGCTAATGCTTTTTGTCTCTACAAATTTGCCTATTCTGGATATTTCCATGTAAGTGGAATTATATAATTTTACGTCTGGCTCCTTTCACTTAAATACTTTGCCCAAGGTTCTTCCATGTTATAGCTGGGATAAGTACTTCATTCTTTTCAAAGAACACTATCAAGAGAGTAAGAAGACAATCCATAGGATTGGAGAAAATATTTGCAAATCATATAACTGATAAGGATCTAGTATCCAAAATATATAAAGAACTCTTACGACTCAACAACAAACAAGCCAATTAAAAAACAATGGGCAAAAGACTTAGATAGATATCTCTCCAAAGAAGACATACAAATGGCCAACAAGCACCTGAAAAGATGCTCAGTGTCATGAGTCATCAGGGAAACGCAGATCAAGCCTTTCTTTCAGTAATTCCTCACACCTTGTATTTATTGATATGTCATTCTTTAATTAATACCTGTGTCCTCCACTGGACTGAGGGTTCCAAAAGGACTGGAACTATATATCTATTTATTATTGCAATCCTAGCACAGTGACACATGATAAGCCTTCAATAAATATTTGTTGAGTAAACAAAGGGATGGACAAGGAGAAACAAAGAACTTTCAGAGATCAAAAAAGAGAACAATGTCAACTCTTTCAAATTAGGGAAGTACTACAGATAGTTTATAGACGTCACATTTCTGTACAAGGGAAACAGCAGTTGTCCTCTGACCTCCCCACCTAAATCTCCAGACCGTGAGAACTCGTGATATTGTTGTTTTCGTTGTCGTTGATAGCAGTGTTGAGCTACCCTGTGTTTATTGATTACTGTAAGGCATTGCACTAGAAGCTGAGGATATGATGATCAATTAATAAAGACGTGGCTTGGGACTTGCCTGGTGGCGCAGTGGTTGGGAGCCTCCCTGCCAATGCAGGGGACATGGGTTCGGGCCCTGGTCCAGGAAGATCCCACATGCCATGGAGCAACTAGGCCCATGTGCCACAACTACTGAGCCTGTGCTGTAGAGCCTGTGATCCACAACTACTGAGCCCGCATGCCACAGCTACTGAAGCCCACATGCCTAGAGCCCATGCTCCACAACAAAGAGAAGCCACCACGATGAGAAGCCTGCGCACCACAACAAAGAGTAGCCCCCGCTCACCGCAGCTAGAGAAAGCCTGTGCACAGCAACGAAGACCCAGTGCAGCCAAAAGTTAAAAAAAAAAAGTCGTGGCTTAAGCTTTACATAAACTCTTTCCCACAGATCTCACTCTTGGTTTGCCTGTGAAGGAACTAGGCTCAGAACATCCTTTAAATAACTGATTCAGACACAGGGTCTGTGGGATGCCCTCTCCAGGCTGGGCCTGCCACCTCCAGATCACTACCTGAGCATCTTTCCCTGCAGTTACTTGAGTTGGCTCCATCTTCTCCCTGCCCTTCTCTGTAAGGTGAAGACCTGGAGGAGATAATTCCTATTACAGTCCTTCGGGGATTTTCCAAAACGTAAACAGAAAGACAGTCTGATGACAAGATTCCTCATGAAGAGAAGGAGGACCGTGCATAAAATATGCCATGAGCAAAGACAAGGAAACAAGACTGCAGATGCATTCTGTGGTTCCAGAAATTCAGAAGCCCTCCTATGTCTGACTGGGAGGCACATAAGGAAATTATCACAATGCAAGGTGTCAATCAAGCCATGTGGCTGACAGGGTCTTGGTGCTCCAGCCGGGTGTCAGGCCTGTGCCTCTGAGGTGGGAGAGCTGAGTTAGGACATTGGTCCATTAGAGACCTCCCGGCTCCATGTAATATCAAATGGTGAAAGCTCTCCCAGAGATATCTATCTCAACACTAAGACCCAGCTCCACTCAATGACCAGCAAGCTACAGTGCTGGACACCCCATGCCAAACAACTAGCAAGACAGGAACACAACCCCACCCATTAGCAGAGAGGCTGCCTAAAATCATAATAAGGTCACAGACACCCCAAAACACACCACTGGATGTGGTCCTGCCCACCAGAAAGACAAGATCTAGCCTCATCCACCAGAACACAGGCACCAGTCCCCTCTACTAGGAAGCCTACACAACCCACTGAACCAACCTTAGTCACTGGAGGCAGACACCAAAAACAAAGGGAACTACGAACCTGCAGCCTGTGAAGAAGAGACCCCAAACACCATAAGTTAAACAAAATGAGAAGACAGAGAAACACACAGCAAATGAAGGAGCAAGGTAAAAACCCACCAGACCTAACAAATGAAGAGGAAATAGGCAGTCTACCTATCATTACTCTGAAAAAGAATTCAGAGTAATGATAGTAAAGATGATCCAAAATCTTGGAAATAGAATGGAGAAAATACAAGAAACATTTAACAAGGACCTAGAAGAACTAAAGAGCAAACAAACAATGATGAACAACACAATAAATGAAATTTAAAATTCTGTAGAAGGAATCAATAGCAGAATAACTGAGGCAGAATAACGGATAAGTGACCTGGAAGATAAAATAGTGGAATTAACTACCGCAGGGCAGAATAAAGAAAAAAGAATGAACAGAATTGAGGACAGTCTCAGAGACCTCTGGGACAACAGTAAACGCACCAACATTCGAATTATACGGGTCCCAGAAGAAGGAGAGAAAAAGAAAAGGACTGAGAAAATATTTGAAGAGATTATAGTTGAAAACATCCCTAATATGGGGAAGGAAATAGTCAGTCAAGTCCAGGAAGCACAGAGAGTCCCATACAGGATAAATCCAAGGAGAAACATGCCAAGACACATATTAATCAAACTATCAAAAATTAAATACAAAGAAAACATATTAAAAGCAGCAAGGGAAAAACAACAAATAACACACAAGGAGACCCCCATATGGTTTACAGCTGATCTTTCATCAGAAACTCCACAAGCCAGAAGGGAGTGGCAGGACATATTTAAAGTGATGAAACGGAAAAACCTACAACCAAGATTACTCTACCCAGCAAGGATTTCATTCAGATTCAACAGAGAAATTAAAACCTTTACAGACAAGCAAAAGCTAAGAGAATCCAGCACCACCAAACCAGCTTTACAATAAATGCTAAAGGAACTTCTCTAGGCAGGAAACACAAGAGAAGGAAAAACCTACAATATCAAACCCAGAGCAATTAAGAAAATGATAATAGGAACATACATATCGATAATTACCTTAAATGTAAATGGATTAAATGCTCCAACCAAAAGACATAGACTGGGGCTTCCCTGGTGGCGCAGTGGTTGAGAGTCTGCCTGCCGATGCAGGGGACACGGGTTCGTACCCCGGTCCGGGAAGATCCCACATGCCGCGGAGCGGCTGGGCCCGTGAGCCATGGCCGCTGAGCCAGCACGTCCAGAGCCTGTGCTCCACAACGGGAGAGGCCACAACGGTGAGAGGCCCGCGTACCACAAAAAAAAAAAAAGACATAGACTGGCTGAATGGATACAGAAACAAGACCTGTATACATGCTGTCTACAAGAGACCTATTTCAGAGCTGGGGACACATACAGACTGAAAGTGAGGGGTTGGAAAAAGATATTCCATGAAAATGGAAATCAAAAGAAAGCTGGAGTAGCAATTCTCATATCAGACAAAATTGACTTTAAAATAAAGACTATTACAAGAGACAAAGGACACTACATAATGATCAAGGGATCAATCCAAGAAGAAGATGTAACAATTGTAAATATTTGTGCACCCAACATAGGAGCACCTCAGTACATAAGGCAAATGCTAACAGGGGAAATCGACAGTAACACAATCATAGTAGGGGACTTTAACACCCCACTTTCACCAATGGACAGATCATCCAAAAAGAAAATATATAAGGAAATACAAGCTTTAAATGACGCATTAGACCAGATGGTTTTAATTGATGTTTATAAGACACTCCATCCAAAAACAACAGAATACACTTTCTTCTCAATTGCACATGAAACGTTCTCCAGGATAGATCATATCTTGGGACACAAATCAAACCTTGGTAAATTTAAGAAAATTGAAACCATATCAAGTATCTATTCCGACAACAATGCTATGAGACTAGATATTAATTACAGGAAAAACTCTGTAAAAAATTCAAACACATGGAGGCTAAACAATACACCACTAAATAACCAAGAGATCGATCACTAAAGAAATCAAAATATACCTGCAAACAAATGACAATGAAAACATGACGACCCAAAACCTATGGGATGCAGCAAAAGCTGCAAGAGGGAAGTTTATAGCCATACAATCCTACCTCAAGAAACAAGAAACATCTCAGATAAACAACCTAACCTTACACCTAAAGCAATTAGAGAAAGAAGAACAAAAACCCCCAAAGTTAGCAGAAGGAAAGAAGTCATAAAGATCAGATCAGAAATAAATGAAAAAGAAAGGAAGGAAACAATAGCAAAGATCAATAAAACTAAAAGCTGGTTCTTTGAGAAGATAAACAAAATAGATAAACCATTAGCCAGACTCATCAAGAAAAAAAGGGATAAGACTCAAATCAATAGAATCAGAAATGAGAAAGGAGAAGTAACAACTGACACTGCAGAAATACAAAGGATCATGAGAGATTACTACAAACAATATATGCCAATAAAATGGACCACCTGGAAGAAATGGACAAATTCTTAGAAAAGCACAACCTTCTGAGACTGAAACAGTAAGAAATTGAAAATATGAAGAGACCAATCACAAGCACTGAAATTGAGACTGTGATGAAAACTCTTCCAACAAACAAAAGCCCAGGACCAGATGGCTTCACAGGTGAATTCTATCAAACATTTAGAGAAGAGCTAACACCCATCCTTCTCAAACTCTTGCAAAATACAGCAGAGGGAGGAACACTCCCAAACTCATTCTATGAGGCCACCATCACCCTAATACCAAAACCAAAGATGTCACAAAGAAAGAAGACTACAGGCCAATATCACTGATGAACATAGATGCAAAAATCCTCAACAAAATACTAGCAAACCGAATCCAACAGCACATTAAAAGGATTATACACCATGATCAAGTGGGGTTTATCCCAGGAATGCAAGGATTCTTCAATACACACAAATCAATCAATGTGATACACCATATTAACAAATTGAAGGAGAAAAACCATATGATCATCTCAATACATGCAGAAAAAGCTTTCAACAAAATTCAACACCCATTTATGATAAAAACCCTCCAGAAAGTAAGCATAGAGGGAACCTACCTCAACATAATACAGGCCATATATGGCAAACCCCCAGCCAACATCGTTCTCAAGGTGAAAAACTGAAACCATTTCCTCTAAGATTAGGAACAAGACAAAGTTGTCCACTCACACCACTGTTATTCAACATAGTTTTAAAGTTTTAGCCACAGCAATCAGAGAAGAAAAGGAAATAAAAGGAATCCAAATCGGAAAAGAAGAAGTAAAGCTGTCACTGTTTGCAGATGACATGATACTATACATAGAGAATCCTAAAGATGCTACCAGAAAACTACTAGAGCTAATCAATGAATTTGGTAAAGTAGCAGGATACAGAATTAATGCACCGAAATCTCTGGCAGTCCTATACACTAATGATGAAAAATATGAAAGAGAAATTAAGGAAACACTCCTATTTACCATTGCAACAAAAAGAATAAAATAGCTAGGAATAAACCTACCTAAGGAGACAAAAGACCTCTATGCAGAAAGCTATAAGATACTGATGAAAGAAATTAAAGTGGATACCAACAAATGGAGAGATATACCATGTTCTTGGATTGGAAGAATCAACATTGTGAAAATGACTCTACTACCCAAAGCAATCTACAGATTCAATGCAATCCCTGTCAAACTACCAATGGCATTTTTCACAGAAACAGAACAAAAAATTTCACAATTTGTATGGAAACACAAAAGACCCGGAATAGCCAAAGCAATCTTGGGAAAGAAAAACGGAGCTGGAGGAATCAGGCTCCCAGACTTCAGACTACAAAGCTACAGTAATCAAGACAGTATGGTACTGGCACAAAAACAGAAATATAGATCAATGGAACAGGATAGAAAACCCAGAGGTAAACCCATGCACATATGGTCACCTTATTTTTGATAAAGGAGGCAAGGAGATGCAATGGAGAAAAGACAGTCTCTTCAACAAATGGTGCTCAGAAAACTGGACAGCTACATGTAGAAGAATGAAATTAGAACACTTCCTAACACCATACACAAAAATAAACTTAAAATGGATTAATGACCTAAATGTAAGGTGAGACACTATAAAACTCTTAGAGGAAAACATAGGGAGAACACTCTATGACATAAATGACAGCAAGATCCTTTCTGACCCACCTCCTAGAGAAATGGAAATAAAAGCAAATGGGACCTAACGAAACTTAAAAGATTTTACACAGCAAAGGAAAACATAAACAAGAGAAAAGACAACCCTCAGAATGGGAGAAAATATTTGCAAATGAAGCAACTGACAAAGGATTAATCTCCAAAATTTACAAGCAGCTCATGCAGCTCAATATCGAAAAATCAAACAACCCAATCCAAAAATGGGCAAAAGAGCTTAATAGACATTTCTCCGTAGAAGATATACAGATTGCCAACAAACACATGAAAGGATGCTCAACATCACTGATATTAGAGAAATGCAAATCACAACTACAATGAGATATCACCTCACACCACTCAGAATGGCCATCATCAAAAAATCTACAAGCAATAAATGCTGGAGAGAGTGTGGAGAAAAGGGAACCCTCTTGCACTGTTGGTGGGAATGTAAATTGATACCACCACTATGGAGAACAGTATGGAGGTTCCTTAAAAAACTAAAAATAGAATTACCATATGACCCAGCAATCCCACTACTGGACATATACCCTGAGAAAATCATAATTGAAAAAGTGTCATGGACCACAGTGTTCATTGCAGCTCTATTTACAATAGCCAGGACATGGAAGCAATCTAAGTGTCCATCGACAGATGAGTGGATAAAGAAGATGTGGCACATATATACAATGGAATATTACTCAGCCATAAAAAGAAACGAAATTGAGTTATTTGTAGCGAGGTGGACGGACCTAGAGTCTGTCACATAGAGTGAAGTAAGACAGAAAGAGAAAACAAATACTGTAGGCTAACACATATATATGGAATCTAAAAAAAAAAAAAAAGTGGTTCTGAAGAACCTAGGGGCAGGACAAGAATAACGACACAGATCAAGAATGGACTTGAGGACATGGGGAGGGGGAAGGGTAAGCTGGGATGAAGTGAGAGAGTGGCACTGACATATATACACTACCAAATGTAAAAGAGATAGCTAGTGAGAAGCAGCCACATAGCACAGGGAGATCAGCTTTGTGACCTCCAGCTTTGTTTGTGCTTTGTGACCACCTAGAGGGGTGGGATAGGGAGGGTGGGAGGGAGACACAAGAGGGAGGAGATATGGGGATATATGTCTATGTATAGCTGATTCACTTTGTTATAAAGAAGAAACTAACACACCATTGTAAAGCAATTATACTCCAATAAAGATGTTAAAAAGAAAAGAATAAGCGATTCAAAGACACTCAGACCGGAACCAAAAAGTTGTACATTCAATCCATCTTTCTTCACTCTTCCACGCTCCTGGACTATTTCTCCATGGCCTCTGCCTTCTCTGCATCAAACAGAGGGCCCAGGGAATGGGAGATGTCAAAAGTTATTTAATAATGAACAGTTGATAGTAATGAGGGAAGGAGGGTGGGAAGCAAGAAACCAAAAAAAAAAGATTAAAGTTGGGACCCAATATTGTTTCTTAGGATGAATAAAATGACACCAATAGCTAATACTTATTGAGTCCTTACTATATTCTGTGCAAAGCACTTAACTCTCATTGTCTCATTGACTCTAAAGATCCCCTATAGGCTGTAGGCACTATTTAACTATTATCATTCCTATTTTGAGTAAGAGAAAACTGAAGCGTAGGACATTGATTAACTGGCTCAGGGCCACCCAGGTGGCAATGAACAGAACCAGGATTTGAACTCAGGGATTCCACATCCAGTGACTATGTCCCTAGGAACTAGGCTATAGGTGCCTCCAAGGTAGAGTACAGTCCAGGGTATCATGGGTTCTTGCTCCTACGTTCACATGCCTTAGAGTCTAACACTTTGTAGAAAGAAATATTTATTGTTCCTGGTGTCCTTGGTACAAATTGCCAGCAACACCCAAGGAGGCTAGAAGCTGCCCTGCTCCAGTCAGCTGGCAGAAAGAAGATTTCCCATCCATCCCAATGAGTGAGAAGCAAAACAAGATGCCCATCCTTCATGGATTGCTCTGGAGGCTCCAATAGTGAACAGAGACAAGAGCACAGCTAAGCGCTGGGGAGTGCCCAAGGGGCGGCCGTCTCAGGAAAGTGGACAATTCCATTGGTCGCAGAGTCCTTTGAGTGAGACGCTGCTGGGAGAACAGAAAGAACACAGGGCAGGAAAGCTGCATTCCAAGCCCAGTTCTGTGCCTGGATCAGAGACGGTCACAGCCGATCAGCGTCACCAGCCAGTGGCAACCTCAAGGACCCTTGTCACTGTTCTTGCCATGCTCTTCCTTCAGATCTTTGCATCGCTGGTTCCTCTCATCCCCCAGCTCTTGGTTGAAATATCACATCTTCCTAGAGGTCTTCCTGAGACATCTGACCAACAGTAACTCCCCCTCTCCATTACTCAGTAGCCCATTAACCTATTTTATGTTTTTTCATAGCACTGATCATAATCTGAAATTATGTCCTTTATTCTGTTGTCAATTTGTTCACTGGCTTACTCCTCTCCTTGTAACCTCTGTAATTGTTTTCATGGTCATTGCTGGTACCTAGAACAATACTTGACATATGCTGAGAAAAGAAAGGAAGGGAGGGAGGGAGGGAAAGGGGAACTTTAGTGATCACCAACTCTTCTTTGTTTGGAGGAAGCAGCTGAGGCACAGAGAGGTTAACTGGCATGCCCAAAGGCACACAGCAAGTGAAGGAGAGCCAAGATTTAGCTCATGTCTGTTTGAGTCTACAGCCTCTGCCTTTTCCTATGATCACTCACTGCCTTGTTGGTTATCATGCTTACATGGATGAAGGTTTCCTGAAATAATATTTCTACTTTCTGCACTGAAAGTAAGCCAACCATTCCTCTGGCTTCTACCCTCCTCTAGATATTTTCTTTGTTATATCAACTTGAGCTTTGTTGCCCTTGGCTTTTTCTACAAATCTTTGAAACTTATACAAGAGAGATGTCTCTCATTCCAATCCATCCTCTATCCCACACCCAAAGCCATCTTTGAAAGAAAGGATGGATACCTTAGGTTCTTACTCTGCACACCAACACTGCTTCCTCTGTTTGTTTACCAACAGCACGTTCGTATCTTTGGGATGAACACCTAAGGAGGAAAGCCACGGCATTTGAAGTTACCATCTAGCCAGCCTCTCTCTCCTTGAGATGAAATTTCGCTTTAGTCTAGACACCCAAAACATTCGAGTCAGGAAAGCATCCCACCTTTGATCATTTTTAAATACTCACTAAAAAGAAAAAAACTTAATTGAAGGAGAAATGTAAAGCCCTCTTGATCTCTATGAAAACGTAGCCAATTATCAAGACAATTTCCAAATAACCCCAAAGCTTGTATAAATGTCTTTCGGCACTGGGAGAGTAAAACTAAGTATTTACTACATGCCAAACAAAATTAAGATTTATCTGGCACCAAAGGGAAAAAAGAGAAAGCTATCTCTTCAGGCTGAAAGCCCACCGCTACAAAAAGAAGCAGGGTCTTTTGAAAGGAAAACGTTTTAACCGTGTTGACAAGGGTCATTTCCATGTTTCTGAAACTCTGCTATTAAATAATGCGTGTTTTTCAAATGAAAGAATGAAACAGCTAAGTACTGTCTTCTTGAAGAACGTCTAGATGTCCAGGGGAAAGAGAAGACTGGACCCACTGGAGCAGTCTGATCCCTTCCTTCCCAAGAGAGGGTGGTGAGGGGCAGAGCAGAGGCCTTGGGGTCTTGTACAAGATCTGTAGCTATTTTGTGTCTTGTCAGGAAATTGGGCTGCAGGGAGGTAGAGATAGGGTTGGAGAACAGGGAGAGTGTTGGCTTGGGAGCCTGACACTGGCATCCACTGCCTGCTCACTCATTTCCTTGCAGGCACATTCTTTAACTCCCGTTGCCAGCCAAGTAGGAATAGTTGCTTAGCTCTCAGAGTCTTTGGGGAAGATTAAATTAAACAACATGTGTAAAGCACAGTGCCTTGGGCATGGTATCCACTCCATAAAGATGAACTATTCCATTAGTAGTAGTCGTAGCAGCCGTGTAATATTGGCAGCGACAGCAATGATCATCGAACATCCCAGGTGCTCCTCTGTGTTTCCCAGTGTCCTTTGCAGATAGGTCTGGGCCATGTGACCCATTCTGGACAATGGGCTGCCAGCAGAAATGATGTGAGTCCAGGCAGAGCCAGGTAGGAGTGTGTGTGGGTTTCTAAAGCCTTCTCCTCTCCTGGTGTGAGAGCCATGTTGCTATGGTTGCATCACAAGATAGTAGAGTCTCCACGAGTCTGGTTTCTGAGGGATTCTATAGAGAGGTGTCCCCCCACTGACCATGTGGGACACAGAGCATGAGTAGGAAATAAGTCTTTGCTGTTAGGCTACTGGGATTCTGGGTTAGTTTGTCACTGCAGCAGTTAGCCTGGTGCTTAATATGACTTTTTTTTTTCTTATTATTTCTTGATCAAAGCAGGTTGAAGGGGACCAGAAACCCCCAGGGGGTTGGAGGGGGAAGGCATTCTGAAGCCAGTTTTCATAGAGACACATTTTTATCAACTGATATCTTCTGTCATATATATATGTGTGTGTATGTATATATCTTCCATATATATTCTATATATCTACATAATATCTATATAGTCTATAGATGTTATCTATACTTTTACCCAATTTTAAATAAATTTTTATCAACTGATATCTTCTGTCATATATATATGTGTGTGTATGTATATATCTTCCATATATATTCTATATATCTACATAATATCTATATAGTCTATAGATGTTATCTATACTTTTACCCAACTCTTTTTTTTAAATAAATTTATTTATTTTATTTATTTTATTTATTTTATTTTTAGCAGTGTTGGGTCTTCGTTGCTGGGAGCAGGCTTTCTCTAGTTGCGATGAGCAGGTTTCTTATTGCGGTGCCTTCTCTTGTGGAGCACGGGCTCTAGGAGCGCAGGCTCAGTAGCTGTGGCTTGTGGGCTCTAGAGCGCAGGCTCAGTAGTTGTAGCGTGTGGGCTTAGTTGCTCCATGGCATGTGGGATCTTCCTGGACCAGGGCTTAAACCGTGTCCCCTGCATTGGCAGGCGGATTCTTAACCACTGAGCAACCAGGAAGCCCTACCCAACTCTTAATTCTTGCTGGTTTATGGGTTTTACCAATCCTTGTGAGCAACCTTAAACAATTTCTGAAATTAGGAAGGAATGTATATGTTTCCTCCCAATACATTCTTCTGACTGCTGTTTTTGTATTTCTAAAACACCATCCTGCCCTCCAAACTCCCATTGTTCCCATTTCTATGAAGATAAAATACAATCTTTTCACCTGACAATCAAGGCTTTCTGAGACCTGGCTGCTTCATTCTCATCCCTTTCGAAACCCTCTGCTACAATCAGGCCGCTATTGACATTACTTTCCCATCTCTGTAGGATTAGTTACTCTGAGCGTCAACATCTTTGCTTGTAACTTTAAAAAAAAAAAAAAAAATTTAAACAAATACTTACTTTCTGTCTCTTTTCCTTGAAGGAAGGAACCCAAGTGTTGAAACCAAGACTTAACTGTTTTTTTTTAAAATTGTACCAAAGATTCCACAGACTTTGTCTTTGCCTTTTTTTTTTTAATAGCAGCTGTACTGAGATAGAATTGACATGCTAAATAATCTATTTAAATTATAAATTTAAATGTTTTAATATAGGTACAGAACTGTGCAAATATCGATACCACAATCAATTTTAGAACATTTTCATCACCTCCCCCTTTCCTAAAAATATCCATACCTATTAGCAGTCACTCCATTTTTTCCTCTACCCCCAGCCCCTAGAAACCACTAATCTACTTTCTCTATATATAAATTTGCCTATTCTGGACATTTCATATAAATGGAGTTACAATATGTGTTTTTTTGTGAATGGTTTATAGCATTTAGCCTAATGTTTCCAAGGATTGTCTGTATTGTAACATGTATCAGTAATTAATTCTTGTTTAAGGCCAAATAATATTCCATTGCATAAATACATTACATCAGTTGTATTTTACTTATCCATTCATCAGTTGATGGGCATATGAGTTTGTTTCCTTTTTTTTTTTTTTTTTTTACTATTTTGAATAACGCTGATGTGTACATTTGTGTATATGTTTTTTCATAGATGTACACTTTCATTTTTCTTGGGCACATACCTAGGCATGGAATTGCTGGGGTGTAGGGGACTCTGCTGTTGTTGATTTTTTTTTGGTTGTTACTGTTGTTAAATTAAAGCACAATTTATTCTCACTTCCTATGACACGTGGGAAGGAATGGGAAGGGTTGCTGGTGCAGTGGGCACAGATACTGTGCTTGTTGATGGCAGTTTATAGAGAGGAGATACTTTTATCCCAGCAGCCTGAGGGCGCTCGGGAATTCCAGGATAGAAATGGCAAACCCACTGGAGATGTGGTCTCTTGCCGTCTTCCTCTGATGCCCCTTGTGCCTTCACAGGGCATTTGCGGAGCAAGTGGGCACCCATCCTTGATAGAGGGGTGGTTGAGTGTCTGCCGCTTGTGAGGTCTATATTCACATTCAGGGTCCACATGGAACAAGCCCCTTCACTGCAGCAGAATGGTAATGATAAGGATGATCATGAAGACAGTTGGCTTCGTCAGCATCACTTATATAAACACCTTCTATGTAACTAGCCTGCACAGTATTAACCCATTCAACCTTCCAAATGATCTTATTGGGTGAATATTAATTTTCCTTTATACATATGAGGAAGCTCAGCAATTTAAGAGAAGGTGGTCAGAGTCACGCAACTGGTGTGTGAACAAGAGTCGCCTGGTTTTAGGGTAAGGTTACACCTTGCCATGTGCTCCTAAAATAGGCAGGTGGAAACTCCAAATACAACTGTGAACAGAATCAGTGTTCCATGTACATCCCAGAGTTAGGTGGGTCCCCACATCTGTCCCTGCTACTGAAGCATCACCCTAAATATTGCTCATTTGTTAAGTCTATGAAGGTGACAAAAGTTACAGCTAAGAGAATTGTTTCTACATATGTTAAAGTACATCAATTATTTTTGAATTTATCAAAAGGATGTGACCGAAATCACAAATCATCGCTTTGCAATCGAAAATTGGAAACATAAAATAACAGAAACTAAACAAAATTTTAAACCAAGCTTATTTTTTCTGATTCTCTGTAATAGCCTTCAGATTATGAAAAATGTACGTGTTCATTGTAGAATAAGGATGTCGAGAAGAATGTAGGGAATGTGGAAAAAACACGGAAATAAAACCAAAAAATCACCCTTAACCTTACCATACAGAAACAACCACTGTTCCCATCTCTTCCTATTTGTTTTAAATTCATTGAAAGTGAAATTGGGACTATAGGATAAAGATTAAAGTTCCCAAATCTCGAATCACACAGGCCTGAACTTGATTCTCAGCACCGCCACCTGCTGGCTGTTTGACCTTGGGCCAGTTACTTAACCCTCTGGAAATCGCACCTACTTACCTGTTTGTGAATTAAATGCCATGACACATAGACAGCATTTAACAGAGTGTCTAGCATGTGGCAAGGACTTGGTCACTGGTGGTAATTGTGTTTAATGACAGTGCTCTTATTTTTACTTTACTGTGACCCTCTCCCCCAGATGATTCAATAGTTTTTTTTTTTTTAATGACTTTATTTTGGTTGCTTTGTCTCTCTTATTGATATACTGTGATTTATTTAGCCAGTTTCCTAATTAGGTCAAGGGTACTTTGGATCTCCATTGAATTAAATAATGCTTCAGTTCCGTCTTACTCTTTTTTTAATTCAAGTATAGTTGATTTACAATGTTGTGTTAATTTCTGCCATATAGCAAAGTGATTCGGTTTTATATATATATATATTCTTTTCTATAATCTTTCCATCTTACTCTTAAGACAGCTTTCTGTCAATGCCAGGGTCCTCTGATTCCCATCATTG
The DNA here is from genome assembly GCF_000442215.2 of Lipotes vexillifer. Classification (NCBI taxonomy): domain Eukaryota; kingdom Metazoa; phylum Chordata; class Mammalia; order Artiodactyla; family Lipotidae; genus Lipotes; species Lipotes vexillifer. The sequence goes on along the minus strand of NW_006797892.1, from coordinate 308,974 downwards.
GCCACATCTGGGCTATCCCCACTCAACGTGGTCCATCCTGGTGGGGAGAGACAAGCTGCTTCAGCCCTAGACACAAACCCTCCAACGAAAATAAAATTAGTCATTCTTTTCCTAAGCAGAAACCACGGTGTTTGCTCACTCGGCAGTCTTTCTGGAGCATGGGGGTAATTTGTAGCTCGAACGATTGAGACAAACACTTGGCGTGAGATGGAGAGAAGTAGGATGAGTCTGTAATTGGAGTATTTTGTCTTATTTATTCTTGATAATGTGCCATAGTCCACTCCATCAGCCAGAGGTGATTGTTCACAGAATGCCTCACACCTGGAATCAGTGCTTCTAGAAACCAGATGTGGTGCGTTGTTAGATGCTATTTGAAAGCAAGGGTGAGCCAGCTCCTTCTAAACACCCTCCTGCCCTTTCTCATTCTCTCTCCATTTTTCCTACAATTTTTTGTCCTCTCTGGCATTCTAGTTACCCTTATTTGGAGTCCAGGGATGCTGGCCCATTTTCACCAAGTCTCTGAATGGTCTATTCTGAATCCCCTGCAGGTAGTGATGGGAAGGGGTTATGCTGGGGAGGGGCACGGGAGTCCAGAAGAATCAGGAAGGATGACACATTCTCTCTGGCACCCACAGTGGTTCAGATACCTCTTTCTCGTGTGGCGAGAGCGGGTGCTAAGCCGTTGTGTGGTCAGAAAGTTCAAATCCGGGAAATGACTTCTGCTTTTGTTGTTTTACAGAATGACATATATGTTTAAAACCTTTGCTTTCTTGGGTATCTGCAGGTTACAAAAGGAAGGAAAGGACTGCATGGGCTGGCTTCTTCAGGGCACTGGGTCAAAATGCAATCTGGCATTTTAGATATTTATAGGAACCATCTGAGGAGCTTGTAAAGACACGGTCCTGTCCCCAGCTCCAAATACACCAAATCAGAATTTTCAGGGGAAGGGGCTGGACATCTGCATTTTTCATAAGTCTCCTGATGGTCCCGGTAAGGTCAAACTGGGAAAAGTTGATAGGGAGTGACTACAGCTCAATCTTGATCACCTGAGGGACCTTGATTAAATGCAGATTCTGATCCTGTAAATCGAGGTGGCAGAAGGGGAGGGGGCTGAGCCTCTGTTTTTTTCAGGTACTGGTGCCACTGATCCGTGGATCACAGGATACATAACAGGGGTTAGCTAGCACCCGCTGCCAGTTTTTGTACTGCCCATGACCTAAGAACTTTTAAAAAAATAAAAAGAATATTATTTCATCATACATGAACATTTTATGATATTTAAGTGTCAATGTTCATGAATGAATTTTTATTGGAACACAGCTGTTACCTGAAAACTGGGTTTGCCTCTTGGTGGGTATCAAGCCAATAGACAAAACCAAGCCAAAGATCTGGAGAAGGAAGGATTTATTATTACTGGCAGCAAGTAAGAAGAGTACCGGGATCTTTCCCAAAGCAGTGTCTCTTTGAATAGCAAAATTGGGGAAGTTTTAAGCTAAGGGTACATGCATATTCACGAAGGGCCTTCAGCAGAGGAATTTAGTTGATTGAAGTCAAGGAGGGTCAACACTATCATTCCATCCCCAACTGGGTGGGGGCCTTAGTACCTGCAGAATTCAAAGATATATTGTTATAGATATATATCCCTTGGGGAAGCAGGACCCTGCCCCAAGGCTGCACTATTGTTTCTTGACTGTTCCTCCCTTGTTTCTGCATTCCCTCCCTTAAGATCGTTCATTACTGAGACCTGTTCAAGGGCAAGTATTGCAGCCAGGCTCAGATTACAAAATGGCTTAGGCCAAAATGGGTTCTCTTATGTGGAAAAAGCCATTCCTGGTTCTCTTCCCCTGGGGCCCCAGCCACACGCATTCTTACAGATTGACTATGGCGGCAGAGTTGAGTAGCTGTGATCGAGATCATATGGCTCCAAAAGCCTAAAATATTTACCATCTGGCCCTTTACAGAAAATGTTTGCCAGTCCCTGGTCTAGATCTGGAAGCAAAAAAGCAGAGATGTCCTTTAAGGAAATTTATTCCTCAGTACTGCTGGGATATGGGTGATAAGCCGGGCAATCCAGGATGTTGAGTTTGAATATCAATAATGATTCAGAAAATGAATATTACAGTAAAACAGGAGGTGAACTCTGACAAGAAAAATATTCTCCAAACCTTTATTCTTCCCCACCCTTCACCTCCTGACCTCAATTTCTGACTTCGGATGGCATGTATTTGCATAATGGTTTTCTTTTGTTCTTTTTCTTGCCAACTAATTGAATTAGGATGGCAGGAAAAAAAAAAAAAAAAAAAAAAAAAACCTTCAGGCTCCAACCCAGTTTCAGAAGCCTGTAAATAAGGGTATAGGTGAACCCAAGGGAAGCGTGTTTTGTTTTTGTTTTGTGTTTGATTCTGCTTCTTATATTTAGTATTTGGACATTAAGTGACTCAGTGATAGAATGTCAGTAGGTGAGTCTTTTCAGAGAATGGAGTCAAAATTCAGCTTAAACCTGCTTTTCCTGGAGAGACTCTATCCATCTCTCTCAACTCTATGGGCTTAGGGTCCTGTTAGTCATGGTCTAGAATGGGTGGAGGAAACTCAGAAAATTTTGCAAACTTGGATATTCTACGATCTTTACAAAGACTTCTCACTGAGAGGAGACGGAGTAGGGTTTTCTGCCAGCAGATTGATTCCTTCTTAATTGTGTTGCCCCCAGGATCCCAGTAGCATAGTTTGGAGACACGTTGAGGTTTGAGAGCTTTTGTTTGACCTGGAAGCAATGAAGAAATGGTGAACATTGACAATGCAGTGGGTACAATGATCAAACTCCCCCTCCAGTTGTAACTCTTCCTCATGTTCGATATCATGCCAGAGTTCCAAACTCATGAAAGCCCAGGCAGACATTGACCCTGGCTGCATCCTTACCCTAAACTCTGCTCCTTTCTCCAAGACAGGGGTGTCATTCCTTGCTCTCTCCCAGTGCTCCACTATAAGACAAAAAGCAGGGATGGAAACAATCAGGAAAAAGAAAAATCAGAAGCAAACTGACTTTTTCCCTTTATATTTGTGACATTCAGCCTGCTTGTGTCTTGTCTCTGAAGTTGGACAAGATGCTCACCAAAGTTTCTTTCCATCTCTTCTTCCCAAGGCTCCTCTTACTCCCCTTTACTTTGCCAGACTTGAGCCGTGTCTGCCTCTTCCTGCAAAGAGCTTGCAGCCCATGTTCCTTGTGTTGTTGAACCCAAGTTCATATGCCTGACACAGTCAGGTCAGAGTTTGGAGCAGAGGAAGGTTTATTGCAGGGCCAAGCAAGGGGAATGTGTGGCTTGTGCTCAAACAACTCCTTGATGGTTTTCAGGGAAGAGTTTTTAAAGGCAAAATGTTGGGTGAGGGTTGCAGGGTGTGTGACTTTCTTCTGACTGGTTGGTGGTGAGGTTACAGGCCGGTGCTCCAGGAATCTTGTGCTCAGCCTGAAGTTAACCCTCCTCTACCTGGGTGGGAGCCTTATTTCCTGCAGAAGAACTCAAAGATATATTGTTATATACATCCTTTGAGGAGGAACTAAGGCTCTGCTTTATCGCTGCACTATTGTTTATTGACTGCTTTTCCTTTGTTTCTGCATTCCCTCACCTCCCTAATCAGTAACTATTTGTATCTGCCCTTTGGAACTCAGGGAAGCCTTTTTCCTACAAACAAGAAACGGGGGGTCACAGAAAGGCCCTGGTACCTGGCAGTTCCCTGCAGGGTCCTCTTCAGTTTCACTTGCTTAGGCTACGTGAGAGGCTCCAGCTATGAAGGAAATAAGAGGCAAGAGGCCACTTATCTCAGAACATAGTCTTTCAAACAGAAGTGACACATCTTAGGAAGGACAGAATCTTTGCATTTCCCCGTAATGGTCCCTGACACCATGAACTGCAAAATATTGCTGAAAAGGCTATTGCCTGTCTCTTTCTCTCTCTCTCAGCATCTCAGTCTCTTTCTGTTCTAGGCAAAAAGAAAACCTTTAAAAG
>NW_006797892.1:296768-304963 GCF_000442215.2 Lipotes vexillifer | reverse complement strand
CGTTAAAAGAGAGAGGGAAAGAGCAAAAGGGTTGTTAACTCTTTTATATGTCTGTGGAGCCCAGAACTCTGATAATGGCAAGGTGAGGGTGGGGTGGGGAAGGCTGGACTAGGAAACAGTGCCTGGGAGCAGCTGACATCAGATAAGATAGTAGTTCTTTTAGGAGGGGAAAAAAAAAAAGAACAAAAACACCTGTCACCTCTAATGACATTCCATGACTCTTGCTGAATGCTACCCCAGAAATGGAATACTTTTTTTTTTGAATTTTATTTTATTTTTTTATACAGCAGGTTCTTATTAGTCATCCATTTTATACATATTAGTGAGTATATGTCAATCCCAATCTCCCAATTCATCACACCTCCACCCCCCCACCACCACTTCCCCCCCTTGGTGTCCATACGTTTGTTCTCTACATCTGTGTCTGTATTTCTGCCCTGCAAACCGGTTCGTCTGTACCATTTTTCTGGGTTCCATATATATGCGTTAATATACGATATTTGTTTTTCTCTTTCTGACTTACTTCACTCTGTATGACAGTCTCTAGATCCATCCACGTCTCTACAAATGACCCAGTTTTGTTCCTTTTTATGTCTGAGTAATATGAAATGGGATACTTTGATGTGGAGAAATAACAACTTAACCTTTCCCATTTACACCAATGCAATAACTAGGGAAGGAGGTTTGTCAAATTTGAACTTGAATCATTTCACTAATCCTCTAAGAAATTATGTGAAGACGTGTTCTTCATTTATTAGCCATGGCAGGGGAGAGGGCAATTTTCCCCCTTCCCCTGCTTGAGTTCTTTTGGCTGGTCTAATAATTAAATTGATACAAAACAGATTAATAGGAGGAAAAAAATTAATTCATCACCATGGAGGTCTCATAAAATGGGACCCAAAAGAAGTGGTCAAAGTAGGCAGCTTTTGTATTTTTTAGACTAAGAAATAATAAGTTTGTGAGTCATTGACAGGACAAAGAAACTTTGGCTTGGGTGCTTAATTAGTAAAGGGGTAAAAAGGTTTGTCTATACACACTTCTCAGCCCTGAGCTCCCCATGTTTCATGATAAGGATGTCCTTCTAGCTCCAGATAGAGAGAGGGCATCTTTCACATGGGAGATTTATTTCCCCCCTTCAGGGGGACAGAGGAGGATCAGAGTTTCCTTGTTAGATTGGCTGCTTTTCAAGTGACTTCAATTCAAAATCATCAATATGCCATTGGGGCATATTTGGGGGTGGCCTGCCCTGAAGCCCAATACCATCTTTTCCATAATTTTTATTACTAAAAAGAGAAAACGGTGATCAGTTGAAGAGGCCTGTATTAGTTTTTCATTGTTGCTAAGTTTGTTGTCACAAACTTAGTGGCTTAAAAAAAATCAATGATTGTCTCTGAATCGGGAAAAGTGATCTTGAGTCTCATTTTCCTCTTTGCTGTTTTCTATGTTTTCCACATAATAAGCAGGTATTCCTTTGGTGAGTCCAAAAAAAAAGGAAAGGAAAGAAAGAAAATAAATAATGTAAAGGGACATGGTAAAATCTGTTTCAATAAGAGCAACGTACATGTGTGTGATTCTTTCAAATGCCATCCACAAGGGATCCACCTGCAGGTTGGAGAGCATTACACCCACATTACAGATCTGAGAGGTAGCTTGTATAGGGGAGCAAAATTTGCCACCCCAAAATGTGTCTCTTTGGCAGAAGGATTAATTTAGGCTGACTTTTTTTCTTTTTCTAAACCATTTTTTAAATTGAATTATAGTTAATTTACAATATTGTGTTAGCTTCAAGTGTACAGAAAAGTGATTCAGACATATATAGGTGTATAGATAGATAGATAGATACTCTTTTTCAGATTCTTTTCCATTATAGGTTATTACAAGATATTGACTATAGTTCCCTGTGCTATACAGTAGGTCCTTGTTGTTTATCTATTTTATATATAGTAGTGTGTATATGTTAATCCCAAATTCCTAATTTATCTCCCCCCCACCCTGGCTGATTATTTTTAAAGCCCAAAAGACTCAGGAAGAACCTTCAACCTTCTCCTAACTGCCCGAAAGAAGGTAGGGGACCTGTTGCAGGAAGGGAGCATCACCTTAGATCACTGTTGTAGGAAGTAAGGGTGTAGACAGAGAGGAGCTTAGCAAAGTCTCTTTGTTAAAATTCCTCTCTGTGTCCCACTGTCTCTGCTGGCCCAGCGAACGTTTGTTTGCCAAACATTTGCTTTTCCATCTTCATGTCAATTGCCTTCCTCCCCTCTGAAGTCCCAGATCACCGCCCCCCACAATATCCTCTTTTGTTTTTAGCTGAAGATGGTATTTATGGTGAGAGATTCCACCATTTTGGTCAATTACTCCATTTTCCTGGGTCTCTCCCATGTACACATGTTATTAAACCTTTGTTTGGTTTTCTCCTGTTAATCTGTCTCATGTCAATTCAATTCTTAGACCAGCCAGAAGAACCTAGAAGGGTAGAGGAAAATGTGCTCCTCCCGGACACCTGACTTGCCCAAGGCCACAGATAATGAATGTATACATACCAGACACCTAGTATACCTCAGACCTACCCTAGGTATGGGGCATAGGATGTTCAAAACAAGTGTAGTCACTGGCTTCCAGATGCTTTTAAGACAGACGTGAACAAAGTATCACAAATATGTGTTTGTAGACAGCAGTCAGTGCCTTAAGGGGAAAATGCCAGGAAACGAGATTGGAGAGTCTAAGAAAACTTTGTGAAAAAGTGATGTTTAGCCTTGGACTCATCCTGTATGACTAAGAATGAATAAGAGAGAGAAGTAGAGAGGGAACGAGTTCATAAGGTCATAAGAAGGATCATTTTCTAACTCCCAGTTCAGTTGTGTTTGTTTCACTGTGTTCAGCTGCACGTTGTCCCCGCTCCTGGTTCTCATGCCTCAATAAATAACCTCCAAAGGGGCCTGAGCCAATATGATCTCTACTATTTGGGGTTTGTTTTGTTTTCCACCCTAAGGAGCCTATAAATCAATTTCCTGCAGGTGGTTCCTGGAAATAGATGAGTGGGGAAAATCCAAATAAACTCTTTTCTCTTTATTATTAAAAAAAAACAAAACAAATGAATGATAACAACAACAAAACCCCAATATGCTCGGATATGCTTCAAGGACTGTCTCGTTTCATTTTCTCAGAACCAGTCTCCGCATTTCTATCAGCCTTCAGACGCCCCAAGAAGGTGGCCCGAAGCTCTTCCCACTCCCGAATTCATAGAATTGCTTACACCCAATTCCAGTAGAACACACTCACATGCTGGTTATTGGGTTCTTTTTAAACACTTTTTATCTCTATTTTTTATTTTTAAAAATGAATGTCCTCAGCCAAAAAGAAAATAAAGAATAAAATAATGCCATTTGCAGCAACATGGATGGACCTAGAGATGATCATACTAAGTGAGGTAAGTCAGACAGAGAATGACAGTTCCAAGACCAACCATAAGGATCAAAAAGTGGACAGTGGCCCAATTCCTGGAATTCCCTGCCCCTTCCCGAAATAACTAGAATACTCCTCCCACTCATTAGCCTTTGAAATTACCCACCCCTATAAAAACTGACAATCCCATACCCTGGGGCCACTCTCGCCTTCTGAGATGGCCCACACTCTATCTGTGGAGTGTGTTTCTCTCTAAATAAATCCACTTCTTTTTTCTTTTTAAGGTGTCATATTGTTGCAAATTTATTTTCCAAAATTTCTTACCATTTATTTTATAATTTTGTCCTTTATTTATTATTTTTTTAGGTAATCTTTTAAAAATTTTTTAAATTTAATTTTATTTATTTTTTATACAGCAGGTTCTTATTAGTTACCTATTTTATACATATTAGTGTATATATGTCAATCCCCATCTCCCAATTCATCCCCCGCCATCACCACCACTTTCCCCGCTTGGTGTCCATACATTTGTTTTCTACATCTGTGTCTCTATTTCTGCCCTGCAAACTGGTTCATCTGTACCATTTTTCTAGGTTCCACATATATGCGTTAATATACGGTATTTGTTTTTCTCTTTCTGACTTACTTCACTCTGTATGACAGTCCCTAGATCCATCCACGTCTCTACAAATGACCCAGTTTCGTTCCTTTTTATGGCTGAGTAATATTCCATTGTATATATGTACCACATCTTCTTTATCCATTCATCTGTCAATGGGCATTTAGGTTGTTTCCATGACCTGGCTATTGTAAATAGTGCTGCAGTGAACATTGGGGTGCATGTGTCTTTTTGAATTATGATTTCTGTGGGTATGTGCCCAGTAGTGGGATTGTTGGGTCATATGGTAATTCTATTTTCAGTTTTTTAAGGAACCTCCATACTGTTCTCCATAGTGGCTCTATCAATTTACATTCCCACCAACAGTGTAAGAGGGTTCCCTTTTCTCCACACCCTCTCCAGCATTTATTGTTTCTAGATTTCTTGATGATGGCCATTCTGATGGGTGTGAGGTGATACCTCATTGTAATTTTGATTTGCATTTCTCTAATAATTGGTGATGTTGAGCAGCTTTTCATGTGCTTCTTAGCCATCTGTATGTCTTCTTTGGAGAAATATCTATTTAGGTCTTCTGCCCATTTTTGGATTGGGTTGTTTATTTTTTTGTTATTGAGCTGCATGAGCTGCCTGTAAATTTTAGAGATTAATCCTTTGTCAGTTGATTCATTTGCAAATATTTTCTCCCATTCTGAGGGTTGTCTTTTGGTCTTGTTTATGGTTTCCTTTGCTGTGCAAAAGCTTTGAAGTTTCATTAGGTCCCATTTGTTTATTTTTGTTTTTATCTCCATTACTCTAGGAGATGGGTCAAGAAGGATCTTGCTGTGATTTATGTCATAGAGTGTTCTGCCTATGTTTTCCTCTAAGAGTTTGATAGTTTCTGGCCTTACATTTAGGTCTTTAATCCATTTTGAGCTTATTTTTGTGTATGGTGTTAGGGAGTGATCTAATCTCATACTTTTACATGTACCTGTCCAATTTTCCCAGCACCACTTATTGAAGAGGCTGTCCTTTCTCCACTGTATATTCCTGCCACCTTTGTCATAGATTAGTTGACCATAGGTGCATGGGTTTATATCTGGGCTTTCTATCCTGTTCCATTGATCCGTATTTCTGTTTTTGTGCCAGTACCGTACTGTCTTGATTACTGTAGCTTTGTAGTATAGTCTGAAGTCTGGGAGCCTGATTCCTCCAGCTCCGTTTTTCTTTCTCAAAATTGCTTTGGCTATTCGGGGTCTTTTGTGTCTCCATACAAATTTTAAGATTTTTTTGTTCTAGTTCTGTGAAAAATGCCATTGGTTGTTTGATAGGGATTGCATTGAATCTGTAGATTGCTTTGGGTAGTATAGTCATTTTCACAATATTGATTCTTCCAATCCAAGAACATGGTATATCTCTCCATCTGTTTGTATCATCTTTAATTTCTTTCATCAGTGTCTTATAGTTTTCTGCATACAGGTCTTTTGTCTCCTTAGGTAGGTTTATTCCTAGGTATTTTATTCTTTTTGTTGCAATGGTAAATGGGAGTGTTTCCTTAATTTCTCTTTCAGATTTTTCATCATTAGTGTATAGGAATGCAAGAGATTTCTGTGCATTAATTTTGTATCCTGCAACTTTACCAAATTCATTGATTAGCTCTAGTAGTTTTCTGGTAGCATCTTTAGGATTCTCTATGTATAGTATCATGTCATCTGTAAACAGTGCAGTTTTACTTCTTTTCCAATTTGTATTCCTTTATTTCTTTTTCTTCTCTGATGACCGTGGCTAGGACTTCCAAAACTGTGTTGAATAATAGTGGCAAGAGTGAACATCCTTGTCTTGTTCCTGATCTTAGAGGAAATGCTTTCAGTTTTTCACCATTGAGAATGATGTTTGCTGTGGGTTTGTCGTATGTGGCCTTTATTTCGTTGAGGTAGTTTCCCTCTATGCCCACTTCCTGGAGAGTTTTTATCAGCAATTGGTGTTGAATTTTGTCAAAAGCTTTCTCTGCATCTATTGAGATGATGACATGGTGTTTATTCTTCATTTGGTGAAGAATGGTGTATCACATTGATTGATTTGCGTGTATTGAAGAATCCTTGCATCCCTGGGATAAATCCCACTTGATCATGATGTATGATCCTTTTAATGTGTTGCTGGATTCTGTTTGCTCGTATTTTGTTGAGGATTTTTGCATCTCTATTCATCAGTGACATTGGTCTGTAATTTTCTTTTTTTGTAGTATCTTTGTCTGGTTTTGGTATCAGGGTAATAAATCCACTTCTTACCTATCACTTTGTCTCTCACTGAATTCCTTCTACAGTGAGACATCAAGAACCTGAGCTTTATTATGTCCTGCAACCAGGTATGTGATCTCAGTTGGAAGACTGTGGGTTTTGGCCAGGTTTGAGTCCCAGCCGAGTGGGTTCAAGTCCCAATCTGAGGTGCATGGTTTCAGTATCACTTGTATGTGGAATCCAAAACAAATGATTTAAGTGTACTTATTTATACAACAGAAATAGAACCACAGACGTAGAAAACAAACTTATGGTTACCAAAGGGGAAGGCGGGGAGGGATAAATTAGTAGTTTGGAATTAACAGATACACACTACTATATATACAATAGATAAACAACAAGGACCTACTGTATAGCACAGGGAACCATATTCAACATCTTATAATAACCTACAATGGAAAAGAATCTGAAAATGAATATATATATGTATGTATGTATATATATAAATGAATCACTTTGCTGTACACCTGAAATGAACACAACTCTGTAAATCAACTATAATTTTTAAAAAAAGAATGTCAGCGAGGGTGGCCTCAAAGCCGACTCAGTGCTGCCATTGGAGGTGCAAACCCAGGGACCTGCACCATGATTAAAATGCTTTCTCCTTGGGAAGAAGGCAGCTGAGGTCTGAACCCTTCAGCTTGAAGGGGGTTCTATGGACATGTGTCAGGAAAAGAGAGGCTGAAAAGTTCACACAGCCACACGATTCAAAACATTCTATTCTCAGGTCACAGTTCAAATCTTGTTGTCTCAAGGTGATGCAATTCAACAGACTGAGACTTGTCCAGCAGCCTGGGCCATCCAACCCCATTATTTTTCCCCAGCAAAGTGGCCATGCCGGGTTTCGAAATTTTTGAACTGTGTCCTCAACACTCAAAATCCAATTTCCCAGCCTTCCTCCCTGAAAAACAAAAAACAGGACCAGAAGCAAAGGGCTGCATGTGGTGAGATGAAGAGGATGTTTTCCTTCCTTTTCTTTCACTGTCTGTTCTTCCCTTTAACAAAGCAAATGCCTCTTTATGAGGATGCAGAGTTTGCACTTGGTTCAGCTACTGAAGAGCTGCAAGGAATGCGGTTACTGGTTCAGCTGGAGGGACCAGTTAGGGAATTGTTTCCCTCTAGATTAGCTTCACATCCTGCTTCCCACAGTAGCACACTTTCCATGCAATTCTGATTCTATTTCTTCCTCTTATTTCATTGACTCGTTTCCACCACTTTCATGAATAATGTACAGGATGCAAGGCACGAGATATGGGGGATGCAGACATGCTAGGCTGTGCAGTCTTGCTTTTTTGACTTCTCTCCTGGTTTCCATGGTGCCATGTTCCCTTGGTTACTCTTTAATCATCCAGCCGGACTTCCCAACTCCCTTCTGATTGCCGACACTGATTCCCCTCTACCTGCATCTTGCATGTTGTTGTAGGTTCTGTCCTGGGTTTTCTCATAAACTCTCATGTACTTGAATTCACTTCTTCCATCCCATTTCTATGAGACCTCCATGCCCACATATTAAAATTTGTTTGTTTGTCTCCTGTTAATCTGTCTTGTGTCAATTTTATTGTAGTCCAGCCTCAAGCACTCAAGAAAGGTAGAGGGGGAAATTCCCCCTCGCTGACAATACTCACTTTTTAGCTGGACATTTCCACCTATGCCATGGACTCTACAAATTCAGTCCATCCCCAGCTGAAGTTCCAACCTTTCACCTTTTCAATAAGGTGCAAACAGACATCAGAATTTGGTGATAAAAGAATTTGGCATAAAGACAAGGAGCAATGTTTTACCACCTTCACTGCTAGTGGACTTGACAATGTTTTGGGGTGAGGTGGCTTGAATCCCCAAACAACTGCATGGAGCTTTACATGGTTCCTTCTCTGAATGCAGTTAACTGCTTGGGTCATTCC
>NW_006797892.1:290810-296758 GCF_000442215.2 Lipotes vexillifer | reverse complement strand
ATTCCTGCTAATTTCCATCTTTCCTGTGGACTCTGAATCAGTTGCAGACTTATTTACCCTCTAGTTTACAAACAGTACACAGCTTGGCACCTTCAGGCATGAAATGCTGGAAGTCTGCCTCACTGCAAACATTTTTGGAGGTGCTTTTTGTGCTGAATGCCAGAAAAAGTGATGCCAGTGATAGGGGTCATTTTTGAGAACCTGAATTTGTGAACGTTCTCCTTTAAGACATAGCATCAAAGTCTCCTATGGAGTCTCTTGACTTCTTTTCTGGGACACTTTGGAATCTACAGGGAAACATACCCATAACAATTATCCCACTTGTCTTTCACATAAGGAGATGGAGGCTTAGGTCTGTGGAACTGGTACGTGGTAGAGAAAGTGTTCATACACATTGATCTGAACCCCAGTTGTTAGTTACTCCCTCTCCTAAAGATTTTCCCTTATAAGTGTCTTTTAAATCTGTTTATTTCTCTCATTGCCACTGCCACAGCTTTATTCTAAGACCTCTCTTTCTTACCTACATTATAGGAGTAATGTTTTTGTTCCCACTTCTCTAATCATGCCCATCTTTCTCCATTCTCTCTTCCTGTTATCTTTCTAAAACCAAGACTAATCATACTGCTTGCCTTTGGCTGTAGTGCTTTACCAAACCCATGCCATTATTTTCTTTTCCCCTTTTGGTATTGCAGTAAAACTTATATAATGTAAAATTAATCATTTTAGTGTACCATCCAGTTGCCTTTAGTACATTTACTGTGTTGTACAACTATCACGTCTATCCTGATCCAAAACATGTTTATAACCCCGAAAGGAAACTCCATATCCATTAGGCTGTTTCTCTCCTATTCCTTTTTCCCTCAGCCCCTGGCATCAGCAATCTGCTTTCTGTCTCAACGGATTTACCTGTTTTGAATCTTTCATACAGTGCGACCATATAATATGTGATCTTTTGCGTCTGACTTCTTTAGTATTTTCAAGGTTCATCCATGTTGTAACATGGATTAGTACTTTATTCGTTTTTATGGCCAAATAATATCCCATTGTAGGTGTATATCCCATTTTGATTATTCAGTCATCATTGATGGGCATTTGGGCCGTTTCCATATTTTGGTGATTGTGAACAGGCAGCTATGAACATTCACGGACATATTTCGTTTGAAGACTTATTTTCAATTCTTTTGAGTATAAACCTAGAGATGGAATTGCTGGATCAGATGGTAATTCTGTGTTTCACCTATTGAGTAACAGCTAAACCGTTTTCCGCAGCAGCTGTATCATTCTACTTTCCCCCTAGCAATGTTCAAGTGTCCCGATTTTTCTACACCCTCAGCAACAGTTGTTATTTTCCCTTTTTGTTTGTTTGCTTTGCTTCTTAAATTATAGCTATATTAGTTTTCTGGGGTTGCCATAACAAAGGATGACATACTTAGTGACTTATGACTCTGGGTAGATCACTTTTCTTTTTTACAAACTTACATTTCTTCTTGGGCTAAAGGGGCACCATGAATAGAGTCATCCCTAAGGTCTTTTTCAGGATTCACAGTCTATGCTTCTAAGGCCACAAAGTTGTCCCCTTGAAGTGATGCAGGGACACACACACACACACACTGCTTATGATAGGTTTTCCACTCTGAGATGAAACTGTCTATTGCAAGATTTCCCATCCAGGGTTTTGGGATAGTAATCCCCTTGGGGCAGAGGGATGGGACCTAGGGATACTAGAGCCCTCAGGCCAGTCACCTCTGGATAAAAGCAACTTCATCCATTTATCCCAGTGTACTGTATACATAGATCATTTTTCTCATGTGCCATATGTAAGCAATCTGGGAAGCCCTTGCTATTAGAAGGCAATATGGTCACTTTGAGAAACAATGCTTCTGGACTCAAACAACATCCTGGTTGTATATATTATCTTCCCTCTCTCCTTTAAATTGTTGGTTTGTGCCCTTCCCCTTGTTTGGAGTATCTACGTATCCTTTAGAACTCTGGTAAGCAAAACTTCCTTTGGAAGTAGTGTCAGTAGGGTTTGCCCGGGAGACAGAACTCACTCACACTAGTTATCTTAACAGGAAAGACTTAACATAAAGAATTATTAACTAGGTATTGAACTAAACAAGCAAAAAGAACACTGAGATACCACAGGTGGAAAGCAGCTACCCCCCCTCGGGCTGAGGGAACAAAGGGAAGAGGTTGGAATTATTAAAATTTAAAGGCTTTTTGGAGGAGGAGTCCCGCCAAGCTGGGATGCACACCTCTGTCTGAGGGTGTTGCTCGGCCAGGGCTGAAGTCTCTGAGCTCAGAGTAGGGGGGTCACTCTTATCAGAGTAGGGGGTGGGCTGGCCGACCAGGGCTTGTGTCTCTGAGTGGGTATAATCAGGCTGGTTCTGTGAGTCTTGGAGAAACTGAAAAGTGGAATCAATCTCTGGTCCTGGAGCACCCAGCCAGAATGTGGGAGCCAGGCTGGGATGATGCCGTTAGAAACAGAAAGGAAAGAGGAAGCCAGTGGTGACTTAAGAGGCAGGTGCAAATCCCTTCTCCAGATTTGCAGGCTCCCCGGGGACCCCCCATTTTCAGAACCGAAGCAGGAACCACTTGGCAGAGCAGAAATGTGATTTGCCAGCCTCAGCATCACAACACAGAGTATAAAAAAGTAGGTTTGAAATTTGATTAAGAACAGATATATAGATTATATACACATAAATACTGGAAGAAAATACATCCAATTGTTAATAGTGATTGTCTCTGGCATTATAGATTTTTATTTTTATTATCTCTGGATTTTTATTTCTAGCCTTAAACTTTTGTGAGTTCTCTGAAATGTTTACAACACTCATGTATTTCCTCCACACTTAAAGGAGAAAAGATTAAATGTGTTTTTTTTAAGTGGGTTTGAAGCTAAGAGGTGGTAGCATATTAACTGGTAGCAAAGCCCCCTCAGTGCCTTTTCCTTGCTGAAATCAATGAGTCTCTTCCTTTATCCTGCAGCCCCTCGCATCCTGCTGTTCATGAATAATCTTTCCGGTTCTCTCTTTTCCTTTAAACAATGAGCTACTTTGAGAGCAAGGGTTGTATTTTATTTATCTCTGTGTCCTCAAATTTTCCAGCTTCCACATCATAGTAGATGTTCACTAAATGTTTGCTTTCCCTTTAAACAATGAGCTACTTTGAGAGCAAGGGTTGTATTTTATTTATCTCTGTGTCCTCAAATTTTCCAGCTTCCACATCATAGTAGATGTTCACTAAATGTTTGTTGAATGATGCATGGATGAATGGATGGACCAAGCAAGAAGGCAACAAGTGAGCGCCAGAGAATGGCCCTTATCAGAACCTGAAAAGGAACCACTGGAATGAAGCCAAGGTGAAAGATGGCAAGCGAGACTCAGGACAACACTATTCAATATCTTGGATCTGCCCTTGTTCTTCCCAGTAGGGTTTTTGTAATTTGAAGAAAAAGGAATTGTGCTTCTGCAGCGAGCAATCAGCCAAGCAGAGAAGGCAGAGATGTACAAAGAGATCCATTGTGGGTGGGAGGATAGTCAGATATCCTCTAGGTCCAAGGTGCTGAGAAAGTGTTTAGTAACAGTGAAGCGCATTACCGGAACCATGGACAGAGGCATTAGAATAAAGGGCAGAAGTGGAGCCCCGGAGCCTGGAATACAAAACTCTTGCTTATTCCTCCAACTCCATTGCTCAACGGTCAAATCGCATCCAGCTCATCCATGAGTCACTCCCTGTAGCTTTCCTCTGCCTGAAACTCCAGCCTCTACCCACCCGATTAATTCTTTTTAAAGAATCAATTTTATTTATTTATTTAGTTTTGGTTGCCTTGGGTCTTCGTTGCTACGTATGGGTTTTCTCTAGTCGCGACGAGTGGGGGCTGCTCTTCACTGTGGTGCGCAGGCTTCTCATTGCGGTGGCTTCTCTTGTTGTGGAGCACAGGCTGTAGACGCACAGGCTTCAGTAGTTGTGGCACGTGGGCTCAGTAGTTGTGGTACACGGGCTTAGTTGCTCTGCGGCATGTGGGATCTTCCCAGAGCAGGGCTCAAACTCGTGTCCCCTGCATTGGCAGGTGGATTCTTAACCACTGCGCCACCCGATAAATTCTTAATCATCCAGAAACACTCAAACCAGTTGTCTCTTTTTCCAGTAAATTTGCTTCCCAAGCTGCTCTTTATCTTACACATCTGTGGTTCCCTATTCTTTTCCCCCAAAGACAACCGACTGCAGGAATTCATCCAGGTTCTGGAGCCTGGATGCAAAGCCTGACACCATCACTTGCCATCTGGGCATGTTTCCTAAATCTGCCTCAGTTTCCTTATTTGTAAAATAGCTATAATAGTGCATCTTGCTAAATAGTGTATTTGTGACCATTACAACACGTAAGCCATTTTCATAGCTTAGAACATCGGCTGGCATATAGAACGTGATCGTAAGCATTGGTGGTTAGTGTTATTATCACACTCTATTGTAATTGTTTCTTTAAATAAAATCTCTCCTGTTAAGTCCTGGCAGAGATTTTAAGTTGTTCAGTGTTGTCTTCCCAGGGCTTGGTATGCAGTAGGTGTTCAATGAACACCAAAAATGGACCAGAAGGAATGAATAAATTAAAGTTTTGATTAAGAAGCTCACCCAGCTAAGGTTTCCTTAGTGGAACTGCCTGTCTAATAGGAAATTCACGGAAAATTTTTGATGTTGCTGAAAATGTTTCTACATTGGAGAAGCACATTTTCCTATAAGAAAATGCAGTTCTGCTAAACGTCATTAAGACTTTCTTGAGAAACTGCTTCCAGGTTGACACAATAGGCATCAGAGCCCCTATAGGACCATCAATGCAGATTATATGAAGCAGGGCTCTTTTGTTTGATAGAGATAGAAACTCAACTGGAAAAGACATTAGAAGAAAATATGATTTACGGAAGGTACTGGCATATGATTGAATAGCTGCAGGGAAATAGCTGGGCCTGGGGGTCAGCTGGAACCAGGGGTTTTTACTTTCTCCATCTCTTATTTCAGTTTGCCAATCTCTGGATTTCTATTATCTTGTTTTACTTTTTATTGACACATTTCTAGATTGTCCCCACTACAAGAACATAAGAGATGCCAGGATAGGGATGTTGTATCAGTTTCCTGTTGCTAGTATATCAAACGACGACATAGTGGTTTAGAACAATACAGATGTATTCTTACAATTCTGGAGCTCAAGCCTGAAATGAGTCCATCGTGGCCACAGGGCTACAATGAAGGTGTTGGCAGGGCTGATTTCCTTCTGAAAGTCCTGAGGGTGAGTCCGTTTCCTTGCCTTTTCCTGCTTCTAGAGGCCACCCACATTTCTTGGCTTGTGGTCCTTCCACCATCTTCAAATCCGGCAGCTTTGAAGTCAGCATCTTCAAATTTCTCTCTCTGACTCTGAATCTCCTGTCTCTTTCTTCTAAGAACGTCTCTGATGACATTGGGTCCGTTTGGGTAATCCAGGATAATGTCCTCATCACAAGACTTTTAATATAATCACATCTGCAAAGTCTTTTTTTGCCATATACAGTAACAGTCACAAGGTTCCGGGGATCCAGGTGTGGATATCTTTTTTTAGGGGGTGGAGCGGGAAAGGGAGGCATTATTTAGCCTACTGCAGGCATTATTTTCTCCAGGGTCACCACAATGTCTAGTATACAGTAGTGTGAAAAATATCATCGACTGAGTGAATTAATGAAAGAGTGAAAGCACCTCTCTGTTTATCACATTCAATCTTTCCCTTCAAACAGGGCTTCCTCTCTATGCAGGAAGACATGGCTGTCATTTGTTCCTGAGCCTTGGGAACCTCCCTCCACCACGACTCTTGGAAAAATGCTTAATTCATTTTTCAGTCCCCTTTGAAAACTCCTGGAGAATGATTCTGATCAGCCCTGGTTGATTCAGGCCCATGCGCGGGCCAACTGTGCAGGAAAGAG
>NW_006797892.1:278841-290737 GCF_000442215.2 Lipotes vexillifer | reverse complement strand
AGAGTGGTTATTCATGGTGGTTCTCTAACCCCGTAAGAATAAGAACAGCAGTAGTCCCACAGATACAGGGGGGATTCTTCCTTAGCATATATGAGGTTATTTTCAGACAGGCGGTTAGTCCATATCCACAAAGCAGATGATGTAAGAACTGGTGAGAGGGCTGTTCCTACCTGGAACTTGTTTTTATTTCTCTTCCAATTAATATGTTCTGACTTTCAGAGCAAGTTCCAAATGTTCTCCTTTCTATTTTCCATAAGATTAACTTAGGCTAACAACTAAATAAAGTTTGGATGTGACCCAAAGAATTAATTGATTTAAAAAATCTGAAAATTGCTACTTAAAAAAAATCTGCGCCCATTATTCCCTGTAGGAACTTATTTCCTAATGATTGATCACTTTTGCCTAAAAATAGATCACTGCACAGCAATGCCAGCTATATTAGGGTTTTGGTTATGAGAGTTCTAGATCAGTGGTTTCTAATCCTATCAAACTCAGTGCCCTCTCTTATTAAAAATAATGTCTGGGGACTTCCCTGGTGTCACAGTGGTTAAATCCGCCTACCAATACAGGGGACATGGGTTCGAGCCTTGGTCCAGGAAGATCCCACATGCCGCAGAGCAACTAAGCCTGTGCGCCGCAACTACTGAGGCTGTGTGCCACAACTACTGAAGCCCACATGCCTAGAGTCTGTGCTCTACAACAAGAGAAGCTACCACAACGAGAAGCCTGCGCACCGCAACGAAGAGTAGCCTCCGCTTGCCACAACTGGAGAGAGCCTGCGCACAGCAACGAAGACCCAATGCAACCAAAAATAAATAAATAAATAAATTTCTAAAAAATATATATTAATGTCTAACTTCCGTTTTATGATCCTGAAGTGCAATTCTTTTTTTTTTTTTCCGGTACGTGGGCCTCTCACTGTTGTGGTCTCTCCCGTTGCGGAGCACAGGCTCCGAACACGCAGGCTCAGCGGCCATGGCTCACGGGCCCAGCCGCCCCGCGGCATGTGGGATCTTCCTGGACCGGGGCACGAACCCACGTCCCCTGCATCGGCAGGCGGACTCCCAACCACTGCGCCACCAGGGAAGCCCCTGAGGTGCAATTCTTAAGTAATATATACACCTGCACAATTTTGGATACAATAAATTCTCAACATGTAATATAAAAGAGAATAAAGATATAATTCATAATAAAATAATTTGTATTTCAATATGTCAATTGTCTAGAACGGCTACACTATAAAATAAGTCACAAAATTCCAAAATCCCATTAGGAGGCACTACCAGCCCTGTTAAAAACACCTCTCTTGGTAGATAGGTATTGCAAACTTAATGTATGACTAACCTCCACCCTTTCCCGTGCCAATTAATTTCTATCAGATTTCTATCAGATCACACAGTTATGACCTTTCATGGCACTTACTCCTACCTGAAGCCATCTTGTTCCGTTATTAATGGCTGAGCCGTTAATTGGCTCTCTCCTCTGCTTGAACATCAGCTTCATGATACTGGGAATCTTCTCTGTCTTTTTCAGTGCCCAGCCCATAGTAGAAGATCAATATATAGCTGCTGAACAAATGAACAAATCAATGTTCCTTTGACAAACCGAAGCATTTCAGAGTTGGGAAGGGCCTTCCTTCTTATCTGATTTGATGACACTAAGACCAAACTATGGTTGGAATTGATTTGTCCATGTTTACAGAGCTAATAAGTGGATGGGCCCAGGTCTCCCAATCCATGCCCTTGCATCCAGGCATCACGCATGTATGGCTTAAGTTTATCCTTCAATAACCAGAGAGATTTTTATTTAATGACACTGATGCTTCTTCCCTTTATCCTAAGTAATCAGGCAGTGGGAATTTAAATATCATTTCTAATGATGATGAGAAATATTTAGTATATTCTAGCTGGCATGTGATAGCTTCCTTTTTTTCTTTTTTCTTACTTTTTATATCAATCTCCCATGTCTGTCCTGTATAAACCCCAAAACAGTCTCCTCCAGGATGCTAAGGTAGCACATCCTCTATAGTCATTAACCAACCCAGCAAGTACTTTCTATTTTTGTCTGATCAACCTTCCAGAAAGACAAATTTTTTGTTGAGAAAAAAGCCAGAGTAGGCTTTACAGATGGCATGAAAAAGGAAATAGTGACAGAGAGTACAAATTGCCGAAAATAGCATGTGCCAAAGAGCTACTTTGCAATATTAGTTTATGAATTTTGCCAGCTCAGTAATGCTTTAGTGTCAGCAAACCACTTGGAGGTTTTCCTTGTTTATTCCATTCAAAGAGATATTGCATCTTAGCATACAAAGCACTATCTAACAGCGGTTGGGTCTGCTTAGATTTAGAAGTAAGCTGAGAGAGCAGTTTATATTTGCTTTTGATTTCTCTGTGTGAGAGGAATGCAGTGATTACTTCCAGCCACTTTGAAAGTCATATGCTCAAAACCAGAGAAATACAAGTGAGAAAGCAACAGAGGTGCATTGAAGAAAGAACAAGAGTAAGAGTCAGTGATTTGTTTCTGGAAGCCGGTGAAGTGTAAATTTACAATTGAAGTAAATATACAATTTACTTCAAGCTCACAAATAAAGCCTGGAAATTCACCCCAAAACCAATGTGGATGTGCATTAGTAAAGGAAATATTGCAAGTGTAGCTTAAGCTTGGGTTCTGGTTTCTCCCTGATCCTGATACCAAAACCAGATTAAAACATCACACAAAAAAAGAAAATTACAGTCTAATATACTTGATGAACATAGATACAAAAATCCTCAATGAAATATTAGCAAACCAAAGTCAACAATACATTAAAAGGATCATGCACTATGATCAAGTGGGATTTATTCCAGGGACTCAAGGAGGGTTCAGAAAGGCTATCATCAAAAAGACAAAATATAACAGGTGTTGGTGAGAATGTGGAGAAAAGGAAACCCTTGTTCACTGTTGGTAGGGGTGTAAACTGGTACAGCCACTATGGAAAACAGTATGGAAATTTCTCAAAAAATTAAAAATAGAACTACTATATGATCCAGCAACTCCACTTCTGGGTATTTACCCAAAGAAAATAAAAACACTAATT
Source organism: Lipotes vexillifer (assembly GCF_000442215.2). Lineage (NCBI taxonomy): Eukaryota > Metazoa > Chordata > Mammalia > Artiodactyla > Lipotidae > Lipotes > Lipotes vexillifer. The sequence continues at coordinate 287,661 of NW_006797892.1, read as the reverse complement.
GGAAAAGATATATGCACCTCAATGTGTATTGCAGCACTATTTACAGTAACCAAGATATGGAAGCAACCTAAGTGTCTATTGATAGGTGAATAGATAAAGAAGATGTGATATACATGTATATCACATATATACAGTGAAATATTGCTCAGCCATAAGAAATAATGAAATCTTGCCATTTGGGACAAACTGGGTGAGCCTAGAGGGTATTATGCCAACTGGATTAAGTCAGATAGAGAAAGACAAATACCTTATGATTTCACTTACAAAACTAACTAAACTAAACTAAAATTGACTCATAGATACAGAGAACAAATGGATGGTTGCCAGAGAGAAGAGGAGTAAGGGGATAGGTGAAATAATTGAAGGGGATTAAGAGGTACAAACTTTCTGTTATAAAATAAATGTCATGGGGATGTAATACACAGAATAAGGAATATATTGTATAAAAATATACAATAATCTTGTATTAATTTTAAATGGTGACATCTGGTAACTAGACTTATCATGGTGATAATCTCATAATATATGTAAATGTTGAATCACTATGTTGTACACCTGAAACTAATATAATATTGTATGTCAATTACACTTTAATTTTTAAAAAGCTGATCAAAATTACACACAAGCCACCAGAGTTTAGACTTCTGTTCAACAGTCCTGTACCCCAGTGTGCAGAATCATAACCTAACTCCACTTATTTGATGATCAGCACCTGAATTCTCCTCCCTAGTCTGCCTAGTCTGATTTATTTCTGTGCTATTTTCAGTTTCTCTAGGCTCCCTTGTGATTTTGCTTCATTGACTCAGACAGCCTTGGTTTCTCTCTTTCTATAAATCGCCTTTCTTCACACTTAACTTATTGAGTTGCTCCAAAGGGAAGCCCTTCCTGCCAGGAGCTCTCCACTGGCATCCTTACGGAGGAAGCCAGTCTCTGCATCATGAGCTTCCATTCCATCCTCAGGCCACAGCAACATGTACTGCTGCTAAAACAATTACAAATCTGCCTCAAGGTAATTGACATTTTTGAGGGGGGAGTTGAAATTGTTCTACACTACCTTTGTCACACCTGCCTCTTGCTATCCAAGGTCTCATTCCCAATTTACTCATAGCAGAAGAAGTCAGAACCCAAAACATTCATCTTCCATTTTTTAGTAATGATTGGGCTTACTGTGCCTCAAAGAAAGGAAACCAAGCCTTGTCCTTTCTCTAGATTTTGTCCTCTCTGATGCAGTAAAACTAACTGGGTGCAGATTTCTACTTAGGGAATATTTTCACTTAAGATTAGTAGGTGGATGAGTAGACCCAACGTCTGCCCTGAAGAAATAGCATATCTCTCTTCAGCATGTGGTTTCAAATTTTAGATTCAGGGAAAAGTTGGAGAATGTACTTTAGTCTCAAGGCCTAAACTGAATTTCTCAACATAGCTTTTATCAGAGCTCTATATTCTCCACCAGAAAAAAATCCCAAGTCCTTCATCTGCTTCCTCTTTTTAAACTATTTTACCTTTTAAATTATATTCCTAGCATCAGAGGAAGAGGCCTCCATACAACACCTGATATGAATATTGAATTTACTGCTTTATAAGCAAGTCAGAGCTATGCTTGGAAGGTTAAGTCTTCCTGAGTAAAGCAAAGAGCTGGTCTTACATAAGGTTTGACACCATGGAGTTCAAGAAAATTTCATTTTCGCTTAGAAATTTCTAAGTCTTCTAATATTTTCTAGAAATTTCTAGTATCCAGTAGTGCCAATGAGAAATCTCATGCCAATCTAATGCTTCTTTATTTATAGGCAATTTTTTCCACCTCTGGAAGCTTTTAGTATTTTTCTCTTTAATCTTAATGTTCTGAGATTTAAACAGTTTGCTAGGTTTGGGTTTTCTCTTACTTATCTCACTCACATTTGGTGACCTTTTAAAATCTAAAGACTTGTGCATTTCTTCAGCTCTATAAAAAAGGTTTCTCTATAGTTTTAATTAATTTATCTCCTTCTTTTTCTCTATTCTCTCCTTTGGGAACTTATCTAGCTTTTGTTAGAACTTCTAGATCTATCTTTCATGTCTTACTTACCTTTTTTACCATCAATCCTCTTACCATGTCTTGCATGCTTTTATATTTCCTGTCCTTCTGTGTTATATTCTGGGAGAATTCTTCAGCTTACTAATTCTCTCTTCAGTTTTGTCCATTCTGTAATTTAGCTAATCTCATAACTTTTTTTGTTTTTATTGTTGTTGCTATTTTATTTTTGATTTTTGGATGGTTAAAATTTTTATCTCCAAGTCTCTAGTTGATTCTCTTTCACAATTAACATTTTAAGTAACATAAAATAGATTCCCTCTCTCATCTCCATGAAGATATAAATCTTTTATAAAAATTATTGTCTGTTTTGTTCATTTTATTTCCTCAGGTATTAGTTTTTGTTTTCTTTAATGCTTCTTATAGTGCTGATTTTGCACAACTTTTTGACAATCTTTGGCTTGTGTGATCATCATTGTATTGAAATTCTCCATAACTTCAGTAGATCAGCTGTATACAAAGGGAGATAATAGATGTGGTCTACCTTAGGGATGGAAGTATTTTATAATCAACATTGTTTACTATCAGCACATAGTGACAATAAAAAGACTGACTTTAAAAAAAAAAAAAAATTTATTTATTTGGCTGCATTGGGTCTTCGTTGCTCTGTGCGGGCTCTTTCTCTAGTTGTGGCGAGTGGGGGCAACTCCTTGCTGCGGTTCGCAGGCTTCTCATTGCGGTGGCTTCTTTTGTTGCAGAGCATAGGTTCTAGAGCGCAGGCTCAGTAGTTGTGGTGCATGGGCCCAGTTGCTCCGCGACATGTGGAATCTTCCCAGACTAGGGCTCGAACCCATGTTCCCTGCATTGGCAGGCGGATTCTTAACCACTGTGCCACCAGGGAAGTCCTGGGCTTCTTTCTTGCCTCAGAAGGAAAACTCCCCATACTGGAAAATAGCACCGCACCCCATATGCTTTTCCATATGGTGAGGGAATCCAAATTTTTTAAATAATGGATGATTTCCTAACATCTAATGGTTACTCTGGATCTGGATGACTGAAAGCATTTAAGCTTGGTGACAGCCCACTTTAATTGCATCACAGAAGCTGAAAGAAACTCTGAATCATTAGATATCACAGGTGGAAGGGAATTAACCATCTGGTAGCCCAAGCTCTTCTTTTTACCTATGGGGAACCAACGTCCAAAGAGGAGAGTTGACCTGCCCAAGGTCCTGAAATGAGCCAATGGCAAGTCTGACAATGGAAACTGGGGTAGAGGTTTAGTTATTCTTCACTTTTAGCCTTATTAGCAGCCCTCTCTTGAACCCCTTACTTGACCTCTTTGCGAATCAGTTTTCTCATCTGTAAAATGAAGGTTATCTCATGGTGCCAGTCCCAGGCTTGGTGAGGGGGTCTGAACACTGTAAAGCTTCTCAGTGTGCGCTTTCTCAAATATAACACGCTTGATAAATAGCAGCTTTTATCATCTTCAGAGTTGTTATCTTTATCATTATCACCAGCATCATGATTATACTTATTCCTAGTTCCATGTATGGGTCTTCACCTGGCTGCAAACATATCAATTCCAAAGTCTGAAACACAGAGGAGTCCTAATAGGGAAATAGACTGAAAACTGAAGTCTTTTCAGTTGTCTCCATAACTTGTCTACACTACATCACAATGTAGCCAAAATTTATTTCTTTATTTAGGTATCATCCATGGAGGACTTAAGTTAAATCCTTCAATAACCAAACAGAGGCTTTTTTCATGTTTAAAAAAAAAAAAAAAAAAAAAAACTAGGGGAGAGGTACCTTTTGATCCTATTGACCCAGATTGCTTTGTCTCATTTCTTTCCTTTTGTAATTATTAGGAGAAACTTCAAGGGAAAACTACTTTCTTGGCTGTCTGGGACTAAATTGTAAAAACTAAAACATTTATTTTACTGAAATTGCCAGTAGTGCAACTGAGCAGAGCAATCCCACTGCGGTTTGTCTAAACCACAGCAAAGTGATGAAGAGATAATTTGAGGTCAAATCTTCATAGGGCTAGACTCCCAGCCAACCCAACCAGTGTGCAATCCACTGTCTTGTGTTTAGCTTCCCGACTAAACAGTTAGAAACAGAAGGTTTGTCAGACTCAGACCAGACAATGAGAATAAAAAGATGCCACCCAACCACTCTCATTGCAGAGGCAAGCTTGTTAGTAAATGTGTGTGAAGTTTCTGTATGTGGACAACATGAATGAAACCGGCCCATACAGGGTCTCATCACCTCTGGTAGGTTAGAAGCTTGACCTGCCTCGTTTATACAAATAAAAAGACATTCTTAGTCCCTAGATGTGGCTCACGTATGTTTAATCAACATGTTGTGAGTGAACTGAAAGAATAAACCCACATTGCTCACCTACATGCAACCAGACACTAAACTCACACATTTGTAACTGATCCTTGTGATCCAATGGCTGCTAGGAACCTTTGTGTCATAGATGCAGAAACAGAGACTCAGAGAGGTGATGTCACATTCCCATGGTCACTCAGCTAGAAAGTAGCAAATGCACAATTTGAACTCAGATCTGAGGACAAAGCCTGTATTTCTTCCTTTACATACAGACCCACCCCAAACTGTGTTGCTGTAATGACAGAAATGCACCTCAATAGACAGAACTTCAGAGCAGAGTCTGTCTCAGAAAGCAGTGTGGGCTGTATCATTGGCTCCCTAAGAGGAGGCTTCCAAGCACTGGAATTGTCGGGGGCTGGAGAGGTTGCACCGGATGACTTTTTTATTGAAGTATAGGTGATTCACAATACTATATTAGTTTCAGGTGTACAGTATAGTGATTCAGTATTTTTACAGATTATACTCCATGAAATGTCATTACAAGGATGACTTTTCATGGCGTGGACATCTATGACACATGAATTGCTTATCCATTCATTCATTCATTCATTCATTCACACTTTAATTCAGTTTCCTCCTGATAAGCACTTGCACAATTTTTAAAAATGCTTTCAGTCATTAGGACTGGAAGAAACTGTGTTTCTCCTAACACCTGTTTGGTTTCGTCCAGTGATTGACGCAAATCATGAACTGATTATATATAAGTGCGCGCGCGCGTGTGTGTGTATTGATATTTCCATGTTCACTAGTGGGTTTAGAGCAAAATTTACAGTTCCCCTCCAAAAAGTGATTCAGCCACCCAGTCTGAGCTGTAGTTTATTAATCAGTCGATATTATTTCTCTATTCTGTTCTATATTTGATCTCGATTTTCAGTGTTTCCATCTTGTGTTTCTGTGTTTATTTATAAGTTGTGTCAAATCCCTTTTGTTGGGAAAATGATGCAAATGTGCATGTGCCTTTGTGTGTATCTGTGTGGATCCACAAAAATACCTGCACGCGCCTCTTTGCTATTCAGTCTTGAGCCTTTGAACTTCAGCCAGCGCAAAGGAATAGAAGCATTGCTGGCGCTTACTTCAGTTAGAGCCAGCCAAGACAAGTGGGCACAGTGAATGTCTGTTTTCCCCATCTCTGACTCCAAGGGCAGTTCATCACAGGATTCAAGCCCAACCTCACCCTGTGTGGAATAAGGGCCTTTTCTCTTTTGTGAGCTTTAGGGTCCTAAATCTGACTTCCTTGGAAGGGAGTACAGTTTTCATCTGCCAAGGGTAACCGAAGCCCTTGCATCTGTTACGCTGATCCATCCAGAACCCTTGCCAGATCTAGTATGCTGATCAATTACGCTGACTTGATAATACTAACATGAGCGTGAGGATGCCTAGAGCCAAAGGCTGGAAACCAAAGCAATAGCAAGGAGCTGCTCAGACCAGCCAAAATGAACCAGGACTTACTCTATTAGAGAGAATATTCCATTTGCTCCAATAATGAGAACTCAGTTGAGATTGGTTAATTCAATTCTGCCCATCTTATCAGATTTATTTTTAATGAAACCGAACAATAGTTTCATTTGTTATGTTATTAGTTTTCCCAGTAGAAGCAACGAGACTCTAACGTTGAAAACGAAGCAGACAAGCTTTGCCAGTGTCTTTGGCTTATCAGTGATGTGAGCCAGTTTGGATATTACACAGTGAAATGCTTCTGTCCTCTTCTGGGTCTGCTGTCTTGCTCATGGGACTTAGAGCTGTGAGGCCATCTTTTCTCTTCTGTAACCTCTCTGTGCCTCATCTAATCTCATCACTCCCTTGTTAATAAACCTGCCAGGGCTCCTGATGGCCACATTTCCAACAGTTGCTAGCTGAGTGACATTGGCAGAGTGGCTTAACCTCTGTAAACCTAATTTATTTATTTATTTTTCATTTGCAAAGTGGTGACAATATAAATCACTCCAGAGCCTTCTCATAAGAATTCAATGCAGTAGTATCTTACAAAGGTGTAATATTTGGCATGTAGTACGTGCTCAATAAATGTTGGTGTCATCTTATTTCTTTGTGTGTCCATCTACCTCTGTTGCGGCCTCTCCCGTTACGGAGCATAGGTTCCGGACGCGCAGGCTCAGCGGCCATGGCTCACGGGCCCAGCCGCTCCGCAGCATGTGGGATCTTCCCGGACCGGGGCACGAACCCGTGTCCCCTGCATCGGCAGGCAGACTCTCAACCACTGCGCCACCAGGGAAGCCCGTGGGATGCCTGATTCTTATGTGCCTGTCTTGACTTGCTTAAAGCACTGAATAAATACTTGCTTAGTTGAGCTGACTGCTATGTCCCCAAACGTGGAGTTCCAATCCTCAGCCCACTTTATGGTTTTTCTTTGCCTCTGAAACTTCTAGAATCACTTTCTGTTACATTTTTGTGATGTCCACCCTGATGAAAAAAACCAAACAAAATGAAAGTCTACCATACTTAGTTCAAACCTCAATGTTAAGATAAATGATAGTCATCTTACGTTGGCTTCCCTTCTCTCCCTGGGCAAGTGACTTATTGAGTGAAGGAACACAGAGAAACTTACAAAAGGATGAGGGAAGGAGAATAGGGCAAGGCAAAAGGCTAGACAGGGATGGGGTTTCTGGAGAAGCCCAGCCACAACTGATCCCACAAGGATCTCTGGACTGTTGGTTGTATCAGCAAGTTTTCCCACCACCAGGAAAGGGGACTGGGCTGACAGACACACACATCACTTAGACATTGCGTGAGCATCACTCTGGTGGGAAAGTGTGCACAGTCCTCTAAGCATCCTCAAGGTGGTGGCTCCTGCCCGTGAAGTTCATTTTGCAGGGAAGGGTACAGCTCTGAGTGACGATAAGTCAAAACCTGCAGAAGCTGGGGTGTGGGGCTGTGACCTGGTAAAGAAGGAATGTGAGCCTCGCCCGTAATATATGCTACCAGAACCAAGGAAGACGTTGGGTCTGGAATATATATAAGAGGCTTTTGGTCCAGCAACTCAAAACTTCCCAGAAACAGTGCAGCCTCAGGCCTGGAGCCAAGCGATGCTTGGAAACAGCTTGGTGACATTCAAGAGGTGAGTCATTTATTATTTCTTAGAGAAAAAAAAAATAGGATTTTGGCAGTGCAGCTCTGATACCTTAACCCCATCCCCATTTTCATTTTGAACATGTTTAATTGGAGTGTTGTGCAGTTACTTGCATGTCTATTCCAATATGGTGTTTACTTACAAAGCACTGTGGGCCATGTCAGCAATTAGCCATTTTCTCTGATGCCTGTCGTAGTGCTAATTACAAGCGGACGCAGAATACTTTTTCTGACAAAGACACGGGAGCGTGGCACAAAGGTATCTCCAACATCTCTGCATGTTCCCTTCATCTGGATCGAGCTCTGGTTGGCTTCCATAAAGCCGAAGCGACCTCTCAAAAGAAGGTTTGCCAGGAATCAGACAAAGACGGTGTAAGTTTCTAACCATGGTCCAATTGTATTGTCATGTCAGGGGCCCCACTCCCAGACTGTTTCTGGCCCTGGGGATTCTGAAAAGTCAGACCTGTGAGCAATAAATCACAGAGCTGGAAATCCTCTGTTTCCTCGCAGGTCCTGCCAAACAATTATGCAGTGAAATGTTCTAATTGTACTCTGATTTTAATGTTAATACCCATTTCCATAATTTCTCTGGATCTTTAAGGGGCTGTTTAATACTTGCCAAAGAAGCAAATCAACTAGAAGGAACACTCACAGATGGCTCAGGTTTCCCATTAGGCCGGAGCACCAAGATCGGCTTTGTTTCACGTTTGGTTTGGGCAGCCGACCTGTTCACAAAGAAGCCGGCCTGAAAGCTTGCCCAGCTCTCTAAAGGGCCACCTTGAAACCAAGTCATCCCGAGTGAGTGACTGACAAAGGGGAGCAAAGTGGAATGTCTTCTAATTGGTCAAATGCAGGCCTCTGGGGCTCAGTTCCTACCTCCAGAGCCTCCCCCTTTATGCCCCGGGATGGCTCCGACCGCCATATACGGGTGCATTTCTTCAAACTTCGAGGCTCAGAAACTCTTCACTGAAGGCCCCCAACCCTCTACAGAGGCAAGAGCTGAATGGAATCATGGGTGTATCTTCCTAGCACTGGCACGAGGCCAGTTCTCAGTGAGGACCCAGAAATGAAGCACAGAGTGGGAGCTTATACCCAACAGGGATGCCCCTTCGTTTAATCTCAGTAACCTGGGCTTCCGTCAGTAGGAACACATCACCTCATCATGGTCTGCTTGCCTTCTCCCCCACTGGATGTAGAAGTCCCAAAGAGTGTACCTGAGCCCTCTGGTTCTCTTTCATGGCATGTGATATTTCCCTGATTCTTTACTGGTAAAAAATATCTGGGTTGGCAGAAGCCTAATTTTATCTACATCCAGTTAAAAGAAAGGCTGAG
>NW_006797892.1:257022-278831 GCF_000442215.2 Lipotes vexillifer | reverse complement strand
GCGGTTCATGTAATAATGGGAACCATGATAGGAAACAGAATAGAATGGGATCAATATTCTCTCTTCTTTTTTCATCCTTCACCTTTCTGTGTATGAGCACTTGACCTCTCAAATAATAATAGCTTTATCCTTGGGCTGGAACGATGGCAGCTACAGCTCTGGGCTCTCAGCTGTGTAGTTTTCAGAAGAAAAGGGAAGGACCCTCTTTCTAAGCTCCAGCTCCCAAAACCCCAGGAAAGGACCGTGAGGCCCATATTTCAGTCACATGACCACCTCTGGACCAATCACTGGGGTCCAGCATATGGAGCATTCTGATTGGCCAGTTTGCATCAGGTGTCTGCCCTTGGGTGAGGAGGTGGGGGCCTGCTGCTCCATTTGACCCTGTGACAGAGCCCTCCCCACGGAGAAGGGGAGGAGGCAGCACAAACGCAGTTGCTGGGGAACATTTGTGAGCCGAGCTGTCGTCCCCATCACAGTTTCTACTACACATGTCCAGCACAATTTCTAATTCTTATTTTCACATTTATTTAATGCCTGTCTCTACCATCAGACGGAAAGCTGGTTCTCACCATAGACAACCCAGCTTGTGCAAAATGAACACTTATTAGGTGAACGTATGACTTAATCTCAATAGCTTCATGTTAGGGACTTGGGGAAAAAGAAGATGAAATTCCTAGAAATCCTCAGGAATTTCCCATAAGTCGTTCTGTACTTTTTATAACGCTATTATGTGTTTTTTAAAAACAATAACAGATGACCATCATGATAAAAAGTGGATAATTTTTTTCACCGATAGGGTTATAGGAGATGGCTTAGAGGTTTTCTGTAACAAAAATGCATTATCATGCATTTTTAGGAACTGATATATTGTGACAAGATTAGATATTTCAATAATATGTAAGAGTTCCTGATACAGGCATTTCATCATAGAAATCATCAGCAAAAATAAATTTCAAATAAGAATCACTTTTAGCTATTTTTCTCCATAAAAACACCAAATGGCGGATGATGTCAGTGCTGCCGATGGGCCCGGAGGCCCCGGGGGCCCTGGAATGGGAGGCAGCGGTGGCTTCCATGGAGGCTTTGGCAGCGGCTTCCGGGGCCAGGGCTGGAAGCCACGGAGCTCGCGGAGGCGAGGCCGAGGGCAAGGAGTGGCTCCCCGTCACTAAGCTGGACCGCCTGGTCAAGGACATGAAGATCAGGTCAAGGACATGAAGATCAGGTCCCTGTCTCTTGTCTGCACATCAAGGAACCTGAGACCATTGACGTTTTCTTGCGGGCATCCCTCAAGGACGAGGTTTGAAGATCATGCCTGTGCGAAAGCAGGCCCGTGCTGGCCAGCGGACCAGGTTCAAGGCATTTGTCGCCGTCGGGGATTACAACGGACATGTTGGTATGGGTGTCGAGTGCTCTAAGGAGGTAGCCACTGCCATCCGTGGGCCATCATTCTGGCCAAGCTCTCCATTGTCCCTGTGCGGCAAGGCTACTGGGGGAGCAAGCTCGGCAAGCCCCATACCATCCCTTCCCAGGTGACTGGCCGCTGTGGTTCTGTGCTGGTGCGCCTCATGCCTGCCCCCAGGGGCACTGGCATCGTCTCAGCCCCTGTGGCCAAGAAGCTACTGATGATGGCTGGAATTGACGACCGCTACACCTCTGCCAGGGGCTGCACCCCCATGCTGGGCAACTTCGCCCAGACCACTTTCGATGCCATTTCCAAGACCTACAGTTATCTCACTCCTGATCTCTGGAAAGAGACGGTGTTCACCAAGTCTCCGTATCAGGAATTCACTGACCGTCTTGTAAAGACCCACATCAGAGTTTCCATGCAGAGGACCCAGGCTCCAGCTGTAGCCACAACATATGAGGCTACAGAGAGAAAAATAAAGTGAATGAAGCCAGTTTAAAAAAAAAAAATCACTTTTAAAATGGAAAGATAATTCCTCAGATGTTTAATATTTTAAAATTATCATTCTTAAGTTGAAACTTTAAAATGCAAGACATTCAGTGCCCAATCCAATATCCTGATCTTTCTTTTGTGACAAAATTGTCCAGACATGGAAAAATGCCTTTCCTTTTGCATTGTCATTGGTCAAATTGTTAAGGAAGAGACCAAACACATCTTGGGTTGGTTTTAACACCAAAAGTTGGGTGTTAGGGCTCATGTTGTTTCATATATGTGCCCCTTCCCTTTTTTTAAAAAAATTATTTACTTTATTTTATTTTTATTCTTGGGTGCATTGGGTCTTTGTTGCTGCGCGTGGGCCTTCTCTAGTTGCGGCGAGCAGGGGCTACTCTTCATTGCGGTGCGCGGGCTTTTCACTGCGGTGGCTTCTCTTGTTGCGGAGCATGGGCTCTAGGTGCGCGGGCTTCAGTAGTTGTGGCTCACGGGCTCTAGAGCGCAGGCTCAGTAGCTGTGGTGCACAGGCTTAGTGGTTCTGCGGCATGTGGGATCTTCCCAGACTGGGGCTCGAACCTGTGTCCCCTGCACTGACAGGCGGATTCTTAACCACTGCGCCACCAGGGAAGCACGCCCCTTCCCTTCTTAAAGATGAATCATTCTATCTATCTATCTATCTATCTATCTATATCTATCATCTATCCATATCTATTTTCCTGTCTTTCTGTCTATCTCTATATATCTATCCAAGTATGTTTTGTCTTACAAACCTCTGTAGCCTACAGTGAATATTCAAACCCTGGAATACACAAGTGCACATTATTGGATAGTATTTGAATAATGCAGTGATTATAGCTCCTAGCAAGATTCACAGCCCTACGAAGAATTACACGTTGAAATGGACTATTTAACGATTTATTTTGCTTCCAAAATTTGCTGTTTCTTGGAACACCACTCATAGTATTTGCATATGGTATGCATGTAAACTCATTAGTGCTTATTTTACTTTCAAGAATGACTTACCATGAGCAGCAGAAAGGGCCATGAACACACCCTTGTAACGGGGCAAGAACAGCCAGCAAGACTGACTGATTTGTTCATGACCCCTTTTCTCCTGTGCACCCCTGTCCACGTTCCAGAAAGTTTACTCTTTGATTTTACCTGTCAGTGTTTCCTGTTCTTGCTGTTCACCAATGTCAGTGGATCCTTCAGTAATGTCTCTATGCCAGGAAGTTATTCCCACATGGAAACCCTAAGCCATACATGGCACGGGACCGACAGCAGTGGACCGAAGTACGTCCTTGAGACTAACTACATCAGATTCCATATAGCTCATGCCTCCTACATGATAAGCGCCCAATGCTTATGGTAGGTGACATTGTATAAATTCTGCAAATAGGGAAATTGAGGCTCACAGGAAACTTGCCCAAGGTCACAAAGCTATAGAATGACAGAATTGGGTTCAATACTTTATTATACTACCTGTCATCCCTTCAGGCATCGGTATTTATATTTCCTTAAATTTCTATGTTTTTATTTCTGTCTGGAGTGCGTGAATACTTATTTCTTTTGGCAGTGCTACCACTGCTATTATTATGTATTTTTAAATTATTTAGGGAATGCTTAAAATGCACTGTGCCAAATATTCTCTACATTCACATGTAGAAAATGTAATCCTTCCAAAAGCACTCTGATGCCAGAACTCTTATTATCTCCATTTAACCAAAGAGGAAACTGAGGCTCTGAGATGCCTTCCCAAAGTCTCGTGATAAGTTACAAAGCTGATTAACGAAAGCAGTTCTGTCTCGTTCCAAATCTTATGTTCTTTTTTTTTAATATATAAATTTATTTATTTATTTAATTTGGCTGCGTTGGGTCTTCGTTGCTGCTCGCGGGCTTTCTCTACTTGCGGTGAGCAGGGGCTACTCTTGGTTGCAGTACTCAGGCTTCTCAGGCTTCTCATTGCGGTGGCTTCTCTTGTTGCAGAGCATGGACTCTAAGCGCGCGGGCTTCAGTAGTTGTGGCTCCTGGGCTCTAGAGGGCAGGCTCAGTAGTTGTGGCGCATGGGCTTTGTTGCTCCGTGGCATGTGGGATCTTCCTGGACCAGGGCTCGAACCCGTGTCTGCTGCATTGGCAGGCGGATTCTTAACCACTGCACCACCAGGGAAACCCCCAAATCTTACGTTCTTAAACACAACAACACATCACTTCCTGCAATCAGGAAATGGTACCAGCTGTATCCTGGAAGTAGGTGGAGTGACATTTGACTCAGAGAAGGGGACTTCTGTAAGCTTCCAGGTGTGAGATTTGGGGTGGGGATGGTGGCCTGGGGGAGTGAATAGCCAAATGGTCCTGGGATGCTAGAGCTGGGAGGTCTTCTAGAGACCATGTAGGTTACGGAACAGAGTGGGAGGCTAAGGCCTTCAGGACTGCAGAAGCTGAGAATGTTTTAGCCCTCTGTGCTAGGCGGCCCTGAGCACTTCCCAGAAATTTACTCATGTAACCCTCACAACAGTCTCAGTTACAAATGAGAAAACTAGGCACAGGGAGATTAACTAGCTCGTCCAAAGTCATTCAACAAGGATGTGACAAAGAAGTGCGGGAACTAGTGTCTCTGCCCTGTCCAGCCCCATCTCTTCTTCCCTCTGTGTGCCTTGAGTGAGGGGTGCAGTTTTACTGCAAAGGATGATTCTTGACAATCCAGCTGCCTGATCAACTTATTTTTAGGGGAAGGGAGGAGTAGGGAATGATTAGTGACCTTAGTTCTTTCTCGTACAGATTCTTGAACTCAAGTCGCGAGTATTTGCCCTGGATGGGCTGGGGGTTTGGTGGGCACCAAGATTTCATTTAGGACATTTATTTTTCTTGGAGAGATTGTGAGGGCAGGTGACAGACTCATTTCTACAATCTCAGGTTAAAACTAAGATCTGAAGCAAATGTTCACCCTAGTGCCAGACACCTAAAGTGCTTTTAGACCCAGAGACACAAGCATATCATTGTGCTATTATTTGCAGAAGTGTTCAGCTCAGCTGTGAAGGGATTGTTTCATTCAGTTCTGTTTAAAATCATGTAGGCAGGAACTAAAAAAGCATTTGGCTCAGGGAGAGAGGACTTTTAGTAATTTACACCCTTCCATTATTATAAGGCTCGTGTATGTGTGTGTGTGTGTGTGTGTGTGTGTGTGTGTGTGTGTGTGTTTGTGTGCTGTATATACATCATATTCCTTTTGGCAAGTAATGCATTTAATTAATCTACGTGGAGTTTTAGTACAACATAGTTGATTAGCATAGTAGACACAGTGCCTTTTTAATATAACAAATCCACTGAGAAATATCCTTAGCTAATGAGCTGCATCATTTTGGGAAAGTTTGTCTTATAACTAATGTATGAAAATAGCACTGTATTTTTTATGGTGCGTGTGCTCAGAACCAAATAAGTCATCCTGGGTATGAATAGAGTTCTAAATTTTCTACAATCTGTACCCACCCCCCAAGTCTATTTTTTTTTTAACTTTTATGGGTTGATTTTTAAATTATTTAGGGAATCCTTAAAATGCACTGTGCCAAATATTCTCTACATTCTACATATGATCTCTTGGCAAAGAGGTAGAGCCAGAACAGACTCATCAACTTTCAGTACAGGTCTTTTATAGGTCATCTGAAAGCAGAAGGAATATTTACGACAGACAAGGTATGTGAATTGTCTTCAAGCCCTTTGTAAATTTGGGGAAGAGTTCACTTATATTCCAGCAAGAGTACCCACTGATGGGCGCAACTTCTAGCCCTCTTCCCAGACCAATAAAGGATGACTCTGCCGGCTTCAAAAGGGAATCTCTTTCACTACAGTCCCATCACAGAAATGACATCCTGACCTTATGACTTTAGTCTTCCTTGACTCATGTTGTGGTTACATCCTGAAGGTTGAAAATCTCAAAAGTCAAAAATGCATTTAAGGGACTTCCCTGGGATCCCACATGCCACGGAGCAACTAAGCCCGTGCATCACAACTACTGAGCGCGTGCACCACAACTACTGAAGCCCGCGTGCCTAGAGCCCGTGCTCCGCAATAAGAGAAGCCACCGCAATGAGAAGCCTGCATACCGCAACAAAGAGTAGCCCCTGCTCACCGCAACTAGAGAAAGCCCGTGTGTGGCAACGGAGACCCAGTGCAGCCAAAAATAAATAAATCTATAAAAATTATTTTAAAGAAAAGAAAGTATGCATAAAAGTGGTTAATATAGAGAATTAAAAAAATACGTTTAATACACCTAACCTCCTGAACACCATAGCTTAGCCTAGCCTACCATAACCATGCTCAGAACACTTGCATTAGCCTACAGTTGGGCAAAATCATCTAACACAAAGCCTACTTTGTAATAAAGTGTTGAATATCTCATGGAACTTACTGAATGCTGTACTGAAAGTGTTGAATATCTCACTTACTGAATGCTGAAAGTGTTGAATATCTCACTTACTGAATGCTGTACTGAAAGTGGAAACCAGAATGGTTGTATGGGTACAGCATGGTTGTAAGGGTAGTGGTTGTTTACCCTTGAGATCTCGTGGCTGACTGGAAGCTGGGGCTCACTGCCACTGCCCAGAATCACACGAGAAAATCGGACTACATGTTGCTAGCTGGGGAAAAGATCAGACTTCAAAATTTGAAATATGATTTCTACTAAATGCACATTGCTTTTGCACCATCATAAAGTCGAAAAATGCTGGGTCTAACCATTGTAAGTTGGGGACTGTATTTCATTATTCTAAGCACCAACCACATTGTTCAGACCTTCAGCTAGAATAAGAGATGAGAATGTGAACCAATGCTTAGAAATTCCATTTTGATTCTTCTGAGGGTTGATGACCTGTAGAACATTGAAATGCCTCTTAAAAACATACCAAGGTCGGGCTTCCCTGGTGGCGCAGTGGTTGAGAGTCCTCCTGTCAATGCAGGGGACACGGGTTCGTGCCCTGGTCTGGGAGGATCCCACGTGCCGCGGAGCGGCTGGGCCCGTGAGCCATGGCCTCTGGGCCTGCGCGTCCAGAGCCTGTGCTCCGCGATGGGAGAGGCCACAACAGTGAGAGGCCCACGTACCGCAAAAAAAAAAAAAATGTATATATATATATATATATATACCAAGGTCTTTTTTTTTGAAGTATAATTTATACACAATGAAATGCACAGTGTGTGATCATACAGATCAACCACATTTGACAAATTCACATACCTGTATAACCCATATGCCTATAAAGATATAAATATGCTCGTCCTTCCAGAAGTTCTCATATTTGTTTTAATTTGCATTTCTCTCGTAACTAATGATGTTCAGCACTTTCTCTTGAGTTGATTGAACTTTGGTATACCTTCTTCTGTGACGTATATGATTAAATTTATTGCCCATTTTTAAAAATTGGGTTGTATGAGCTTCTTTTTCTTTTTAATGTATTCGGCATGTAAGTTCTTTGTCACATATATTTATTATGAATATTTTATCCCAGTCCACATTTTTCCTATTTATGATATGTTTAGCACCCTTTGATAAACAGACATTTAAAATTTTGATCAGGTTCTGTTTTTTTTCTTTTATAGTTAGTATTTCTGTGTTCTAAGAAATCATTGCTTACTGCAAGGTCATGAAGATATTCTCTTATGTTTTCTTCTAGAATATTGTTTTAGCTTTTGGGATAAGTCTGTAATCTAGCTCAACCAATAAGAGTAGGGAAGTGGTGAAGATTTTTGTTTTGTTCACTATCAGGGGTTATTGAAAACACTCTTATTGAATTGCTTTGTCACCTGTGTCAAAAACCATTTGTTCATATATGTATTTTTAGACTTTCTATTCTATTCTATTGGTCTGTATGTCTATCCTCTTACTGTCAATTTATGGTAGATCTTGAATCCAATTAGAGTATATCCTTTAACTTTTTTTTCCTCTAAATTGTTCTTATTCAAAATTGTTCAAGCTCTTCTTAGTCTTTTGCATTTCAATATACCTTTAGAATCATCATGTCAGTTTCTACTAAATGTTTTTATGGATATTGAAAAATATTATGCTGAATCTGTAAATAAATGCAGAAACAATTGACATCTTAGTACTATTGAGTCTTTTACTACATGAGCATTGCATAGTTTCCATATTTTAAGTCTTCTATAATCCTTAGCAATATCTTACAGTTTTTGGTGCATGTCTTTTGTTAAGTTTACAAGTATTTTATATTTTGCATGATTTTGTAAATGATATTTTTCCCAATTGTTCTTTGCTAGTTTTCAGAGATACAATTGATTTTTTTATGTTAATTTTATCTTTTACAACTTGCTAAATTTACTTGTTTATTCTAGAATTTATTTATTTTTTGTAGAATCCTTTAGGTTTTTTACATGCAAAATCCTGTCATCTGTGAGTAGAGTTTTACTTCTTCCTTTCAAACTTTATAACTTTTATTTTATTTTATTTTATTTTATTACACTTGTTAGGACCGCTAATGCAATAGTGAATAGAAGTGATGAAAGCAGACATCCTTTTTTTTTTTTTTGCCTAATCTTTGGAAGGAAGCATTGAATTCTCACTGTAACTTCAATATTGGTTGCAGATTTTTTTGATGAGATATTTGTTATCATTTATCAAGTCACACAAGCTACCGAGATTGCCAGTACAAATGTTGACATAGTTGCTTGAGAAATGCAGGGACTCCAGAATGCAGTTTCCCATCATCGGCCGACATTGGACAACCTCCTGGCATCTATGGGAGACACATGCAACGTCATCAGTGATGATTGCTTTGCGTACATTCCCAGAAAACTTTCTGGTATTTTTTTGTTGAATCAAACCATCTGTGAAGCCAACCAGAACATTTGTCAAATGAACAACATGATCTTGGCTTCTTGGACTCATGGATCAGCTTTAGGTGACTGAGGATGGGATATTTTTTCCTGGTTAGTCCCAAGAGGGCTACGGTCCTGGATGTGCATTTTTTTTCCCCAAGGGCTAGGGATCTTCTTTTTTTTTTTCTTTTTCTCCTGCTAGAAATAGCCCTCATCAAGTGTATTCCATCATGATTAATTGAGATCAACAGTATTGCCCTGTCCAAACAGATGGAGCAAGCTATGATTAAGGAGTTAAAGATCAAAGAGCAAACAGCCCCTTCAACCAACTCTGGTCTGTTCCTGAGTCCTATACATCCCTGTAACCTTGTTTTCTCTCCTGACCCATTTAGTCAACAATGAAAGGTGTTAAACTTAACCGAGAGGGGAACTGTGAAACCAAATAGGCACGATAGAGCGCTCCCCTCGACTTTGACCCTTGAGTCTTTTCTTCTCCCTGTTTTTTCCACCTTTCCTCTTCCTGAACTTGACTGACAGATCTCAAGGCTTGCAATCTCTTTAGTGCACTGTTGGCTAGTTATCAGAATGGGACCACTAACACTCCTGCACAAGAGGCATGATAAAATAGAAAAATCTCTAACTTTTCCAACCATACCTTTGCAGAAGTTAAAGGTGAAAACTGTTACGTGTCCAATCTGTTCTTGAAGTCATGTACCCCTCCCTTGTCCTCACCCTATAGAATTCCAACGTTGCCTTGAGTTACCAAGTTCAGATGGTCCCTGAAGCATATTAGCCGAGTCAAGTCTTTCGCTCTATTTGAGTCACTTAAGCTATTTTCTTTTTAACAGTTCAAAGTTGAGAATTTAACAGTGTGTAAGAGTTTACCCTGTAGGCAAAAGAAATTGGGCATATGGGTGAAAGTCAGCCTTGGAGTATTTGGTGAATTAAGTTGTTTGGTACAATTGAATCCTGGAACTCATGAGAGGGGAAGAAGGGGTTAAATGGGGCCAGGTTATTAAGAGGCATGAGTACCATAGCGGACTTTTAATTGTAGGTGCTTCATTAAAAAATATTGAATGAATGAATATTTATAAGACAAAGACTGGAGAGTGTCATCTGGAATAACTTATAATGTTCCTTTGGAAGAAATCTTAGTCACCAAGAGCTTTGCTTATTTAATTAATTTACTTGCATATTTCTTTATTTTATTCTTAATAGCTAATTTAGATTTGAGAAAATGGTCAAGACATTAGAAGCTGAACACAATATCCAGTTTGAGTTTGATTTGTAGAATATGGCAATTGATTGGACTGTAGGAGTTTTGGAAATTATTTAGATTGAGTTTCAGTTCAATCGTATCTACTTTGTGTGAGAAATCTCTCAATCTCACTCAACACACACACACACACACACACACACACACACACACATTTTTGGTTATATTTATCCATCAGTAAAATAGAAGATATCTTTGGGCAATTCGAAGTAATTTGGAAAATGTGTGCTTCTTATTCTTAATTTTGACTCAGGTCTCTATCAAAGTCTCATCAAAATGGGTTCTGAGAAGTAGATTCTTTTTTTTCCCCACTTTAAAAAAAATTCTTTTCCATGATGGTTTATTACAGGATACTGAATATAGTTCCCTGTGCTATACAGTAGGACCTTGTTGTTCATCTATTATATGTATACCAGTTTACAGCCGCTAACCCCAAACTCCCCATCCAATCCTCCTCCACCCGCTTCCCCTTGGCAACCACCCATCTCATCTGTTCTCTATGTCTGTGAGTCTGTTTTTATTTCAAACATAGGTTCATTTGTGTCATATTTAGATTCCGTATGTGAGTGACATCTTTCTGACTTACCTTGCTTAGTATGATCATCTCCATGTCCATCCATGTAGCTGAAAATGGCATTATTTCATTCTTTTTTATGGCTGAGTAGGATTCCATTGTATATATGTACCACATCTTTATCCATTCATCTGTCAGTGGACACTTAGGTTGTTTCCATGTCTCGGCTATTGTAAATCGTGCTGCTATGAACATAGGGGTGCATATATCTTTTTGAATTATAGTTTTGTCTGGATATATGCCCATGAGTGGGGATTGCCAGATCATATGGCAACTCTATTTTTAGTTTTCTGAGGGACCTCCATACTGTTCTCTATAGTGGCTGCACCAATGTACATTTCCATCAACAGTATAGGAGCGTTCTCTCTCTGAGAAGTGGATTCTTTTATCGTGTGAGTTCTCCTGAGACTTTTTTCTCTCTCCTGATAATAATAATGGCTAAAGCATACAGTTTTGTGTCAAGCACAGCCTACCTTTCCCTAGGCAGGATCTCATTTCTTTCTCTAAACAACCTTATGAGGTATGTTTCATTGCTCTGCCCATTTTTGCCCATTATGCCCATTATGCCCATTATGACCAGTTTCATAGAGGCAAGTGGCAGATCAGATGTGGTGAGTTTATGTAAATGATTTTTATCCTCATTGGTCAGCTGGGCATTTAGCAGTCAGTGTCATCTGGGGCATCAGTCAAGGAGAGAGGTTCAGAAAAATGTATGGCCCTGGCATTTAAGGAGAGTGCCTCAAGGTGAGACATGAAAGTGGTACAAGAGACACGCATAGCTCTTCAAGTTCACGGTGTTTTCCTCTGTCCACACTCCCACCTACCCAACCCACACTACATCTCAAATAC
Organism: Lipotes vexillifer; assembly: GCF_000442215.2. Lineage (NCBI taxonomy): Eukaryota > Metazoa > Chordata > Mammalia > Artiodactyla > Lipotidae > Lipotes > Lipotes vexillifer. Next base: position 267,413 of record NW_006797892.1, on the reverse strand, counting down.
TCTCATTCTCAAGCAGAGACATGGATTTGATTACATTGGTTCTGAAATGCCCCCAGGCTTTCAATGAAGTCTTTCTTTTTCTTTTTTTTCAGCAACAATATATACTTTTTTTCTCTTTTTCCCCCTTTACATTTGGAAATCTGTCAGTAGAGAAACATTGTCCCAGTGGAGAGCCATGCCAGGGAGTCAGAAAAATGTACATATTTGTTGAGTTAGATCACTCAAAAGTCCTGAACCTGCCCTTTCCCCCTCTGAAGGCAGGAATGTCAAGACCATCTTCTTCCTGCAGGAGCCCTTTCCCCCCAAACCCACCAAATTTATCAGGCTGTAGAAAATACCTGGAACAAGAATAATCACAATGGCAATAACAACGATAGGCTTTCTTGTACCCCGGATGCGTGAGAAGCATAGTGCTATGGATTTTACTTATTGTATCATTTACTTCTCTTCATAGCCTGTGGGGGGGTGTGTGGTTTCATTTATCCTATTTTTATCATATGAGGAAACTTTGGTTCCTGAATGTCAGGTGACATCCCTAGGGTCACCCCGAGATATAATGGGAGACCCAGGCTTTGATACCAGATCAGTCAGACTCCGAGCAAGTGCCATGGACCCTGATAAGATTACAAATCCAGTTATCATCCCTCAGGTGTTATGAAATCCGTACTTGTAGAAAATAGGTGAAAAGTTCATAGTAGGGCATCTGTAGAGCATGGGTTGGCCAAAAAGTTTGTTTGGGCTTTCCTGTAACCCAATAAATAATTATTTGAAGAGTCTTCCTTTTCACCTATCAATGGTCATTCTGGCTTACACACAGGATGGGACAGTGGAGGGTCATGGTTTGCCAGTGTGGGATCACCACTTCTGTGAACAAATAAACACAGTGACTCTAAGTGTTGCCTTTCCTGTGTTGGGAAGGAAACATTTTCTTTCTACCATTCTAGGTCCTGTGGCTGGTCTAACAATACAAATGAAATAAGGCAGATTAACAGGAGAAAAACAAATTTAATTACATACTACACACAAAGTATACAATTTAATGAGTTCGGACATATGTATATACCACCAAAACCATCACCCAGATCAAAATAGTGAACCCCCAAGGGTTTCCTGGTGGCCTTCTGTAGTCCTTCCCTGTTCTACCCCCATCCCCACCCTGACCCTAGGTCATCACCGATCTGCTTCCTATTCTTACAGTCAGTCCCATATCCTGGTGGATCTTCTTGCATCCAACTGTATTTTATTTATTATATTTTGTTTTTCCCACTCTGTGTGTGGAAGACAAGTAAACAACACCCAGAAGTTTGGCTGAATGCACTCCTGGCCTCTTCTGAGCAGCCCCTGGGTGCAAGGCTTCCCTTGAGTGGCATCTGGACACCACCCCTACTCCCAGCGTCTTCGCATGACACTGTCTCTTACTGATGGTTTCCAAATCCCCAAGAGTCAACACAACAGGCTTACAGGACAGAGAGGAGACTGATGGAGAGAGAGAGCCTTTGAGAGTAGCCCCTCCCGAGGTAAGGAGCACAGCTGTTTGGTGGACGTGTTCCTGGAACTCACATGATGTACAGTACACAGTTTCACATGAATCATTTACCGCTATGCTCGCAAAAGGCTTTAAAAAAAAGAACATACATATGGCGTGTCACTTCTTTCCCCATAGTACCATCCTCCTTTATTTCAGAGCATGATTTCTCCAGAAGTGAAGCGGTCTTGGAGGTAGTGAATTTAAACAGTTTGGCATTGGATTAGGCCCTGATTTAAAGTTTTATTTTTAATATTAAAAAGAGGAGTGTTACTTTTATATCCAGGAGAAGCAATGAGTTAACAAACAAAAAATTGATTAGAGACGGGCTGCTATCTCTGAGATGATAGTATGATGTTAGGACTCGGCTTTCAAAAGCCTAAAACCCAGTCAGTGGGTCATTAGCTCAGCAGGCAGTCAAACGAAAAAAGAGCGATTTGGGGATGGGCAATGTCTGTGGTCTTCATTTCTCCAAGGTTTCAAAAATTAGCTTAGCACTTTCCCAGATGGAGAGAATACTTACTCTTAATGGCTACGGTCATGGTTATGTTGAGAAAATTAAATTTCAGTGATGCTTTGGAGTCTTACAGGCAGTGTTTCTTCCCCAATTTTACTAGCACACGACGTGAAGAGAAAAGTTTGGAGAAGAAATGAGGTATTCTAGTATTGCTCAGTTCATGTCTGGGATGAAGTTTTCATTTTAATAATGCCATTAAGCCCCAAGGCTGGAATTCAAGGTCATGGATTATAGCATGCATGCACTTGTAGTTTTCATCTACATAGGGACATTTTCCTTTTTTGGCAGTGCCACACTCCTATGCCCTGAGGGGTTGTTCCTTGTCTTATACGGTAAGAATGGAAACCTCTATGAGAATGCTAATCCAAACTTGGCCAATCAGAGCACCCCAACCCTCCCAGGCACAGTGATCGGTCCAAGGAGGACCAATCAGAATCCTTCCCTGGCTTTTGCTATGTCTTCACTACATGGTCTCACTGTGTGAGCAAGAAGCCATAACTTTAGCTGGTTTTTCTAAGATGAAGCAATATAGGTTCAAGGCTGCCAGATGGCAACTACCCCACCAAACGGAGGGAGCCAAGTGGAAGTATGAAAAAATATATGAGGGATAAACACAATGTGAAACAGAGTGGAGGGATGGAGAAAGATAGAGCTCTGACAGCATCGCATACTGGTGGAGTCAGGCATGCCTATAAAGTCAGGGCTTAATATTTCTTGCTGTTGTTGAGCCAATCTGAGCTGGGTTTCTGCCCCTGCAACTGAAAGGATCTATGCTAATCTCACATTATATGGAAAGTCTTTCCCCCAGGTACCTAGTCTGAGTTTGGGATATAAGACTGACCTCCCAAGGAAAATCATGCTCTACATTTTAGCATTGATACTTTAACTTTCTCAACTTTTGAGTTCTCTTGGAGGTTAGAAAGTAACTTTTAGCATCATTTTGGGTTGATAGGGCAGTTAAAAGAGTACAGACGTTGGAATCCTTTAGACCTGGGTTGGAATCCTGGATTTTTCAGCTAACTGCTTGGGTGGGTCGCTTCCTCTTTCTGAGCCCCAGGCTCCTCATATGTAAAATGAGGATGGGTTAGTAACAGTTCGCAGAGTATGGCAACCCGGCCCACCTAGATAATTAAATCAGAACCCCTGGAAGTGAAGTTTAGGCATGGATTTTTGGCAAAAGCATCCCACCTGATTCTACTGTGCAGCTGGGTATAAGAACCTCTAGAGTTGATGAGATCTAAGGCAGGAGCTCTCAAAGTCTAGGCTGCATGCCAATCACCCTGACTCAACACTAGCCACCGAAATTCCAAAGCTCTGTGGAGGGTGGGTTTTGGTACCTATAAGACTTTGTGGGGTTTTTTTTGGCTTTATTTATTTTTAAAAAACATATTCTTTTTGATGTGGACCATTTTTAAAGTCTTTATTGAATTTGTTACAATATCGCTTCTGTTTTGTGATTTGGGTTTTTGGCCCCAAGGCATGTGGGATCTTAGCTCCCCGAGCAGGGATTGAACCTGCACCCCCTGCACTGGAAGGCAAAGTCTTAACCACTGGACCACCAGGGAAGTCCCCATTTTGCTTTACTTTAAATCCTCTAAACCAGGAAGGAACAGAACTTTCTAGATGGTAATATATTGAGGTCAATGAAGGAGAAAAGGAAGGGTGAATATTTAGTGCACAACTTCTATGTTCAGAGCAGTTTATGTGCATTTTCTTACCCTTTTCTCACAACTGCCCTTCAAGGTAATTCTATTTTTCTCTATTTTACTAACAAGGAAGGGGGGGCTTCATTTGGTTAAATGCGTTGGCCCACAACCAAGTGTTGGCGCTGAGATTCACACTTGGGGTAGAGTGGCTCTAATGCTGTGTTGCCTGGCATTGGGGGGGGGGGGGGTGTGCATTTGCGGATCTGCAAACCCAAAGCAGAGTGTTCCGGGCTGTTTTCTGGGTGGCGTGCATGCAGACTCCAAAGCACTGTGATGGTTTCCAAGAACAGTTTCAATGGGTGAGCATTCTCCCTGGTTTTCCAAATTCAACCTAGCTTGGAACTCCCTCCTGCCGTTAAAAAATCCAATGTCTCACTTTTTAACATGGGGTTTGATTTTTGTTGCCAAGTGGGAGGTGAGTGACTTTTCCAGAACCAAACCTCTCAGTGCTACACACCCCATTTAATTCTCACCAAAACCCTTTCATTTCACCCACATGAAAATTGAGCCCCAGAGGGGCTGATTAAGTTGCCTGAGTTTGCACAGTTGGGAAGAAGATAAATGATAACAGAGGCAGAGCTGAAATGTCGATGGAGAGAAATTTTTAAAAAGAGGCAAAAGACCTCTACCCCACTGAATTTTGCTGTCCGTGTTTCCATTCTGGCTACTGCATGTCTAAGTCTCTCAGAGCAAATGGAAATCACGATTATTTGTTTATATCAGCTTTCATGAGTCATTCTTTTTTTGTTTCTAAGTGATGGAAAAAATGGTAAAAAGAAAGGAGGATTTTTTCTTCTACCAGGTAGGACACAAACAGTTTTGAATTTCAATCTCAGAAGATTGCAACTGACATTGAAAGTTTTGTGGTTTTTAATTTTTCCTTACCTCCTTTTCTCACAGAGCAAAAGCTTGTACTCTGTCTCTTGATGTCTCTCGGTCTTAGGGGGAGAGGGGAAGAACAGGGCTTGGGAAAAAATAGTCCAAAGAACAATACATCATTTAGCCATGCAGTTTAGGAAAATAAAAAAGGGAAAAGCGGCAGCAAGCCAGTTACGCTGACAGCCCTGTCCCGCTGAGCGGCAGTTTCCTCTGGTGCTGAAATCCTACTTACAGTAATGTATTTCCCTGCTGCTCGCCAGCCTAGGAGTGTTTGGGGGAGATAAAAGTCAAGCTGTATGCAGTGCCTCTGACCTGTTTTTCAGTTCCAGACAACTTCCTGGTGTGGCTGCAGAAAGTTTGCCTTTCCGGATGTGAGCATGAGGGTTTCGTGCGCTGACCTGAAACTGCTATCTGTTTTGTTTTGTTTTTTTTTAATTCTCCTTTAAGGGTTACTGGAGTCTGCGTGCTGCAGAGCTGCCAATTTGCCTGCTTTCCAACCGTCACCTGCCCGCAGCACCACCATGACCCTACTTCTTGGGTCTCTGCTCTTCTGTTTTCTACCCGCGGTCCTGTTGTTTCTCCTTTCTTAGAGGCTGGGGAATTCTCTTGCTCTCCCTGGCTTTTTGCCTCATGCAGGCAACGCACCATCTGCCTGCCTCAGTCAGAGAGCTGGGATGTCAAAGTCACAGGCCCGGGCTGGGGACCCTGAGGATAATCATGGGAGGGTGGTCTGCACTCTCATAGGCGGACTCTGGGACCATCCTGATTTCCACCTTTTGAACAAGTGTAGGAAGTCATGGCCAAGTTACTTACCTGGGATGCGGCAAGGATTAAGTGCCAAGTGTCTGTAAAGTATTGGTCAGCGTGGAGCAGAAAGAACTTTGGAGCCAGACAGCCGATGCCCACGGCTTGGCTGCACCATGTAGAGCCGTATCCCTTGGGCATCACCAGGTTTGCTTAAGCTTCTGCTCCCTGGTGGGTAGAGCGGGTAATAATAGTACCTACCTTGCCAGTTCTTGAGGATTAAATGAGATAATAATAACTATGATGTTGATAAGTTCCATTTGCTGATTGCTTCCTCTGTCAGTATCTATGTGCTTTACAAGAACTAGCATATATATTTATGGTCCACTAATGGGTATATTGTAGCCATGCTAATGCATAAAAATAAACATATTACATATTATAAAGCTTTTGGTATCCATGTGTGTATACAAAGAGATTTATTTTGGATGTATAAACTGTATAGATTATACATACATCTGTATGTATAACTGTGTTACATATCATATAGATATGGAATATATGTTATTTGAATCTATGAAATATATATGGACACAGATAAATTATACAGATAGATATAGACATGATTTATTAGTAAAAAGAAAAAATGCTATATGCCAGCCTAACCGCTTCACACTTTTGAATGCATGTCATTCTCATAAGAACCCTACGAGGTGGGTATTATTCGTTATCTGCATTTTATAGGGAATGTAACTGAAGCACAGAGAGGCTAAGAGACTTTCTGAATGCCTCTCATATACATGTTCATGTATAGACAGTTATGTGTTTATAGTATATAGATTAAATATGTCTGTTCTGTAGACAGGCTGAGATGGTATTCAGACAGTGTTAGCTCGTCTTGTTATTTGTTTTATTCTCAATACAAGCTATAACATTTGTTACCTTTAGGGGATGACACCATTAGTTTTAAAAGAACCCTGGGTGGTGGTGGTGTTTTGTTTTAAACCAAAGACTGATATTGCCATGCCAGGAAAGAGCTAAGCTTAGTTCTGTTTCTTTCTTAAACATCTGCGGTTGGTTCCACCGACTTCTTTGGAAAGATACATGAGGAAGGGGAGCCCTCTGAGCCAGGCAGCCAGAGCACCTGCAGGAAGCACCTGGGTCTACCTGTGGCAACAAGGACAGCCCACTGCTTACCTGGGCGGCCCCAACCCATGCCTGGTAGGCGCAAGGGCAGCCCTGTGTGGGCGTGATGACTCCACTCCCCCAGGAAACACACAGAAGCCAAAGGACTCAGAACACAACTCATGTGGACCTTTTCAGACTAAGCTTTTATTTTTTGATATTACAAACCAGTTTTCTTTATTCACAAACCACTGTAAGTGATATAAACACTAATTTCTAAAGACAGATATACACATTTTCTGGGTTTGCAGATTGCGTGAGGTGTGTGTTAAGTCACTATATGCCACACATGATTGATAGTAATCTTTTTTTTCCATAATTCATAATAGCAATAGTTATTTAGATAAATGAAAACATTCCAAATAAATACCGTTTAAAAAAATCCAAAATGTCTGTTTACATCTCTGACATACAGTTTAAAATGACTTATTTATTGGCCTCTTGGAGGAGTGCCTGACAAAAGATTCTGTAACATCAGTTGGCACCCAGGCGGCTCTAAATGATTTTATTAAAACTACATACAATCATGGGGGAAAGTACAGCTCATCGATGTAAATCAAAACTGCAAATTAATTTTACTTGAACCAACACAGTAAGAATTCTATGTTTGTGATTCCAAATACAATGCAAATTCTGGATTTTGAAATCTGAGGCAAATGGGAGACATCACTTGATTCTCCCGAGCCCTCTGTGCCTTCTACCTTGTTCCCCTTTGGGGTCGGATGCGGTAGCATTTTAGTACATCGTTTCCCTTAAAAACATCAACCAGGCACCCATTGTCGTGACACCATCTTCCAGGTAGGGGGACGAGAATGTCTCAGGGATGCTCTAAAACACCCTCACGCACCCCCGCCCCCACCAAATCACTCTGGTGAAAAGAACATTTTTTTCTACTTTTGGCCGCTAAGCAGTTTTTTCCCCCGTTTGTTTCTCTCTTTTTTTGCAATATCACGGTGATCTGTCTTAGATAGCGAAGCTACAGAAACTCGGTTTTCAAATCTCGTGAAACTTTATTTAATATCCAACCGATCTTACTGCATGCACATAGGATGACAAGAGAAAAGCTGGATCACAAACACTTTTTTTTTAAGTTTTGTTTGTTTGGTTTTGTCTTAAAGCAGAGTTGTTACAGCAGTTTGGCAGGTTCACAGCGGTGAATTGATAGCTTTACTAAAGTGCATGCCATATGGCCTGCACCGCACACATGGAAATTTTACCTATGGCAGCAAAACTACTGGGGACGACTTGCTGCAGGATTTTTTTTTTTTAATTTAAATACAAAAACAAACAGGAAGGTCTGTGACAGACACCCCAACTTAGATTAACTTTGTAAACAGGACAACATGGAAAGACTTCAAACAGAAGTATACAGACAAACTGCAATTTTTCGGCTGTGTCATTCTGGCCCTGCTTCAGAGGTGGGGGGACTTTGTTCTTTGGGGGATGTTGAGGGTGGACCTACTTTTTTGCTTCCTTCTGACAAGTGTCCTGGGCCTTGGAGACAAAAAAAAAAAAAAAAAAAAAACTAAAGATACTGATTTGAGAGAATCCTTGGGGAAAAAAAAAAAAAAAAAAAAAAAAAAACTAAAGATACTGATTTGAGAGAATCCTTGGGGACCAGGAAAAATGGGAGGGCGAGCTCTCACGGACTGAAAAATTGCAGGTTGCTTACACGACACGGTCATGTTTCAAAAAGTACCAAGCGGATGAAAATACCATGATTATCTCTACCCAATGACTGCAATACTTGTAAAATGCTTCTATAAATCCGAATATGATTGATTATCATGTAATTCCATAAAAATTATACGTCTGTCTGTAACAGTTGTTCTACGAGGCTAAAACTAAAGCCTCATAAGACTGTTTCTAGAACTTAACAATGCCACTGCACAGATGTAAATTTTATACATTTGTTTTCACTGGTACAAAGAATTTAAGTTTTTATTACTTTCTTTTTTTTGGAAAAAAAGAAAAAAATAGAAACAGTGCTTTTTAATCACCTTTTTATTAATGTTATTTTTTTTTTCCCTCCCATAATATAAAAGTCAGCAATGATATCAATAATTTATTATACTGGAAGAAATATAAAAAGAATGCTTGTGGATGGCCTAACTACCAGTCTTTTGCCTAAATAACTAGCGGCTGGTTAAGAAGCTGAATACTGCCGGGTGGAATGGTTTAAAGGGTGGGTTTGCACAGCTGCATTCAGCTCGGATGCACAAGTGTTATCAGAAGCATCCCCTTAACAACATAACCTTTGGCTTGAACTGACAACGAGTGACTTAGAACCGTTGATATATGGTTGTTGGTGCAGTGTGGGTCGTTTAGATTCATCAGTAACTATTTTGTTTTTTTTCTTTCAGCCAAACCCCAGTCCCAACCCCCTAGGTGCCGCCCACCCTTCCCCTTTCATAAAATAAAATAACGCAGATGCAGAAGAACATGACTCCTGTAGTCACTTACACGCTTCCCAAACAGCTGATAACCCCAGTAGCTTAATATTCAGCATATATAATTCATTTACATGAGATAGCACTCTGGATATGGCCCTACACCAGTTTTTAGTCATAGCTAGCATCTCTCTAGATCAACCACAAAAACTCCTACAGCCAGCAACCAAACTACGGAACCTTCAGGAAATGAAAGACCCACAATATTAAAATACACAGAACAAAATATCTGAGGTATAAGATAAAAAATGTACTTTTTTTCCTCTTTTTATTTTATTTTTTTTTTAGATGCTAAAATGATGCACTACTGCATGTATTGCAATACCCAGGCCTCGGAAAGCTTCCTTTCTCCCCACATTGGAAGGTTTTTATGGTTTTGTCATTTAGTATGGAGCAAAACGGTTGTATCCCCCTCGGTATATACTAGCCTGCAATGAAGAAAGAACGAGACCCACATCATCAGCATGGCTCCTAGTCTTGGCATCAGTCAAGGGTGCAAAAGCATTCTGAAACAAAGCAATTTAAGGGGTGTGTTTTTTACATTTTCCTTTTGTAACACATGGATCATCAAAAAAGACTAGTGTGAAAAATAGACACTCAGAAACAACCAAGATGGAGGCGCCCCCTACCCATCCCGGGTCACTCTTAGAGAACTGAGGATAGGGCCAATCCTGACCTCCCCCAATAGCTCCTTATGCCGAAAAATCCCTGTAAAACCAAATTCCGTCGGCCAGCCCTGTGAGCTAAAGGGACTCGGGTACAAATGGACCACTGAAGGACTGGGGCTGTCTCATTTTGTTGGCTTGCTTGATTCATTAATAATACTATGTTCCGTCGGGAAAAGCTCTATCTATCTACACTCGAGAAGTCGAATGCAGATGACTTACTGAATGTAGTCATTCAACGCTCCTTTCCAACACACTCCCCAAGTGGACTGGGTGTTGAAGCGGAGCTGATTGAATGCAAAATCAGGATGAAAATGTAAATCAGCTTCTTACTTGACTTGGCTGAACAATCTGTACGGAAGTTGCTCTTGAGAGAGGAGTTGTGCAGATGAATTACTTGATGTCACTAAACTTGTGCAAAATAATAGGTTTCCAAATCATGGCGGAATTTCTACGACCAAGCTCCAGGCAACTGTCTGGCCATGGCTTTAGATGGCCTGGAGGTGGCACTTAACTATTTCCTTTTGCGAAAAGTTTTGGCGACTCGAATGAACGCCTATATGGGGATTTACTTTTAGGAGACGGACTGATATTCTCGATCCCAAGCAGAAAACTGCATCATGCCAAAAGCTTTGTAATGATTGCATACGCTCTCACGTGATGGGCACGTTACTGTACGTGTTTTAGTGCATAGAAGTTTGAACAAGTACAGGCAAATCC
>NW_006797892.1:248989-256984 GCF_000442215.2 Lipotes vexillifer | reverse complement strand
CCCCTCCCCAAACAAAAACCCAGACCCCCGCAAAAAAACAAAAGACAACCCCCAAACTGATTCCTTCTAATTCCTTATGTACTAGGCACACACACAAAGGGTGCCCGTCTCTCTATTTTCTTTCCTGGGCGACTATGACTTTAAACATGAATTGTAATAGGGGAGGAGAGGCAGTCAGGTTCTCGGCTGCCTGACAGCAGAGGCCTGGAAGCGTGCAGCTTAGCTCCTCTGAAGTCTGTGCTGGGGCTGGAACCTTGGGGCTATGTGAATGAGCAGCAAGGGAGGGAGGAAAAAAAAAAGAAAAAAAAAAGTTCTGCATTGACACTGCATTCTGTTCGTGATGGATTTAATTATCAAAATGACTAATTATTCCATTAAGGTAAGAGCTCGGCTAGGTGAGACTCGCAAAATGAGAAATATAATAACTCACATGCACTACATTGCCAAGAAATTAAGACATTTATCAAGTTTACCGGGAGGGTTAATGTGGCATTTTAGCTGCTGTTAGCAGGAGGCAAATTCAATTAAGGGAAAGTGAGAGGACGTCAACCGTCAACCCGTCCTAAGGTCCCAGCTGTGGGGAGGGATGGGAGGCAGGAAGAAGTGAGGAAGAGGAGGAACTGGTACTCACCATGGCACCAACGCCGTAGGTGGGGGCTGGAGCAAGTGTGTGGTGGTAGGGGTCGGTAGCATAAACTCGTCCGTAACTGAAAGGAAGACAGAGGTGAAGATTAATCCGTAATATGCAATTATGAAGTAATAATAACAACCATAAAACACAAAATACCAGGACAGTGTGGAGGGGCCCTATTCATCTTGAGAAATAGGAAACATATTCCAATCAGCCCTGTAACACGAGAAAAGTCCATCTTATACAACACATTCCTTTGTCCATTTAACACCGCTGGTGATAAAGGGGTGTGTGTGTGCGCGCGTTTCCTCTCTCTCGCACACCCCTCGCTACGCTGCTCAGGTAGGTACGTCGAAGATGGAGGGAGGCACAGGAAACCATTTGAAAGAGTGGTTTTAAGAAAGCCAGTAACCACAAAGGACAAGCTATAATCAAGAGGAATTGTCCTCTTCTCCTAATATAGCTGTCACCAATCAAGCGAGACAGGGTGGATCAAAAGGAGTGAAGCGACCCAGTCTGTACACTTAGGGTCCAACATCTTAGAATGGGAAAGAACAAATGGATTCAAATAGATGCATCCTTAAAGGATCCGTGGGACCGCCGCCCCACCACTCAAGAATTACAGCCTGATTTGATTTTGGTTCTCTCACCCCATCTATCTCTTCTATCTCATCATCTCTAGCCAGGTTCTGGCAAGGGACATGTTTCAAACAATATATTTCTTGATGCCATTTCCTTATCTGAGTTTTTTATTTTCCTCTCTCTCTCTCTCTCTCTCTCTCCCATCCTCCTCCCTCCACTTTCCTGACTCCCAGCACAGGTTTTAGAATAAAAATGTAGAAGGGATGGAAGCCTACTGCGTTGGATAGCTACAAAGTGTCTGGAACTGAACAGTGCAACAAATCAGAAATTAGGGTTCAGAGAAGTTGAGTCACTTGCTCAAGGTCACAGAGCTAGACAGAGTCAGAGCCGATCCTTGAACCTCTCAGGGCAACTATCACACCTTTTCCATGGTTCCAGGTACCCTTCTCCTTGAATGGCCTGCCAGATATCTTCTTGGAGAGAGTTTGAACATTGCTGTTTTGGTAACGATCAAAGCTGAGATGCAGGCTAGGTTAGGTGAGGGTCCCTGGAAGCAGAGCCCGAAATGGAGATTCTTCCGTACCTGGTTTGTTGAGGGGTGCTTTCAAGAGGAGAGAGTGGCGAGCAGGTCGGGGAAAGGCAAAACAGAGAAGCAAGGACGTATGTGGTCTGAGCCGGAGTTTAGCTTCTACCTGATCCTGAGAGTTGCACCCCAGAGCTGATCCCATCTGGAGGCAAGTGGGTTGGTTTTTGTAATGTTCATGTACATTAAGCATTAGCTGTGGGCTTCCCAGAAGGGCAGAGAATAACTTCCTAGTTGAAGTGACTCTTTGGCAGAGGGTAAGGCTCTGCAGAAAGAGGCAACTGGGTGCCATTAGCGACCAACATTCACAGCGGCTGGGGGAGGGGTACACCAGCCACTAAACGGGGTAGATGTGGATTATCCACAGCTGTCAAGTCTTGAACTTTCCTTTAAAGAATGAAGGAACAAGGCAGGAAGACATCGTTTGCCTGTGCTATCACCCTGGAGTCTAATTTGCACGGACCTTATTCTTTTCCTTCCCTATCTTCCCCCACCTGTCTTCCAGTCTTCTTTCTCATAGTTGATGGATAAGAACGTACTGGATGGATCTCACACCATGGAGCCCGGGAAGGTGGGAAGAAGCTGGAGGAAGAATCTTCTAACTCTCAGGCTCTGAGTTCGACTCCAGATGGAAAAAAATATATGATTATACCAAGCTCTCATTGGACATGTCTTACTCCCAAGCCCTCCTTTTGCTTGTTTCAAAGGTCCCTGAGCTCAAATAATCTACATGAGTCTTTGTCCTGATCCTCAAAAATAGTGACATGGGGCTTCCCTGGTGGCGCAGTGGTTGAGAGTCCGCCTGCCGATGCAGGGGACACGGGTTCGTGCCCCGGTCCGGGAAGATCCCACATGCCGCGGAGCGGCTGGGCCCGTGAGCCGTGGCCGCTGAGCCTGCGCGTCCGGAGCCTGTGCTCCATCCGTAACGGGAGAGGCCACAACAGTGAGAGGCCCGCGTACCGCAAAAAAAAAAAAAAAAAAAAAAAAGTAGTGACATGCATAGATGTTTCTTTTCTGAGATGACTCAGCGAAACGAAGAAATAGTCAACCCCCTTTGCTTTTCATTCCTCGGGACACCCTTCATGCCTCTGACTCATCGAAAATGGCCTTTCATCAAAGAATCTCCCTGTCTCTGGGAGAAAAAGAAAACAGATGTACATCCAAGACAGGGTGTGTTAAAACAAGAAGAATGATGAAGTTTTTGAAAAAACTCTTTTATTCGTGGAGGTCACTCATGAAACCCGGGCCTCTCTACCCATTATTAGAAGTAGATACTAATAGGGCCAAAAGAACACGATGGATGACTTTGGTGTTGATTTTCATTTCATGAGAAAATAAAGTCTGTCATGGGTCTGGAGAAAAAAACTGTTAATACGATTATTTTTTATGTACTTTCAGCTGGCAAAGCTGGTTGTAGGAACAGGCCGTAAACAGCAAAGGCAAACTAAAAATGCTTGGACATTTACTAAGTGAAGCCGCAGCATGGTGTTCCTTGAAAACGTGAAAATGCAAACTCAGAGCAACGATGATTAGTTTTTTAATTTGGGGACCGGTTTTACTGTGGCAAAACGTCCTCTTTTGGGGAGACAACAGATTGGCAGTCTGAATGTATTCCGTGAAAACGCAGCCCCACTTCTCCTCTCGCATACTTTAATGGTCAATTCTTATCTATCTATAACCCTGGGCCAAGTTTCAACCCCTGTGGAAAACCCAAGGTAACCGTTTGGCAGTGTTCCCTCCCCAGGCAGAAGAAAAATACAGCAGCACCGAACCAGTCCTTGCAAATGAGCGAGCTCTTTTTTCTCCTCAGGGTGACCTCTACCTTCAGAATCCGATGGTTTTATTATGATTAATAAATTTCATTTCCACAGAGGAAAAGGGACCATGTCAGCTCAAACTGAAAGCAAGGAGGCTTCTTTTCAAATGCTAATCTCTAAACACGCCCTTGTGTGACACTACCATTTAGACACAAGGTTATTAGGGAAGATGTGGACTTGAGCTCTACTCTTACAGCAGGTATGCCAGGCACGTCAGCGACCTCCTATCCTCAGAGCTGGCTCAGCACAGCCCAAAGGAAGAGTGCCAATTCCCAGGGACCTCAGTGGGAAAGATGGGTAATGTCGTAAGACCGCCATGTTATGACTAACCCGCACCTATGGTCACCCTCCACACCACCCATCCCTGGCCAAAGGGGACACTAATGCAATCGGGTCATGATGCTCTCTGTGGCCTCACATCCCATCCATCAGAAATTACAGATGAAATCTGAAACATGTCCACTTCACTCCACTCACGCTACCATCACCCTGACATAAGCCACGGGTATTTCATCAGAACCAAATCAAAAACAGGCTTGAATCCTGTCTCCTTGGTCCTACTCTTGCTTCTTCAATCCACCAGCCATTTATATCTAAATCTGTCTGTCTATCTATCTGTCTGTCTGTCCCTATCTATCTATCTATCATCTATATCTATCTATCTTTCCATCTATCTAATATAAATCTATATAAATCTAGTCATATCTAATTCCCTTGCTTAAAATCCTTCAATGGCTGTCCATCGATCCTAGAATAAAATCCAAACTTTCATGAGCTGCTCCTGGCCCGCTCTCAATCCCACCTTACTCCCCTCTACCCCTCGCTCACTGTGCTCCAGGCACTCTGGCCTCATCAATACTCCTGGGACGCGTGCAAATTCACTCTCTCCTTAGGACCTTGGCCCGTGCTCATCTTCTATCTGAACTGCGTCCTTTCTTCCTTTATGTCTCAGCTCAAATGTCAGCTCCCCAGCGCTGCCTGCCTCCCTGATCGCTCTTTCTGAAACAAACATGCTTTCCAACCCCATCCCCATCCGCCACGTGATGGAGCAAATCTCCATTCATTTTGTTTCCTTCTCTACCTGATGATGTGCCTGTCCCCCTCTGGAATGCCAGTCCCTCGGGGGCTGGAGCCGAGTCTACTTTGTTCCCCCTTTTCTCCCCAGTGTCCAGCACAGCATTGGCCACGGGGCAGGTGAACAAGGGACCAAGCCAATGCCACGTGTTGAGTGAAGGCAGCAAGAGGGAGGAGTAAAGAGAGAAGAGAGGCCCGGGAAGAGCCCTGTATCCATCACAGTGATTCTGTCAGTAGCAAAGATTCTTGCAGCTATGCTTTCTGAAGATTCTAGGTCAGCTGTTCCCAGAGACACTCAAAACCCTTCAAGACGCTCAGAAGAAAAGTTTCTTGAGACTCAAAATACACAGTGTGTCATTTCACATCACCCCTGAGAGTTCACAAAACAGAGGCCAAGTTGCCATAAAGTTCATCAAAGGGAAAGAACAAACAAAGGAATAAAAGAGAACTGCTTTGCTGGCTAGTTCACCGCAGTTTGCGGCCATCGTGAACACTCATATGTTTTTCTGACCTTAGCGACAAGTTAAAACCAGGAGGCCAGCCTGCCCTGCGGAGGACAAAGGCTTGGGGCCAGAAGATCCAGGTTCAAGTTCTGCCTTTGCAATGTCCTTGCTCAGTGACGCAGGGAAACCTCTCTGAGCCTCATTTTCCTTGTTTTTACGTAAAATGGTTTTGTTCTGTCTGAGCTCTGCCTAATTCACAGATAAAGTGCATGAAAGGAAACCAGATACATTTTAAAGCCATCTACAGATAGCGGAGATTATGATACAAGGGTTCTTATACAGAATTTCACAAGCTAACCTTTCACTCCTGCCCAGACTTTTGGTCCGCAGAGGCAACCGAAAGATCCTATTCTAATAGGATCACGTGTAGCTCTAGCAGTCAAGTCACAGATGCTTTTGGAGTCAAGATCTATCTCATTTATGAGTTACAGATGTAGTTGCAATTGCTATACTTGAACTTGAGGTTATGCTGCAGTCAGATGAATAAGTAAGCTGCCTGTTGAATGGGAAACATGAGCCCGTGTTTGTTAAAGTGCTTTGTCAACTCTACTGAGAAATGTAAATACTACTTATTATTAACATCTTCTAAATCCGGCTGCAACTAGCTGGATGTGAAAGAAATATGATAGGGCCATGTTGGTACCCTACCCCAGGGTTTTAACGATCAAGTGATTTTCTTATAGGGACATCGAGAGAACACTGTAATTAACTTCACTCCACAGAGTTCACTCTATATATTTTAATTCAGAGTCTTTAGGCTCCTGGAACCTTTTATTCTTACTTCAGCATCACCTCCCCATGCCTCCTGCCCCACAGATAGCTGGAGGGAATCCCTGTGAGGCAGAAAGATGAATAAAATGGGCTCAGTCCTCAGATGAGGTTCCCAGTGTGGTGTCGGTCTCCTAGACAGCCTCAATGCAGCACGAAGGTGCAAACGTTTGAGTCCCCACCACAAGGGGAAATGCTACAGAGTATGCATTCAAAACAGGATACCTCACTAGGGATCAGAATGCACGCCCCCAGTCTCTGCAATGCCACTGGGGCTACAGTACCCTCCTAATAATATCTAAGATAGATAGAGTCTGGAAGGTGTTTGGGAATTTCACTCATGCAAGTCACACGCCGCCCACACAGTGTACAAACAGGGTCCTACACCATGGCCCTACGGTTCTCACAGTCTGCTATTTGGAGAGTGATGGTTTAGCTAGGAAATGCTCCCCTTTCCTCTCCTGTGGTCATGACCTCAGCTGCTCATTTACTCTTGGTGAAGGCACTCACTAAGGAATATTCGTCTATCACTACAGTAGCTTTCTCTGAGTCTAATCTAGGCAATGGCTTATATAACTGTAGACCATGGGGGTGACCAGGCTTTAGTCTAAAAGCTTCCCAAGATATATTAGTCAAAGGGATGGTAATAGTCCCATAACTCAAACCTCTAAGGAAGACAGGGTAGAAACAGAAGAAATGCTCCAAGAGGAAGCACAGGGAGTTATCCCACCCCGACTCTGACATTTCTGAATTCTGCTGCTCGCTTCCTTAGCTTGGATTTGAAATGATTTTCGTCGTAAGTCACCTTTCTCAGTCTCATGATTCTTTTCCTCAGAAGTAGGAGGGAAAGCCTCTTCTGGGCTCTTCGGCTTCTACATGGGAAGCCGCAGAGTTTGCTGTTGTACACGGATGCCTGTCCCGCATCTGAACTGTGTGGATATGAGTAGGCATATACATCCAAAAGCTGTAGAAGCTATGAGAAGCAGGTCACACCCATGACACATCAGATGGCACCATCCTTGCTAGGCCTTCTCAATACAGTTCACAACCTCTTCCTTTTACGAATGCAAACAGCACAGGTTTGAGGTAAGAACCCTTATTCTGGGTTCATCAGAGCTGAGTACCAGCCTCTGTCTGGGAGTCGAGAAGACACAATAAGTCCTGCTTTTGGTTACACGGTCCCTCCACTCCAGAATGTCTCCTCCAACAAAAGACGCACGGCCACACTCTCTTTAATGCCAAGGCCAAGGCCTCTTAGAAAGTCTGTTTCACCTTCTATGTGTCCCGACTACAGCTCTACCAAAATCTCCCATCATGCCTTGAAATCAACATGACACCCCAGATGTGGTTTAATCCCCGGGGGACCACAATGAACATTCTGTGTTTGTATCCCCCCGTGAGATCTTCAGTACACTTGCAGAGAAGCAAGGCTGCACAGCAGCGAAGAATTCCTCAGGGTCAGAATTCCTAGAATCAAATTCTGCTTGTGCACTTCCCCTGCTGTAACCTCAGTGTTTCTCTCCTCTCTGAGCCAGTTTCTCCATCCATGAATGGAGATAATGATGGTGCAGACTGGCTGTATAAGGCTGTAGTGAGGTTGAAATGAGGGTTGAGGGTCACCGGTTACTCAGAACCCAAACAAGCATCAGTTATTGATGTTGTTAAGATTATTGAGAGGATTGCAGCTCCTGCCCTCTCTCTATTCTATGTGAGGTCCCTCCAGTAAAGCCCCTGGGATACATGTGTCAGAACTACCCCCGAAATGAGTGGTCCTTCTGAAGCCCTGTTGTACCAGCACCCTCCATGTCCCATGTAAACAGATCAAAGATTTTAAGAGGTTAACGAACAGGATGAGAAGGAGATGATAGACTCTGGGCCCTGTACCCCAGGGATGTCCTTCTAGAGCACACACACACACACACACACACACACACACACACACACACACACACACACACACACAGTCAGAGGCAAAATTAAAACATAAAGTCAAGACACACTAGCAATGTCCAGGTTGCCCGTCACAATATTTTAATT
>NW_006797892.1:240168-248946 GCF_000442215.2 Lipotes vexillifer | reverse complement strand
CTCATTTGAGCAAAATGAATGAAAACACGGCTCTCGAACGTTACTCTCCATAGACATATGACAAGAGCCACAAATGCAAGCCACAGAGGACATTGTAAGTTTCATAGTAGCCACATTAAAAAAAAAGAAAAGTAAAAAGAAAACAGGTGCCATTAATTTTTTATATTTGAATTTGACCCGACAGATTAAAAACATTTTAATGTTTTTAAAACACATTTAACGTGTCACCAACATAAAGATGATGAGTGAAATACCTTTTTTACATCGTGTTCGTACTATAGGTTTTGGAAATCTAGTGTGTATCTGGACCAGCCACATTCCAAGGGCTCCATGGCCACATGGTAATCGGCCACCATGTTGCAGAGTAGGACTCCAGAAAAACCTATTGAATGTTCTCCACACCACTGAAAGACAGAAGATTCCTGATTGATCAACTCAATGTTTCCTAGAGTGTGAGCTGAGGCCTACTCTATTAGAATGGCCTGGGGGGAACTTGTAAGAATGCAGATTGTCAGGCTCCCTCTCCAGACCTAGGAATCAGAATCTCTGGGGCAGGCAGAGGGGAGGATGGAGTGGATTCTGCATTTGTTTTGTTTTTTCAGTTTCAATATTTTTCATTGAAGTATAGCTGATTTACAATGTTGTATTAATTTCTGCTGTACAGCAAAGTGATTCAGTTACATATATATATATATATATATATATATATATATACACACACACACATACATATATATATATTTATACATTCTTTTTTTATATTCTTTCGCATTAGGGTTTATCATAGGATATTGAATATTGTTCTCTGTGCTACACAGTAGGACCTTGTCGCTTACGCATTTGTAATAAATTCTGCAGGTGGTCGCCACCCACTCTGACGTGGGATAACCACTATTCTATATGTTTTTAAAATTCTGCCCTGATTAGCCCTCCCTTACTCAGGCTAATTCAGAGCTCTCTGGATATCTTTAATGTTCAGAAGTAAACTGATAAAGACATTTCATTTTTAGAAGGTATAATTATTGCATGTAACAAGCTTTGAACTATGCCTAGTACACAGTAAGAGCTCAATAAATGCTATGATTATTTTTACTAAGTTCCTTTGCCTATATATTCCCTTATCACTCTGTGCTTCCCCTATTAGAACACACATCACATTTTATTGGAAACAGACCAATTAACTACCAATCGATCTGCTGCATGACAACTTTGCTGAATAATCAAATCACCGAAATGGAAGGGAGACCATTAGATGAAATTTGCTGAAGGATCAATTAGAGGAATGGCCAATTTGGAAATTTCTTCTAAATATTATCTGAAGTCTTAGTACGACTGCATGGGTGTGCAAGTGTGTGCGTGAGCAGGTTGGGGGGGATAAAGAGATGGAGGGGGCCGGTGACACCCCCCCCACACTGTGCCCCTGAACTTGCCAAACAATGCCTCTAATAAAAGCTTATAGCAACCCATCTCACGGGGACTGGTTTCAACAGCATTTGCAGATGTGTTTTTATGGCCCCGACTTCTGTATCCAGTACTCATAAGGGACTGGGAGTCTCTCCGCAGGCTGGCTTCCCATCGCCACGATGGTACCTGCCATGGTGGAGGGGCGAGACTGGCTGCTGGACAGAGACCCAGCCTCACCTGCCCCCCAGGGACACACAAATGCACACACGCTCCCTTGGGCCAGGGGCAGCTGGCAGCCAGAACAGTGAAGTCAAAGTGTCTGGTAGTTTTCAGGGCATGGGTTATCTGTTGATTTTTCACCACCGATTTTCAGCAAAGGAGGGAATTTTGGAGAATAGCACTAGAACACCCTTGGCTTGTGTGACCCTCTGTCTCCCTGGATATGCAGAATTCTCCCTTCACCACTCTGTTCTGCCCCCAGACCCAGGCCCAGCATGTCAAGCGCTCAGCACACACGAGCTGCATGAAGGAGACGGGCCAAGTCAAACAAACTCCTACTGGAACAACTGTTTAGAGAATCGTTTAGTTCCCTTGGGGTCCCTCCAGATTTTAACAACGATGCCCACTCCCCAACTCACAAATACTAGTTTTCTAGGAGCAAGATAGCACGGCCGAAGAATGCAGGAGAATTCCATCTGGAGGCAAAGGTCAGTGTTCCAAGGTCAAGATGAAAGGAGTAATTGGGGGCAGTGTGGTCTCAGGGAAAAAGCAGTGGGACCAGATAGACTCCTGTGTGACCATGGCCAAGTTACCAAACCTCTCTGGGCCTGAGCGTTTTGTTCTTTTTTAATTTGCAAAGCAAGGATGATGGTAACCTCTACCTCACTGAGCTACTGTAATAAATTATATATGCATGTATATATACATACATACATATATACATAAATGCATGTGTATATATGCATATACTGTATATAATTTATCATACTTGTAAGTACACAGAATTTGCTCAATAAATGACAGCAAGTTATGACTACGCCCTGGGGAATTCAGTAAAGCCCATATGAGGGACAGTTACTGCAGGGATGAAAGGCTTGCTTTCCCTGCTAACAAAAAGCCTTCGCTCTCCGGGGAAATGACCAATACACCTTGGGGGCAAGAGGGACGGTGGGTGTGGGCATTTAACACAAACTGGTCCTTGCGAGTTTCTAATCTGCCAGCATATCCTGTTTGTTCTCTTGTCAAAATACAGCCAAGGAACCACTTCTCAGCTCTTCTGCAGCCATTGTCCTAACCCAGGCCATTGTAACACCTCCCTGGGCTGCCCCAAGGGACTCCCTTTCTTCTGCTCTTGCCATATTGAAATCCACAAAGCAGTCCAACTCATCATTAAAAAAAGTAAGTCAAACCACAGCCGACCCTCCAACGCCTTCCTATCACACTTAAAATCTCAAATGGTTTCTGTAGCCTCCAAGTTCTAATGTGTTTGGACCCCTGGCTATCTTCCTGGTATTATCTCTAAAATCCTTCCTTTTACTCACATGCTCTGGGCACACTGTGCCTGAACACCTTAAGCATACCTCAACCACAGGGCATTTGCACTTGCTGCTGCTTCCGCCTGAAATGCTTTCAATTCCACAATTACTCACCTGGCTCACACCCTGGCTTGATTCGTGTCCCGGCTCAAGTGTCACCCTCTCAGAGAGGCCACCTCTGATCAATGAATATAAAAGTAGCATCGCAACTTACTTTCTACCCCCACCCTTGCTTTTTGATTCATTATAGCTCTTGTATAACTTTACATGCAATTATATTATATGCTCATGTACGTTCAGGGTCTGGTCTGCACTAGGATGGAGGCTTTTTGAAGGATGGAGGCTCTCTGAAGGAAGGGCTTCTCTTAACTTATTTAATGCTATGTCCCAAAAGCCTGGAATAGTTGATGATGCACGGTGATGACCCAAAACATATGAATTAACTGAAATGAATTTCCAGCTGTTCTATCAAAATAAGTCATGTGCTTTTCAACCTCCGTTCTTGTACAAGACCCACATGCTACTCCAACTACAATCCCTAGCCAGTCCTGGAAAAGCTCCAGGGAATCACAGTAGCAGGGAGACCTCGGGTCGAAGAGAAGGGAAAATCGTCTTGCCCTTTTCACCATCTCCTGCAGAATCCAACTCTGATATCAAAGTTTCTTGATGTTACAGAATGAGAAGCCTTTGGTGTGTTCAAGGTGAATGAGACAGCCACATAAACACATGTCTTTCAGGAACGAAAATCAGAATGAAACAACCAATATTGCAGTTGGAGCCACTGACAATGAAAACACATTCCCTTGTAAATACAGTCTCATAAACCACACATGCTAGTGAGACATGTTTCCTCTATGTGACTAGCAAAGCAGATGTTGGCATCTACAAAAGACCCAAGTAAAAATAATCACTTTTCCTTTGGGAACTGAAAGAAATATTCTTCAGGGCTTCCATTGCTCCTATCTCATGATTTGCATCTCACCTCCTCTGCCCCAAGCCACAGACAAAACTGTCTGGCCATCTCTGCCCTCATAGACAGCTGTGTAAGAATAACGCTTCTTTATAAGAATTTCAGGTATCAAATCCATCAAGCCCTCCAAACAGACTTTAAGCATCTTGTTGATCTCTTTTTCTCATTTCAATAGAGATAAGTTGCCTTTCTGGGTCAAATACTGAAATCCAGGAGACACCAGGGTTCAATTAGACCCACCCTAAGGAGTGTTGTGTATACGGAGGGGAGAGCTCCAGACAGCTGGGCTGTTTAGGGTGTGGGTGCCCCGGGTTTTTTCCAGCATGTGGGAAATAAGAAAGACTTCATTGAAACCATGAGTCACAACCTTTGTTGACTGCGCAGTTCTGACTTCATTTTCATTCTATGAGGAGGGTGGTCTGGCTGGGAGATAATTCACATTTGATTGATATGGGTATCTCCTTTTTCATGCTTGATTCGAAATTCAGAGTTCAAATTGAACCTTATGAAGCATACAACATATTATTAATATGGCCATCAAAGCAACAGGGATATCTCTCTCAATTTGAAATTTGATCAATAGCAATTCATTAAGAATTTACGGAGCAGCCATCCTAAATTAGGCAAGGTAGGTGAAAACACTCTCTCGACTCAGGCAAACTTTCGTTGTCTGCAGCCTCTTTTCGAAATATTGTGTGTGGACCACTTGCTTATTACAAGGCAGGGTTTATTAAGTCACGGGGCAAAATCAATATCTACCTCTTAGGTGGTAACTTCGCAATGTTTGATCTATGATGTCAAAATAGAACCTAAGACACACTGGAACATGCATACAGATTAACAGGGAAGACAGAGGCTCTGGACCACCAGTAAAGCCACGAGGGATGTTCATTAACATTTTCAACCAACGTTCTTCCCCACCCTGATTTCCCCTTTAGTTGCATGCTTCGTTCTCTATAGGTTCTTCAAATGTTAAATGTCGCGTATCCCCTGAAGGTTCCCCTGCCGCCCCCAGCAAATCAACCCCCCATCTTCTACTGTTAGGCATTAGTGAATGCACCACCTCCCACAAGGAGAAACAGAGATATGTGAGGCTAAAACAGCCGAGTTTTCAAGAAAGGAGTAAGCTGGCGCTTTAAAATATGAGCATGCATACCTCAGGCACTCCCAGGGGAAGACTGTAACCCATTAAAAATATTGAGTCCGACCAGCAGTGAAACAGAACAGAGAGGGCTGGGGATGTGTTCCTAGCTCTCCATGCTTCCCTGATCTCTCTCTCTTTTTCTCCAAAGACTGTAAGCAAGGGGTGAAGCGTTAGCAAACACGCCTTTGTTCACCACGCGCCATTGATCACATGTGCTTGGTAACAGATGAATGTCTACGTGTCAGGCTCCGTTTAATGTATGTTTTTGAAGGTCATGGCACACTCAATGACATGAGAATGAGCTGTCATATCCTCCCTTGTAGACTAAAAGCAACACATTGGTAAGATCTCCTAGTCATTGTTTTGGTCAGAGTTTAGGCTTCAGAGCAAAAAAAAAAAAAAAAAAAAAAAAAAAAAAAAAAAAAAAAATGTGTTGTTAGTTAAGGCACTCACCTATCTTGACATTTAATCAAGTAATTCCATGCTAATGGAAGTCCAAACATAACTGTTCTGAACCACATCAAAGCAAGAAGACAGGCGTTATTTTGATGGACACATCATGCAACTGTGCAATTTCCATTGGCCAATGCCCTGATTTCAAAAACAGAAGACTCTGTCTCTCTCATGTCCTGCTACTTGTAGTATGTTTTAAAAGAAGGAACTAGAGGATCTTTAACTAATGGAATAAAGATCCCCTTCTTATAAGACAGAGATAATTATATTCCCCAATGCCTCCAGCTTTACAGATTCGTTCTTTGAGGGCCTATAATATATACCAGTCATTCCATAAAGATCCCAAATAATCACATAGAAATCTGTGTGAACCCAGACATAATACGTCCAAAAACATAGAAGCCCCATGACTGTGTCCCTAAATCTCCCGTTTAGTATTTCACCATAAGATTATACCATAATATTTTATTGCGGCTTCATTCAATACAGTGTTACTTTTCTGGATCATGTATTATTAAAACTGGAATTAAAATATCCAAGTTAGCAAAATGCCTACTGTCTTTTTAGACAGCAGAGCCGAAAAGCTCCAGCTATACTCCAAAAATATGACTTTCTTTCTTTTTCTTTTTTTTAAACTAAACTTTCTAGCGTGACCGACTGCAGCATGTGAAGGAAAAAAAAAAAGGATACTGGGACTTGGATGGATGCATCAAGAAGTAGCAATGTTTGTTACCTGCAGAGGTGTTACAAGAAATTTCATCTGCTGCAACGAAGACGAACTGATTTCTGGAAGAGAAGATAAAATTCACAATACTGCTCGCTCAGGGGGAAATGCTCTCTCTGCCAATTGGTTCGATGTATTCAGATGAGGGGGAGGGAAGGGTGCTGCGTTTGGATGTTGCAAGGAAATGTGCTGCTCTCTCTTGGACCTAGAGCGTTTAGGAAGATCATGAAACACGCATGCGGGGAACCCTTCAACAAAATCATGATGATGTCAGAACATGGACCATGTATAAGCTGTTGCACTGAAATATTAATTATGTGTTACTAAAATGTCATCATGCCAGGGTATGTTTCTAAGGCTAGGGCATTTCAAACTGAGCTTCTATGGATTTCTAATGCTCAAAGGAGACTACGTTAAAAAAAAAAAAAAAAAAAAAAAAGAAACGAAATTAGACTATCTATTAGAAAAAGAGTATACTGCAACTAGCTAGGAAAATCATAAAATCCCAATCTCTATTATTATAGTATAATATCCAAAAAAAATTTTTAAATGAAAGAAAAAACAATGCTGTCATTTCTGAAGAGTATGTTAAATGGTGTCATGTTATGGATAATAATTTCCTCACCAAATGAGGCTTGCTACATAAAGAAGGTAAGAGAACTCATCAATTGAAATAAACCCTGTCTTGCCAAATTATTTTTAACGATGTGGTATTAAAAAGAAAACAGAAATGGAAAATGCTGTTTCACTTTGATTTAGTAAATCCAGAAAGATGATAAAATTCTCTTAAGATGTTTCCAACGGTGCCATTTCCACAATGTAATGTGTTCTAATTCAGGGGTACTGTCTGTTTCTCTAGAAATAAGGACGTCTGTGTCAGGCAGATTACAAAAATGTCCCAATGAGATTGGCTAGGCTCTTAAATGCCGCAGAAGCAGGAGTACTGAGGCTTCTAATTCTCATTTGTTAGATTTTACTGTGCATAGGAATCATCTGGAAGCCAGATAAATGCATTTTTGCCTTTTGGTTTGATTGGTCTTGTTCCAACGTTTCAAAAAGTATCTAGTGATTGAGCATCCCTTAAAACATCTTAAGAAAGTTTTACTATTGTAAGAGGTACACCCTGGAATACAAATAGAGCTACCACTTGAAAATTCACTGGAATTTAACATTCAGCTGAAGATTCTCATCATTGCCACACCAATGAAATCTCAACAAAATTATGCATGGTCTGAGGATAGCATTTTTTATGTTTCTCGTGCACATAACAAAAGTCATAACTAAGTTCATTTATCACCTCTCTCAAAACAATGAAAGTTAGTGTTGTTGGATGTTGGCTATCTTTTTGCCCTTTTGCAAACTTTTTGGGCCCCATCCTAATCTGGCATCAACTTTTCAAGGTCTGAGGAGAAGTAAAATTAGTATCCCTGAAAATGAAGCTGTTTGGGTTGAGTATCTGTTTTGACCTGCTCACCTAGGACTGACTCTAAGACACAGACAGCTCAAATTACATGTATGATATTGTCCGGTGGACCAAACAAGTACTTTGGAAGGACCTCTGTTTCTAGCACAATCAAAAGAAGAACCTACCGTAAGCAAGGACGGTGATCTGGTTTATCTAAGGGGCAAGCTCTTTGGAATAGCCATTCTCTTATCTACGAGGGGGGCCTCATTCATGAGGTGGCCCTATCCCATCCATACTCGCTAACCCTAAACGCACTTCTCCCTTGAGTCTCTCTTCTGCATTTTCCCTAAGAAACTGTCCAGCGTGCTAGACTCGGGGAAAGCCATGGAAGGCATCCAACACAGATTAAAAAACAGTGATTGGGCTTCCCTGATGGCACAGTGGTTGAGAGTCCGCCTGCCGATGCAGGGGACACGGGTTCGTGCCCCGGTCCAGGAGGATCCCACACGCCGCGGAGCGGCTGGGCCCGTGAGCCATGGCCGCTGAGCCTGCGCGTCCGGAGCCTGTGCTCCGCAACGGGAGAGGCCACAACAGCGAGAGGCCCGCGTACCGCAAAAAACAACAACAACAACAAAACAGTGATTGGATAAAGAGGGAAAACTTGTAAAAATGCAGCCTGCAAGTATGATTATAAAGCAATGAGGCCCTTTTCTTTAATTGTACCAGATTTTTAGAAACTATGATGGCTGTCCTCCATAGCACTCTTCTTTTTGACATGATATACTTACTCTTTAAAAAAATGCTACGCTTTCTCCATTTCCTTCTTCTTTTTTGTTTTTGTAATCTATACATTTGTACTTTTTTCAGTGTCTTTGATTCCTGGGCAAATTTCTAAACAAAGGGGATTACCCCCATTAATGACTTACTGTCTTCAAAAGAGTTGGCTCAGATTACCTCCAACTACCAAATCGTCTACATCAAAGTTTAGAGAGTTATCACCAACGTTTTAAAGAATATGCCATGGGCTCTGCAGCAGTGCCAAAAAAGGAGTATAAACGTATTTGTGAAAAAGTAGTAATCCAGGGCTTCCCTGGTGGCGCAGTGGTTGGGAGTCCGCCTGCCGATGCAGGGGACGCGGGTTCG
>NW_006797892.1:224986-240011 GCF_000442215.2 Lipotes vexillifer | reverse complement strand
AAAAAAAAAAAAAAAAAAAAGTGGTAATCCATTGGACATATCAATTCTGTACTGACTTTTTTTTTAATCCACACAACCAATCCCACTACATCCAAAGAAGGTTACCCTAACATCTTCGAAAAGTGCATTCCTATAAAGCTCATTAATTCCATGGAGACAGCCTGTGTGATCACCCCTCCCTCTAAACTACTCTTTCATCAACTGATTATAAGTACAATTAATAGGAAATGCCTGGCAAATAATAGCCTGGTAAGAGATACCCGACATGTCAGGCCAACAGAGGAATTTGGGTAGAATAAGGGACAGGTTTCATTGTGGTGTCTGTGTCTCCTCTGTTAGGACACTTTTATATACAATTCTGTTTCTCTCCACTTGAAATTGAAGATAAACCATGTCTTTTAGTCTGCCCATAAAATGATATGACCCTCTCGGTGAAACTATTTACCCCAAACGACCAGAGAGAGGTATGATCAAAGAGATTAATGACCTAGCAGAGAAGTCTGCTGTTCCCAAACTGTCAGGAAAACTTAATGATCAGAGCAACCCAGGTGTGCTCTGGACACGGGGGTCACCTCTCAAGAGGGGAAAGGAGCCTGGCACGGGGCCTGTCCCCTTTTGCTAATCCTAGTCTGCTCTTCACTGTCAACCCAGGCCTGAGGACTTAAACTTCAAATGCAGTTGGACCTTATTTTCAGCAAACTGGTTTGTGCAGTGGTTGTTGATGATTAAGTCTGGCTGAGTCATTCTCAACCTTGGCTGGACAGGGTAAACAGCTGGTGTGCTTCTAAAATTCCTAGTGACCAGTTAAATGGGCAGCTCTGTAAGTGGGTCTCAGGCATCAGTAGTTTCTAAAGACCTCCAGGTGATTGTATTACGCAGCCAAGGCTGAGAAGCGCTTGTCTAGCTGAATGGTTCTCACCTTGGCTGCCCCTAGATTCATAGGGAGAGGTTAAAAGCAATAAAGCCAAGCCCTACTCCTGTGGGTCCTGGCATAATTGTTCCGGGACTGGATCTGGAAAGAGGTAGCTTAGGAAATGCTCGGCAGGTGCATCTTATATCAGCCACAGCCGGGAAGCACTTGGGGATGGTACAAATGCAGAGTGGAAAGGGGGCTGGATCACCAAATCTCTTGCAGATTTTGCTTCTTTTGCAGCTTCCATTTTGCCACCCACCATGTTGGCCTCTAAGACAACCTAGCTGTGTGGTTGCTGAGGATGCCCAGGAATGGTTACTTCTAGTTTCTGAAGACCTTCTAAAAGAATGGGCTTTAAACCTCATTTGTGCAGAAGCTGGTGAAAAGTGGCCATAATATCATGCTCTCTGTTTTTGCTTCCTCCTCTGTTCATCTCCTTTCACTGACTCCAATGGATATACTCAAGTTCATCTAGGCAGGGTCTTCCCATTTTTTCCTAGTGAGTCTGCATCTAATTCTCTTTACCATTTTTTTCACCTAGAATTCCTATTTTTGACCTCTCCCTCTACTCCAGAGCTTCTCAAACTTCCCTGAAGACAATTATCTACAATGTTTGTTAAAAATATAGATGCCTGGGTTTCAACCCTGACCACCTGCATCAGAATTTCCAGGAGAGAGGTCTGATCATCTGGACCCCACTCATACCTCCAGGGAGGGAATTGTGGTTTTAGGTAATTTTTTTTACCATGGAGAAATCTGAGAAATCATGCTGAGAGATCTCCTGCAAGTTCATTCTCGTTTTCATTTCAAAGCCCACCTTTCCCAGGAAGACTCTTAGATATATATAGGGAGGCTTTGTGGGAGAAGAGAGGATTGCTAATTTAAGAAAAATAAGGGAATAGTAAATTACCGAGCACAAGAGAGAAGGCTGTGTTCGTCTTGACTCTTTGGAATGTTGACACCAAAGAGCCACTACCTAAAGTTGACGGGGCGCTTATCCATGACAGGCGGTTGCCAAGTGCTGTGCATATGTATTCATTCAATTTTCCTTACAATCTCTCTTATTATCCCCATGTTCATAAATGAGGAAATGGAGACACAGAAGGTTATGTAATGTGAACAAGATGTTAAGTGAAATCTGGACATTGTTGGATTGGCTCAAGACTCTGACTAATTTTTTTTTTTTTTTGCTTAAATATAAAAATCATAATAAAAATATTTTATTTTTATTATTTTTAACTAAAGTATTTACAATATTTATTTTTAAATAAGTGTTTACACTAAATATTGTAAATAAAAATTTACAATATTTTTTAACTAAAGTATAATATTGATTTACAATATTTATTAGTTTCAGGTGTACAACAGTGATTCAATATTTTTATAGACTAGACTCAATTTAAAGTTATTATAAAATAATGACTATATTCCCTTGTACTTTATATCCTTGTTGCTCATTTATTTTATACATAGTAGTTTGTATCTCTTCATCCCATACCCTTATCTCCCCCCTCTCCCTTTCTTCTCCTCACTTATTCTCTATATCTGTGAGTCTGTTTCTGTTTTCTTATATATATTCATTTGTTTTGTTTTCTTAGATTCCAAGACCCCCAACTCTCATTCACCCTCTAAGATTCTGCTCAGGGATGCTCACAACAGAGGGTATTGAGTCAGTAATGGGTGTGGCTTCTCTGCAGAGGAATTTTCTAACATGGTCTTTCTCTCTTTTTAATATATTACCAGACTTCATGATGTTTTACGATGATTTCCATAGACTGACCACCCAGACTGTGGATCTGACTCAGCTGGTGGTACATTTACATGAGTCCTGTGACTTGCCATGTTATCCTTAATATCCCACTTTTCACCTTCCGTGAAATCTCATCTCTTGGCAATTTTCTTTTCTTCTAAAAATCACCCACAGCTGAATCCTAAGAGTCAAATGAAAATAATAGCCAGCCAGTGTTGCTGGAAGGGGTGTGAGAAGCTAGGTATCAACAAGATACAGAGAAAATTCTGGCATAGGTTGGGGTGGAGGGAAAGGCCAGACAGGAGGTTCTCCCATCAAATAATACTGGCTTTAAGTTCTACTGTTAAAGATTCTGGTCATTTATCATTCTTTGGCCTCAATTCTTTTTTGTCACTATTGTTACACAAAACTCAGGGTTGGTGCCATTCATAGCAAGTTTCCTTTTGTATCCAATGCTAGGAATATTCAATCTAACATACACACACACACACACACACACACACACACACACACACACACACACACACACACACACACACACACACACACACACAGATATGTGATTAAAACCCTCCAAGGCTATCTACTAAAAAACCCCTACAGCCTGAGAAGTGGGTCTTCTCAGGGGCAGATGGGGCAGATGGGGCAGATGGCAGCCCCAAGATGGCAGTGGGACAAAGTCAATTTAATTCTATCTGTAGTCTCCGGGCATCTATTAGTTATAAGACAGAGGTTCTCAAACCTGACTGCCCATTACAATCAGCTAAGATTTTTTTTAAATATAAAATACCAATCACCAGGCCACTTTTAAAAATATAACATACCAATTACCAGGCCCGATCATTAAAGGACAGAATCTTTGAGAGTGGTACCCAGGCACAGGTATGCCTGAAAAGCCGCTCAGGTGATTCTAACGTGTCTGCCAGCATTGAGAACTAATTTCTCACTATACAAATATTCTCTGAACATATGTGCCCTGACTTCGCAGGAAATAAGAGTTGTGTCTTCTGTTTTGTTTTGTTTTTTTTAAAATTAAATTGCACTAGTGTTGATCTCCATCACAGGGAATCCAGCCTTGAGTATTTCCTGAACAGTTAAATATAACATGCAGAAAAAAGGTGCTCCTATTAAAATTCCATTTGGTGCCTTTGCTAAATTGTTTACTGGTGTTGTTCATTCACTTCTCAGATGGTTAATGAGGGCTTACAACGTGCCAGGCACCCAGCTAAGCTTAAGGGATTTGATGACATGCTCGTGGCATGTAAATCACTGAGGAATATCTATACTGGGCTTGGCTATCTCGAAGCTCATAATCTAATTATATTTCAGTTTTATCACCTTGAAAGGGAGACCGATTTGCTTGTGATCAGTATTTTACCTCTGTCACCCCGACTCAGTTCTAAAACTCTAGAATTGTAAAAATCCCATTCAGATTCATATTTTTCCCTGCCCTGTTGTAATTTATATATATATATATATATATATATATATATATATTTATGTGTGTGTGTTTCTGTGTGTATATATATGTATATATATATATTTATGTGTGTGTGTGTTTGTGCGTGTGTGTGTATATATATATATTTAGTATTCTATCATATGTACTTCAAGAGGGCCAATTGTAGAATTGAGGTGAGGTATAAAGAAACACACAAGCAAGCGAATAAATAGATTGACTATAGACTCCTCTGAAAGGGTCTATCCTGGTATTTTTTTATTTTAAAAGGGGACTGCATTAACACCCATTCAAAACTATTTTATTGAGCCCCAGTTCCTACTGCTAACACTGCACACATAAAAATGTTTAAGTGCAAAAGGAGTTAAGTACTGTGAATCTGTCCTCAGTGTGAATATTCCATCCAAAATCTCTTGAGTTTTAGAGATTCAAATGCAAGGGCATCTCCATTTCCTGGAGACCTGGGGAGAGTCCACTTCTGTAATTTTAGTATCTCCAACATTTAATAATCTCCCCGGTTCCCACTGTACCACTTTCTTGGCTAAAGTGAAAGAGAACTGTGAGTCTGGGCCTGGTCACATACAAGCTGTGTTCCAATAGAAAAATCATTTCACCTTTCTGGGTCTCAGCTTCCTCATCTGGAAAATAGGAATGAAAATAGCACCCACCCCTCTTAGATTTTTGTTTGTTTTGTGCAGATCAATGAGAACATGAATGGGGAAGCACTTTATTTGGGGGGAAACATCATGTATTTTTCTGGCTGCGTGGACTCATGAAAAATACAGGCTTCTCTCTCCCCACAAAGAGGCCTGGTGTTTGTGTTGTTAAGTCCTGGGCTTCTGGGGTTTTAGGGCAAGTGGGAGATAGTTAAGAGCCTTTCGAGGTTATAGGTTATTTTACAGGTGGGCTGGAGCCTCCAGGGAAGGCAAAATCCCACCTCAGCTTTGGTGGGGCAGAAGGAGCTTCTCATGTGAATGAGTGCCTATCACAGGGTGGAAATGGGTCTGGCAAGTTCTCTGAACAGCATACGTGTTCTCTAGGCGAAGCAGCCCTTATATGGCTGAGGGGGTCCCCGAGTTTCTGGAGGCTTGGGAAGAGCAGCAGGTATCCAGGCTGAGGCGCTGGAGGGTGGAGAGGCCATGCTGAGAAGGTCTGGGTCCACTTAGGAGTTATGTGCAAAATGAAATGAGCTGATGGTAGAAAGTTCCCTGGGGTTCCAATAACCCACCTCCACCACAGTACTGGACTTCTCACCAAACACAATGGGAAAAGGGCAGCATCAGCAGATTTAGTTTGATTTTTTTTAACTCTTTAAATCTAAAGCCATGTTGATATGGGGGCTGGGTTTACACTGGGAGAACTGGTTGTTTTTCCTAAGAAGCTGATGCATCCCTGACAGCCTGAGCTCCTTCCTCCTTGGACAGAAAAGAGAAGCAATAATCCAGGAGAAAGATGAACAGAAGGACAGGCTGTTTGATCTCATGGTTCCCAGTTGCTTCTTCCTTCAATATTTTTTGGCCCAATGTATTTTTTTTCCCCAGTTTTGAGATATGATTGACAAATTAAAATTTTTATAATCAGGTTGTACATGCTTTTTTAAAGGTGTGCAAAGTGATGATTTAATATCCATGTACATTGTGAAATGACTATGACAATCAAGCTAATTAACACATCCATCACTTCACATAGTTACCTTTCTTTGTGTGTGGTGAGGACACCTCAGTTCTGCTCTCTTAGCAAATTTCGGGTCTTTGTATTTTCATATTTCTAGGATGGAAGTCAAGATTGAAAAACAAAACAACACCAACAAAAAAACTTCTAGAGTCAAAGAAATTCTTCTGACTCTGAAAACCTGCTGCCACAAGAAAGGACTCACTTTGGGGCCAAGAACAAAACAAAATATGCCTATAGTTTAGTGATGCTGCTGCTAATAAAAATAAGGAGGATAATGATGTTGAGGATGATGAGGATGATGATATCCTGAGGGCTACTCAGTATCAGTGCTATTCAAGGAGCTTTTTCTTCATGACCTCAATTAATTCTCACACCAACCCATGGAGGCAGGCATGATTCATCAGCCCCACTTTAAAGATGAGGCAGTTGCGAGTCAATTAGCCTGCCTGTACTACCGCGTGTAGTAAGTAACTTACTGAGATTCAGTCTCTATATGTAAATCTCTGATCACAGTCTGCTGGTGGATAAGCAAAGATTTGCCAACGCATGTGCCAATCAAAGAATAGATACAATGAGTATGAAAGACCCTGCTTTACATCTTGGTCAGGCCAATGACAAGTTGGGGAAGGCACAGGTTCCCAGAATGTTAGTGTTACGGTGGGTCCTGAAGATTGCCTCATCTAAAAATGATTTGCACTTTTAGATAGATTTAATTTAATTTGCTTGCTTTTGCCTGTATACATCCAATGCTTTCAAATAACCATATACACCCTAAAAAATCTGTCAATAGTCAATTGAGTTATTGATAACGCCATGCTTTTTTGCCACCTCTTTCAGTTTATAAAGCAATGTTCACCTTCGTCTCTTTCTGATTCTAACTGGTGTTATGCTCTCCCTTTAGCAGATGACAAAATGGAGGCTCCATAAAGGTAAGAGAAAACAGATGTGACTTTTCCAGGGTACGTTTTACAACAGTGTGAGTTTACAGTATTACACAACCAATGAGGAGATATTAGCATGGAATCACTTTCATTATTCTTGGATCTTTGGAATCAAAAAATGATTATTTGTGGCCCTAAACTATTTGAGGAAGGAAGTCACAACAGAACGGATTGTGAGGGATGCCCAACCGTGGACAGCTCGTACTTTCTCCTTTAGGAAGGGAGAGAGCAGAGAGATGTTTACAAAGCAACAAGTTACAATGACAAACTCTCTTACATGTGGAAGATTTGTGGAAGGAGAACTCAGAGTGAACATTATTAACTGCCTATCGGGGTAGAATTGAAGCACCCTGAGAATGGTGCTTCTCACAAATCGCCTCGGGATCTTGAAAGTACAGACTGTGGTTCCGGTGGGGCTTGAGATTCCGCATTTCTCACAAGTTCCTGGTGAGGCCAATTTGGTTGGTCTGGGAACAATGCTTTGCAGAGTAAGGCTCTAAGGACCCTCAAGATGAACCACTTCAATCTTGAAATTTTAGAACAGAATAAGGTAAGCGCTTCTTTTCCTGTTGTTTGTTTTCGTTCAAGACAGATGTTGAATAAACAATGAAAAGAACAGCAGAGAAACTGTCTTTCTGGGAAAGCTGTGGAGCTAATATTTTCCAGGAGACATTTTTCAAGTGTCCCCACCCCCACCAGCTGGGCTCCTATTCTAGTTACTAGAAGTGGTCCACAAACCCTCTAACAATATAGAAATGGCAGGGGGGAAAACGTCCCTCAATCGTTTAATGCAATCAAATTTCAAATTACAAAATTGGACCATGAAAGGGGATAGGGATTAAAAGGATGCTAGAAGCATCCAGCAATACTAGTTTTCTTTTTAAAGAGATTCCACGGCTGCAAAAACAGTGGGAACCACTGTTCCAGGCTATCAGATGTGTGATGTATGTCTAGGCCCTCAGGCCAACGCATTTCAATCTAAGTGATTAAGATAATTAAGGGAAAAGGGTGTTTGGCTTTGATTCTGTCTCATCTCCCCACAATCTAATGATCTATCTGAACATTAACACATCATAATGTAGTAAGAATAAGCCTGGAAACAATGACAACATGGACAAGTTAGTTCCTCCTCAAGCTCTTACCTACCCGACTCCCCTAAATTCTGATAGTGGTCCTACTCTAAATGCTTTGTATGGTAATTCAAGATGAAATGCACTATGATTTGGAGGAGAATCTAACTGCAGAAGAATAAATCAGTGTGATTCACATCAGGGGGAAGACCATGAGAAGTCATTTATTTCTGTCCAATGACTGTTCACAGGCATGTATTACACACAAATACGAAAATAAGAGAGAGGCCACATTTAAGTAGAACTCAGTTCTTCTGGAAAAGAATTAAAAGTTCTCTTCATAGGTACAAGAGTCAGAACTTGCTTTGATAACGTTAAAAGAAATACTAGAAATTTTTAAGTGAAAAGTCCCCTCTTACCCCCAAAGATAGATTTTCTAGCATATCTGGTAGTGATCAAAAAAATAAAAGGTGAAGTGGAGCAGGTTTAATTTTTGTCACATTCACTAATGCTTCATCAGTTCAGAGTCCATCTACTGTGTGTATATTCCCTTCTACTTAACTGGAATACTGTCTTCTACGAGGAAAGTTCTTTATTTGCAACAGAAATGGCTCATCCAGGGGGCTTCCCTGGTGGCGCAGTGGTTGAGAGTCCGCCTGCCGATGCAGGGGACATGGGTTCGAGCCCTGGTCTGGGAAGATCCCACATGCCACGGAGCAGCTAGGCCCGTGAGCCACAACTACTGAGCCTGCGCGTCTGGAGCCTGTGCTCCGCAACGGGAGAGGCCGCGATAGTGAGAGGCCCGCGCACCGCGATGAAGAGTGGCCCCCACTTGCCACAACTAGAGAAAGCCCTCGCACAGAAACGAAGACCCAACACAGCACAAATAAATAAATAAAGATAAAATTAAAAAATTAAAAATCTTTGCTAATCTAATGGCAAAAATAATGTTAAAAAAAAAAAAAAAAAAAAGAAATGGCTCATCCAGAGGCTTCTGTGTACAGGTCCTCATCAGAGGTTTCTGACCAGCCTCTAGAAAGCTCTGGGCTTTCTCACCTGCTTCTAAACCTTTCACAGCTGAAGGACCCTGACGGCGCTACTGAAAAGATAGGTTTTATTTGCTTTTCTGTGGCCTATCAAGTCAATGATCTGCAACCCAAAAGGTATGTGATTAGGCCATGATATGACCAAAGGAGTTGTTATATCTTGTCTTGTCACTGGCGAACGTGTCTACCCAAATGGCTGTGACAGCTATGGTCTATTGGGTTTGGAATGTCCTTTAATATCTCCCCAACTCCTTCTTGGTCCAGTCTGTTGACTATTACAGGCTTGCTTCTTTTTTTAACTGCTTCAATTAAATTATATATTCATCTGGCAGTGCCTAACAGTTGTTAAGAAGCCGTTGAGATTATGGACCAAAGGCAAATAGTTCTTGAAACAAAAACTTGAGCACTTTTTCACTTAACGTGTGCGCGCGCGTGTGTGTACCTGTCTGTAAATTAAAAAGAAGAGAAACTCAGGAAACACACTGATCAGTAACAGCCATATTACTTTTCATCACTGAGAGCTTTGTGTCCGTAAACACAAGTTCCCAAAATCACACTGATGCTACCAGCAAGAGCTCTACATTCCCTCCTTCACTATCTCTGAGCCATCTCAATCGTTATCAAATGGAATCAGCATCAACCTGCAGAGCAGGTTGGCAGAAAATATAATTATCTTAGTTATCGTAATTTGTTTGGTGAATGTTCAATCAGAACTATTGATCCATAGGGAAAAATAAGTAAATGAGAGCATGAAATTCCATTCTCTTTTTAATCATTAAGTTATCAAGTTGTGTCTTAGGTATGACTCTTTGAAGCTGCAAACGTGCCTTTGCCCTGACTTTGTAACAATAGCATAAGGAGGTAGAAACAGTCCAGGACCTGGACCGACAGACATTGGACTTGAAGCCCAATAGTGGGATTTCCCAGAGTGTACATCACCCTGCCTGGACCTGCTTCTCCTATCCACACACTGGTGGTTCTACTTAGGATGACCACACATGTTCTTCTTGTTTTACGACAGTCCTAGTTGAAGCCTGCTGTCCTGGAGTCATTACTACCAGTGCATCCCTTCTCTGTTACGTCATCCCGTTTTAAACGATCATTTCAATGTCCCATTTAAAATGATCCATTTTAAATGATCATTATATGGGTGCCCTAACTATACTGCTTACCTGATCAGGTCATTTCTTCCAATGTTTTATATAGTACCTGGCACACTAGAGACACTACCGAAAAAATTAACTTCAAAACAGAAATCGACGTGGTGAAAAGATTTTTAAAAGTGGCAGGAAACGTCATCTAAGACTGCTAAGACTGCTCACTTTAAGAAAACCTGACATATCAAAATCTAAACTTTGGAGGACTGATCAATTGGGGGGGGCTTAAGTAGCCAAAAAAAAAAGCATGTTTTTCCGTTAAAAAAATGCAAAACAAAGCAAACATAAATTATTCTTGGAACTCAGTGGATTAAAAAGGATTAGAGTTGCATATAATCCTACCTATTATATTTTAAAAGTCTTGTCTACATCATAATCAGTTGAGTATATTTGGTCATTATCCTCCCTAAACTTTGCTTGACTCTGGAATCAGTTAAAGAAACAACAGATTCAAACCCCTGGATTATAGAGATTCAGGTGGAACTGAAATAACCTAGATATTTTTGGTTTCCTCTAAGCTCACTGTTGCTACCCAGATTTACATTTAAAGCTCTTAACGGACTATGTTGTGGGAATATGAAATAAAATACGAAAAACTGGAATTTATGACTATGAAAATATAAACATGAAAATGAAAACAAGAATATCTTATGTACTGCCCTTGATGCACTGAATATTTCATAGGCAGTGTCTCAAAACTTCCAAACCACTCTGTGAGGTGGAATCAATATACCCACCACAGATGAGGTGACGGAGGGCAGAGAAACGACTTCTCAAGGTTGCTCCACTAAGAGGCAATAGAGCCTGGGGATCAAGGGCATAGACATTAGCTCTCAAGTTGAGGTGAACACCTACTCCACCCTTCCCCAAGCTCGTCTTCCCCATCTGTACCATGGCGGTCAATTTAATACTTAGTGAGACAGTTCAGTGACTGTCTTTGTAAAGCACTTAGAACACTTCGTGCTATCACATAGTAAGGACTCCATACACAGCCGTTGTTATTATTGCTATTATCATAATTATTGTTACCGTTATCACAGAGAGATGATTTGAATCAAAGTTTGCTCAGTTACTGTATTAAACTTCAAGAAGTCTTAAGA
The DNA here is from genome assembly GCF_000442215.2 of Lipotes vexillifer. Lineage (NCBI taxonomy): Eukaryota > Metazoa > Chordata > Mammalia > Artiodactyla > Lipotidae > Lipotes > Lipotes vexillifer. The sequence continues at coordinate 228,901 of NW_006797892.1, read as the reverse complement.
AATAGTGCAAGTACCAAAGCCCTCTATTTCCACCTAATGAACATTTTCACAGGAGCATTCTCATATATATGGCAAGTTTTATTGAAGCAATTTATTTTCATGTAGTATGTGTGCCTTGTAACAGGAAACTCACAGGCAATCCCTGTTTCTTTCTTGTTACCCTGAAGCTGTCTAGAATAATTAGCTTCCCTTTCTTTTCCTGAGGGGATGCTGAATCACCAAAAAAAAAAAAAAAATCAGTTAAGAAAGTAAACTTTAAACCAAAAAAGAAGAATAAGAATATAAATAAAAACAAGAAAATATTATATACAATACTATGTATGAATATATATTTCAACCTGGTGTTCTAATTTTAAAGACTGGATGTGCTTTTCTGGGCACTGGGGTACAGAATAAAGGCATTAGTGACTCATTTCTATTACGAGTTCACAGAGCATCATTTTCTTTTCTTAATTGCAGAGCCCAGAAGAGCTCATCAGGATGAGTGAAAACAGTGGAAAAGATTAAAAGCTAAAATCAAAAACAACTTCAAAAGGCACTATCAATAAAAGATAGCGGAGTAACTACTGCTGCCATGTTTTAACAGATTAGAATGTGAGTCCAAAATAGCTTCCTTCCGACCCTGAATCCTTGTCTTAACTGCAGATCTATCCCCTCATGAACTAAGCCCTCAGTTTCTCGTTCATCTGAGAATACTATTCTTGGCATCACCAAGTTTTAGAATGCTCTCACTCTATTTTTAATTTAAATCCACCCGTGGATTTCTCAAAAAGAGACTGAAAATGTAAATAAAATATAATAAGGAGTCTATCATAGAGTTGCCAACTTTTACTTTGCCAAGGAAGAACATTAAAAACAAAACTGGATAAAAAAAGAAGAAAGCAAAGCTGTTGTCATCATTTCATACAAGAAAAGCTATTTTTCACAGCATATGCGAAAGAAGCATGGGTAAAGCCTGGCCGTTCCCCAGACAAGGGAGTTGGCGGCCATATTACATTGTCCGTGTTCCTCTCCTGTCCTGGTAAACCACTAAGTGTCATCAGGTCTTGAGCTGGCCCAGGGAGCGAGTGCTTCACACAAAGCACCAGGATAAGACCTTGAAATCCCTCCTTACACACATCTACAAAGGATGGGTGCAGGGGCTTGTGACTGCTTTTTAATCAGAAACAGTTTCAACCCTTATCTAACTTGGTTCACATAAGAGGAATGGGGAAAACAATGAGACTTCCCGCCTTTCTCTGCTTTGCATGGTCTACCCTCATTAAGAGATCCACATTATCCATAGATGAAGGTTTCTATATTCTACTCCACAGCAAGAAAAAGTAAAATTGTTAATTCCCTAAAGTATAACAGTATTTTTAAAATTAACCTTTCTACCAAAAAAACCCTTAAATGGTAAATTAAATTTTCCATTCAGGGGGCTCATGTGCTTTATAGGCTGACAACCCCTTAATTTTTAGTCTATATGATTTGGTAAGGACTCCACATAAAATGGTGTATCGTTTTAAATGCAATTATTAGCCTTATTTTAATGATGGCATTTCTCTATTATTTAATCTAAATCCAGGACATCAAAAGTCCTAAAGTAGAGAGAGTACCCACATAAATGGAAATCAACTCACACCCCTTTAGTTTTTCAGTTTAGATCAAACTAAGGTTGTACGTAAGGATTTAGTTCTACGTCCTGTAGTTTAGCTTATGATGAAATATTATAAGAGCATAGAGATGATAGTTTTTTCCAATCTGTCCATCCTTCCTTCCTTCTTTCTTTCTTTCCTTCCTTCTTTCCTCTCTCTCTCTCTGTGTCTCGCTCACTTTCTCTCTCTCTTTTCCTTTTCTTCCATTCTTCCTCCCTCCCTCCCTCCGTCCCTTCTGCCCTCCTTCCCTCCCTTCCTTCCTTTTCCTCTCTTCTCCCTTTCTTTCCATTCATCCACCTAACCACCTATGTATCTATTTATCTAGCATCTATCTACCTTTCTATGCATCCATCCATCCATCTATCCATCCACCCCTCTATGCATGTATGTATCCATCCATCCCTACCACTCATATAATTTTAAATAGTTGATCTACAGATCAACCTCTCCATGACCCCAAAGACATGACTACTTATTCCTATTGAGTTTTAAGAAAGAACTACTAATCTATTTCTCTCTGAGATAGAACCTTTTATTCATAGGTTGTGAGTATCGCATTTAATAGATGTTCTAGCATGGGGCTTGTGACTGGCTGAACTTCACAAGTCCTGACCTCCTTGTATTAAGATTTACCTAGATACTGTTATGAGTCCTCCATGAGGTCTTAAGGCAGGTGTGTGTGTGTGTGTGTGTGTGTGTGTGTGTGTGTGTGTGTGTGTTATGTGTTGTGTATACATATATTTTTCACATATGTATATGAATAATATATATACACAACACACACATATATATTACCATACATATATATTTTTCAAGTGCAGAGAGCAAGATAATTGATATTATGGCATTTTAATTGGGTTTCCATTAAGCTGAGCTATATGAAATTGCCAGTGTTGCACCATGTGGGGCACACAAAGGTAGCAATTTCATATGGTACAGTCTAACATTGCTGATGAAAGTTAAAGGTCTCAAAAAACAAACAAAAAAGGGTAGAAAATAAAACAAACAAACAGAAGCCTGTTGCTTGCTGTCTCTTTTGCTCAGTCTAGGGGCACCTGTATGGCCAGGACTACTACTGTATGTCAGACGCTGCTAACTTTCAGGGATCTTTACAGAAATGAATGTCTTATATGAAAACAGTGGCCCAGGGTAACTCTCAGGGTAACTCTCAGGGCAACCGGATCGTCGTGAAATCTTGGAGTGAACCACTTTATTACCCTCTCCTCTAGCTGGTCTGAATTGAGTTCCCTTCTGCCCTAATGTGGAGGGCCGTTTCCATGCACTGGTTGCTAGGGGATGTTAGAATGTTTAGCAAGCAGGACAAGCGTGACAAATGTCTGCCTTTTTGGCACAGTAACATTTTCATCAAAGCAGTGTACACATCAGACATATTTACCCAAATATTATCTGTAGCATAATTCATGGAAAAGGAAATCTCCCCCCGCCACCACCCCTCCGCCTCCCAGTCTGGCTGCTCAAAGATGCAACAAAGACCAAGTCGCGGACACAAAGAAACCGAAAGCCAATCAATAAAGAGAAGCCTGTCCCCAGGCTTAATTCAAGCAAGCCATTCACTGAGCTACTGTGATGATGGACCTGTCAAATCCAGAACATACCACGAACACATCAGCAACACCAAGTGGCATGCAATGACCAGATGACCATTGGCCCCACTGCCATGCTTTGATTGGTTCAAGCTCAGAAAACCATCTCCCTTGAGAGTTCGGACAGTTGGCTTTCCACAAATCAAAGTGAGATTTGAAGTAAAGATTTGAGGTGAGGTCAAAGGCTTACCAAATGTTTCCTAAATGCCAAGGAAAGATGTTTGCCTATTGTCATTCAACTCATCGATAAGACTATAAAATTACCTAGTCGAGTCAGGTCTTTTTCTTTGGGGGAAATCTCTGCCCACACCAGACGGTCTTCATTCTGGAGGTCAGCATTCAGAAACTCTCAGGGTACTCCAGGATAATCAGCATGTGATCATTTAACCAAGAAGATGTTGGGTGGGGAGTTGCAAGGTGGCCACGGACCTTCTGGCCAGTCCTGAGGTTACTGGAGTTCAAGATTTTCCAAAGGCCCCTGAATCTTTAATTTGATGAGGGCTTAATTTGTGCTGATAAAAGGTAAAATTCTACCGACTGGGGACATCAAACTTCTTTCGCTTTCAAGATGTCTGAAGAGTGAATCTCACGATTAGAGAGAAAGTTTGTTGCAGTTTCTCTTTTGATCAAGTTGACAGCCAGTGAGCGTGACCCAAACATTCTCTATTCCTGCT